>NC_133824.1:61331181-61631181 GCF_047830755.1 Zonotrichia albicollis
TCCTTTCCTTTCCTTTCCAAACGTTTCCTTTCCTTTTCCCTTCCCTTTCTTTTCCCTTCCCTTTCTTTTCCCTTCCCTTTCTTTTCCTTCCCTTTCTTTTCCCTTCCCTTTCTTTTCCCTTCCCTTTCTTTTCCCTTCCCTTTCTTTTCCCTTCCCTTTCTTTTCCCTTCCCTTTCTTTTCCCTTCCCTTCCCTTCCCTTCCCTTCCCTTCCCTTCCCTTCCCTTCCCTTCCCTTCCCTTCCCTTCCTTCCCTTCCCTTCCCTTCCCTTCCCTTCCTTCCCTTCCCTTCCCTTCCCTCCCTTCCCTTCCCTTCCCTTCCCTTCCCTTCCCTTCCCTTCCCTTCCCTTCCCTTCCCTTCCCTTCCCTTCCCCCTTTCTTTTCCCTTTTTTCCCCCTTCCTTTTCCCTTTCCCCTTCCCTTTCCTTTCCTCCCAATGCTTTCTGTTTTGTGCTGGATGAATCATGGAAACCACATTCCTTAATCAAATTTTCTGCCGTTCCATGGAGGCAGGAGCAGCCAGTGAAAGCCTCCTGCTTGATCAATGTGAGGGAGCAAATTGGCAAATCAGGTTGTGAAGATCCTGTTTCAAAACAAATCCAATTAAAAAAACACTAATCCACCCTTGCTTTCCTTTCTCCCATGCATAGAAAAATGAGTAATCCACATTTCTCTGGGTTGCTGGTGCAAGGATTTAAAGGAATTTTACGCAGCCCTGGCAAAGACCTTCCTGAGCCCATCAGTGCTGAGGTGACCTCTGGAGAGCTCCCCAATATTCCAGCTGGGTTCAGCATCACTGGAAAATTTCTCTCCCTGCTCAGGGGTTCAGATAGGATTGGGTATGGCTGTGCAAGCATTTAAATGGAACATAAAGCTATCAAATATCCAAAAAGCTAAAGATTACAGGGGAAATTTTGCAGGAAAATGTGATGGCACATCCATGGAAGTGTTCAGGGCCAGGCTGGATGGGCCTTGGAGCACGCAGGGATAATGGGAGGTGTCCCTGCCCATGGCAGGGGAGTGGAAGGAGATGCAATCCAAGTTAAAAACTTTCAAATAAGATAATTGAGCAATCCTGTTAACACTGGAAAGAGCTTCCTTCCTCGAGTTTACTTCAGAAACTGAGTGGCTTTCAGGCTTGTCAGGATTTGCTCTTCTCCCTGCATCCCATGGGCTGAGCATCTCGACCCCTGCCCTGCCAGGAGCAGCATTTGGGGACACTTGGGGTTGAGGCATCAGCTCTGCAGGACTCCAGTTACCACCCCTGCCTCATCAGGACACAACTTTCCATTGCAGAGCTCCCTTACAATCCCAATAAAAGCCACCAAAAGAATCCCACGTCTCTTTCCAGCAGCCCTTCCCTCGCTAGCAGCAGACACTCCGTAATTCCCCTGAGCAAGGACAGACACACGGAACATCCACATGCAGCACTGCATCCCAATGGGCTCAGTGTCCTCCACTGGGCTTGCTTTTGCCCTCCCTCCTCCTTTTTTCCTTGCTCTTAAATCACTTTGTGCCACTGCACAGGGCTTTGACATCAGGGCTTTGCCATGAGCCTGTGCCCTGGCAGGCTGGGATGACAGGGAGGGCTCCTCAACTGGGTCGTGTTCATGAATCACAGAATTGGGAACAAGGCTCCTTTTGTCCATTTTTTAAACTTTATTAAGTCAAACTAATTTTTCATGCAAGAAATATTCTTGTAAGACTGAAATTCCACACTTTGTTGGGCACCTCTGTGGGTTGGTGTGGATTTTCTCCACTGAACATTTGTTTTCCTGAAAATGAAGTAGGATGAAAATTTTGCAGGGACAGACAGTGATAAGACAAGGGGGAATCTCCTGAACTGGGTCGTGCTCGTGGAGTCACAGAATTGGGAACAAGGCTCCTTTTGTCCATTTTCTAAACTTTATTAAGGCAAACTATTTTTTCATGCAAGAAATATTGTTGTAAGACTGAAATTCCAGCATGGCTCCACCCTTTGTTGGGCACCTCCATGGGTTGGTGGGGATTTTCTCCATTGAACATTTGTTTGCCTGAAAATGAAGTAGGATGAAAATTTTGCAGGGACAGACAGTGATAAGATAAGGGGGAATCTCCTCAACTGGGTCGTGCTCACGGAATCACAAGGCTCCTTTTGTCCGTGTTTTCTACTTTATTAAGGCAAACTATTTTTTCATGCTAGAAATACTAATCTCAGACTGAAATTCCAGCATGGCTCCACCCTTTGTTGGGCACCTCCGTGGGTTGGTGTGGATCGTCTCCTGAACATTGTTTTCCTGAAAATGCCCATTGGGCTTTTTATATTTTTCCCCCTCCCTCCTCCTTTATTCCTTGCTCTTAAATCACTTTGTGCCACTGCACAGCAGCTTTGACATCAGGGCTTTGCCATGAGCCTGTGCCCTGGCAGGCTGGGATGAGAGGGAGGGCTCCTCAACTGGGTCGTGCTCATGGAATCACAGAATTGGGAACAAGGCTCCTTTTGTCCATTTTCTAAACTTTATTAAGTCAAACTATTTTTTTAATGCAAGAAATATTCTTGTAAGACTGAAATTCCAGCATGGCTCCACCCTTTTTTGGGCACCTCCATGAGTGGGTGTGAATTTTCTCCTGAATATTGTTTTCCTGAAAATGAAGTAGGATGAAAATTTTGCAGGGACAGACAGTGATAAGATAAGGGGGAATCTCCTCAACTGGGTCATGCTCACGGAATCACAAGGCTCCTTTTGTCCGTGTTTTCTACTTTATTAAGGCAAACTATTTTTTCATGCAAGAAATATTCTTGTAAGACTGAAATTCCAGCATGGCTCCACCCTTTTTTGGGCACCTTCGTGGGTTGGTGTGGATACTCTCCTGAACATTGTTTTCCTGAAAATGCCCATTGGGCTTTTTATATTCTTGCTCTTAAATCACTTTGTGCCACTGCACAGCAGCTTTGACATCAGGGCTTTGCCATGAGCCTGTGCCCTGGCAGGCTGGGATGAGAGGGAGGGCTCCTCGACTGGGTCGTGCTCATGGAATCACAAAATTGGGAACAAGGCTCTTTTTGTCCGTGTTTTCTACTTTATTAAGGCAAACTATTTTTTCATGCAAGAAATATTCTTGTAAGACTGAAATTCCACCCTTTTTTGGGCACCTCCATGAGTGGGTGTGAATTTTCTCCTGAATATTGTTTTCCTGAAAATGAAGTAGGATGAAAATTTTGCAGACAGTGATAAGACAAGGGGGAATCTCCTGAACTGGGTCATGCTCATGGAATCACAGAATTTGGAACAAGGCTCCTTTTGTCCGTGTTTTCTACTTTATTAAGGCAAACTATTTTTTCATGCAAGAAATATTCTTGTAAGACTGAAGTTCCAGCATGGCTCCACCCTTTTTTGAGCACCTCCATGGGTTGGTGTGGATCCTCTCCTGAACATTGTTTTCCTGAAAATGCCCATTGGGCTTTTTATATTTTTCCCCCTCCCTCCTCCTTTTTTCCTTGCTCTTAAATCACTTTGTGCCACTGCACAGGAGCTTTGACATCGGGGCTTTGCCATGAGCCTGCGCCCTGGCAGGCTGGGATGAGAGGGAGGGCTCCTCAACTGGGTCGTGCTCATGGAATCACAGAATTGGGAACAAGGCTCCTTTTGTCCATTTTCTAAACTTTATTAAGTCAAACTATTTTTTCCTGTAAGAAATATTCTTGTAATACTGAAATTCCAGCATGGCTCCACCCTTTGTTGGGCACCTCTGTGGGTTGGTGTGGATTTTCTCCATTGAACATTTGTTTTCCTGAAAATGAAGTAGGATGAAAATTTTGCAGGGACAGACAGTGATAAGATAAGGGGGAATCTCCTGAACTGGGTCATGCTCGTGGAATCACAAAATTGGGAACAAGGTTCCTTTGTCCATGTTTTGTACTTTATTAAGTCAAACTATTTTTTCATGCTAGAAATATTAATCTCAGACTGAAATTCCAGCATGGCTCCACCTTTTTTTGGGCACCTCTGTGGGTTGGTGTGGATCTTCCCCTGAACATTTGTTTGCCTGAAAATGAAGTAGGATGAAATTTTTGCAGACAGTGATAGCACAAGGGGGAATGATTTTGGAGAGAGGAGATTTTTAGTTCCAGCTGACTCCTGTTGCAAACACAAGGCAGGAGGAGGCTACAGGTGTCTTGTTCCTTCTGCTTTGGACTTTTCTCCATCCAGATTTCAGATCTTTGTAGGAAGGACATGGAGCTGGTGGAAATCTAGAGCCAGGCTGGGAGAGCTGGGAATGTTCCCCTGGAGAGGAGAAGGCTCCAGGGAGAGCTCAGAGCCCCTGGCAGGGCCTGAAGGGGCTCCAGGAGAGCTGGAGAGGGACTGGGGACAAGGGATGGAGGGACAGGAGCCAGGGAATGGCTCCCAGTGCCAGAGGGCAGGGATGGATGGGAGATTGGGAACTGGGAATTGCCAGAGCAGCTGTGGCTGCCCCTGGATCCCTGGAAATGTCCAAAGCCAGGCTGGACAGGGCTTGGAGCAGCCTGGGATGGTGGAAGGTGTCCCTGCCTGCCCATGTGGGGCTGGATGAGCTTCATTGTCCCTTCCCACCCAAACCATCCTGGGATTCCATGAAAGCAATGGTGAGAGTTGCTCATGGTGGCAGATCCAGGAGGATTTCAGGTGCCTTTCTATGTTATCCATGGATAGAATCCCTTCCACAGGTGGTGGCTGCTGTCCAGTCTGTTTTCCATTGCACGTGTCAGATAAATGTGGGAGATGGGATTGAAACCCCTCTCAGTTCCCATTAGCTCTGGGAGCATCAGCTTGTCCTGGCTGCAGCTTTATGACATCAGTCTGATGATAATTTTATGGGCTGTTTATCTCCCCATTTCCAAGTATCATTTTTCAAGTGTTGTGACCAGAGGCCTGGAGGGATTTTTGTTCCATTTTGAACTTTGCTCTGCAATTAAATCCCTGTTGGGGGATGGAGGGGTCTCTACTCCAGAAAGACTCCTATTTTCCTAAAAGTACAGCTTTTGCCCCAGGACAGTGGCTGTGTCCCCCAGCAAACACATCAGCAGTTCTGCTGGACTTGTGATAAATGAAAACAGCTTTGTTTTTAAATTTTTTTTTTTTTTTGCTCCATAATTATCCTGTAAGGAGTGGCTTTGGCATGTTTAAAAGAATTTGGGTTTCCAGAGGTCAGTGGGAGCAGTGAGGACATTGGAGGGAGGGAGCAGTGGGGTCAGCTACACAGATATATGGGTTTTACACCTTATATATATAAAATAAGTAACCAATATGAATAAATATTAATAAAAATAAATAAATATTTTAAGAAAAATCTTCATCATCTTTCAGTAACTCTCTTGGCCGTTGGGGTCGTCCAGGGCAAGGAGTTGGGCTTGATGATCCTTTTTTATCCCTGCCAACTTAGGATTTTCTTTTCCTTTTTCCCCTTTCCTTTTTCCCCTTTCCTTTTTCCCTTTTCCTTTCCTTTCCTTTCCTGAAATTTCCTTTCCTTTCCTGAAATTTCCTGAAATTTCCTTTCCTGAAATTTCCTGAAATTTCCTTTCCTGAAATTTCCTCTCCTTTCCTTTCCTGAAATTTCCTCTCCTTTCCTTTCCTGAAATTTCCTTTTCTTTCCTGAAATTCCCTTTCCTGAAATTTCCTTTCCTTTCCTGTAATTTCCTTTCCTGAAATTTCCTTTCCCCCTTTTTTCCCCTATTTCCCTTCTTCCCCCTTTCCTCTTCTTTATCCTTGCCCTTCCCCATCGCTGCTGTCCTGCTCCACATTAGCCTCTTTTTTTTTAGTATTTCTGGATGTTTTAGGAATATTTACCCTCTTCCCTGATTTTCTTAGTGCTCTGAGGCTGCGCCTTCCCCTCTCGTGGACACACAGAAAAGAAAAACCCACACAAGGTTCTGTGCAATGAATTTTCATGGTTGGTAGTGGTGGTTTTTTTCTCTTTTCTTCCACTTTCAGCCTTAAATTTCTCTTTTTCCCAAGTTTTTAAATCCTTTTGCCTTGTTTTCCATGGGTATTGATTTCAGTGGGTATGGATTACATCCCCAGGGAGCAGGAGAGGGTCTCCCCCATCCCTGAGCTCACCCAGGGCATTCCCAGCTGTTTATTGCTGGAAATCTCCATTTCTTTTAGGGATTTTTTTCTCCTCCTCCAGCTTCCCAAGAGGGGTGTGGATGCAGCCAACACCCAGCCCAGGGCTTGGAGAGCTCCTTGGAATTGTGAGGGCTGCATTAAGGTGTTATCAGCAGGAATTTATGCTTAAAAGTGCTCTAATCAGCTGCCTCCACTCTGTGCTTTTTGTCCACATCTGTATTTTTTCACTTCAGTGTGAAGTGCACATTAACTTTAAAATACATAAATCATAAATTAAAAAACAAGTGAGCACTTTTATTTTTAATTTTCTTAGAAAAACCTTTGAGGGATTTCAGCCCATCTGCACCAAACTCAGTGAAAAGGTGGAAAACTTGGGGTTGGCTTTGTGTAGATTATCAAATACAAAAATTACTTTTTGCAAGAGGAAATGCTTGGCTTGTGAATTGATTTCAATCCCTGCACTGTATCTTAGATATATATATAAATACATATATATATATAAATAAATAAATATATATATATATAATATGCATTTATTCTGTGTGTTTATCTATAATTATATATGCATATAATTCAGTATATATATATATATATAAATACATATATATATGTATAATATGCATTTATTCTGTGTGTTTATCTATAATTGTATATGCATATAATTCAGTTTTGTCTCTATTTTATATATGCACATATATATATGGGGTAAATGTTTATGTATATGTTTATATGCATAATAGATCTTAAATATCTTATATCTTTATATATATTTATATTTTTTCTAATTTATATTTTTAATATTTTATATAAATATTATGTATTTTATATATTATATATAACATAGGTGTTTAAACATATACATTTGTTTTTTAAGTAATTTTTTAGAGATAAATTTGAGCTAATGGAAAGGCATTTTTTGCCACCTCAGCTTCCCAAGAGCAGAGCAGGGATAATCCTGATTAAACCCAGCCCTGGGTCAGAGCCAGGGAAAGCTGTGGAGCTCATTCTGCTCCTGTGGAAACCCCCCCAGTGTTTTGGGCTTTGCCTCTGGAATCTTTTGCTCCATGGGCTGTTCCTGTGGGAATGCTGAAGATTGAATCCATTGCTCTAAAAGCCTTCATTTTTAATTAAGGAATGATCATTTTTCATTAAGGAATGAGCTGCAACCTCTGCTGCAGCTGCTTCTGCTGCCTCTCTGAAGGTGGAGAGAATTCCAGGGAAAACAGCATCAGCTGCAAATCCTCTGCTTCCAAAATTCCGCCAAAAATCCATGTTCCAACCTAGGCAGGCTTGCAGAATTCCTCCTCAAGCTTATACAGGACATTTTTTATTTTTTATTATTAACCCCCACTGTTAAAGTGACGGAGGCATTTGCAGGGTCTTGGCTGCCCTGTGGATTTGATCCTGGATGGGAGTGTGAAAGGGAATCTGGTGATTCCCAGGAAAGCCTCCAAATACCCATCCAGTGAGATTTAACCATGCACTAGGAAGGGGAAAAAAAGAGATTTATTCAGTCATATCAGGGCTGTGTTGTCCTGAGCAGTGTGCATGGAAGGAGAGCCCATCTGCAAGAGGGGATATCCCAAAATAACAAGGAAAATTCAGTGTTTACACAGTGCTGGAGACTTGAATCCTCCTGCCTGGGAGTGCTGAGCTGGCCGGGAGGAGCTGCCAAGTGACAGCAGAGCTTCTGCAGGACGGAGCCTCAGCAGAAAAGGGACCTTAAAAAACCTGCATTGGCAGGGGAGAGTGTTTGGGAGCAGCCAAGTGCTGGGATAAATGGGATTGTTGGATTATTCCCTTTTCTGACCCGGAAATGGGGCAGCCGAGAGGTGTTTTAAAACTTCTGTTCCATTTTCAGTCTCATGTGGAGGGTGAGACAATACAGATGTTGTAATTCACACCATCACAATCAGAAGCTAATTATTTCCTAATTACAGTACACTCTAAGTGTTTCTTGGCCTATCAGCTTTTGCTACACCATGATATAAACGCCTTAAAGCCAATAATCTAAAATTACCCTCATAAATCCTACTACAATACACCTTTCATAATTCTATTTCTCCAAAATACCTAATCTTATTTACAAAACCACCCTTTAAAACTTATTTCTAGTTCCATTTCAATGCACCTTTCATAATTCTATTTCTCCAAAATACTTAATCTTATTTACAAAACCACCCTTTAAAACTTATTTCCAGTTCCATTTCTCAGCAATGTCTATTCTATTCCTTAGCATCTCTAAATCAACATTTCTTACCTCAAAGTTTACATGCAAATATATATTATGTGAGTGTTCTACATTAAAAACTTTAAATTTTTTGTACAAATCCATTTCCCACATGGGACAAATGGGCTGCCAGGAAGGGCTGCCTGGATTTTCTTTGCCCTTCACCCAGATTCAGCCTTGCTGCTGGAATTCTGATTGTGTTTGAGGGTCTGTGTGAGACAGACAGCTCAGAATTAAAGCACATCCTGTGTGCATCTCAGTTCGGATTTATTGCTGCTACATCCTCTGTGCATCTCAATTCAGACTTGTTGCTGCTTGGATTCTAGATTTCGGGGGATTTATTGGTGGCCGTGGGAATTGAAATCTGCAGTTGTAATTCCTGCTGGACAGGCTGGCGGGATGTGACTGCGTGGATTGAAAGCTGAGGATGTTTCAGGTTTAAAACACTTCACAGAGCAGCCCTTCCCTCCTCCTCTGGCTGTTCTGTCCTCACAGAGGTCTCTGCAGGCATTTGTGTGATTTCAGATGCCTCTCACACTCCCAGCACTGTCTGAATGGCTTTCCAAGGGGAGCAGCCCCGTGGGTTTTGCTGTACGAAACATCCTGGACATCCCTTGTGCACGTTCCTGCCTCTTGGCACAGCTCTGGGAGGCAAATGAAACACCAGGATCTGCCTGGAGGGGAAAAAAATAAAAACCCCAGCTGGGTTTGCCAGCCCTGCCAGACTCCAGGGGTTTGGGCTCAGGCTGCAGGGGAAGGTGGGGGTTTATTTTGGAGGCCGGGAAGGAAGCGCTGTGCTTCCCTTTGCGAGGGTGTTGCTGCTGGGCTTGGGCTCCTGGAGCTCAGTCCCAGCTCCAGCTGGTGCTGGCAGCTCCAGCTGCCCCATCCCTGCTGCCTTCACCTGGGGCTCCTTGGCTGGGAGGGTCGCAGTGATTTCTGGTCACCCTTGCACGTGTGCAGCTCATTAATGGAGTCCTGGAAGGGTTTGGTGTGGGTGAGAGCTCAGAGCCCACCCAGTTCCACCCTCATGTGCAGGGACACCTTCCACCATCCCAGGCTGCTCCAAGCCCTGTCCAGCCTGGCCTGGGACACTTCCAGGGATCCAGGGGCAGCCACAGCTGCTCTGGGCACCTGTGCCAGGGCCTCAGGGAAGAATTCCTTCCCAATATTCCATCCAACCCTGCCCTCTGGCAGTGGGAAGCCATTCCCTGTGTCCTGTCCCTCCATCCCCTGTAAATAATCTCTCTCCATCTTTCTTGTGGCTTCCTCAGGCGCTGGAAGGCCACAGTCAGGTCAACTCACAGCTGCTTTTCTCCAGGCTGAGCAATCCCAGCTTTTCCTCACACAGAACTGCTCCATCCCTGTGCTCATCCTGCTCTGGGCTCCCTCCAGCAGCTCTGTGTCCATCGCATTCAGCAGCCCAGAGGAGCTGCTGGATCCTCAAACACCTCTGAGATCTGCAACCTGTAGTAAATTTCTACATTCCAGGTCTGGGATCTCTAAGGTGACTTTGCAGTGCTTGGAGACTTACCTGAGCTCAGATAAATTAATGATAAATTGATAATAGTTGATAATATGAATAAACTGGTGAATATGATGGGTAGACAAATAAGAAGTAGCCAGTGCCTGATGGGAGTAGATGGAAAAGCTTGAGCTGAAATATTCAGCCTTGCTGTGCAGCTGTAACCCCAACAAATCAGTAACTCATGAATTGAGATTCTGGTGAAGGTTTATAAACCTTTGATCAGGTTTAACCAGGCTCTGCCATTCCCTGGCCTGCAGGGATTGCTCCAAGCAGTCCTGGATCCCTTGCAAAGCACCCAAGGCTCTGGTCAGTGTGTAAAACTCAGCTCCACAAAGCAGCTGCTAAACATTTGCCAGCCTCTTTTATATCTAACTACCCCGTGGGACAGGCACTGACCTTCCCCTTCCTGCTAGAACCAACATCTCACTGTTAATTGAAAGTGTTAATTACTCTCAGGCCCAGAGTGTTGTTTTTGTGCTGTGGCCTGAATGGTTAATCAGCAGTGTAAACCCAAATCCCCTTCTGTTAGGCATAAATGTTACTGATTCCAAATGCCTTTGGTTTTCGCCTCCCCCTGATTTTTAGTGCCAACTCATTCAGCTTTCAGTAGGGCAGAAGTTGGACTCCATTACCAGAGTCCATTGTAATGATTTCTTGGATTTTTTTCTGGGTAGACAAGGCTTGTGCAAGTTTGCATGCTTTTCTATATTTGGTTTTGTTTAATTTGATTGTACAAAGCTGTTGAAAAGCCCAGCTGAATGTTTCCACTTTCTGCAGAGCTGATTGTGCCATCAAGCCGGGAGTTCAGAGGGAAAATCCAGCTCCTGCTGGGTTTTCTCAGTAATCCCAAGCTCCAGATCCTGGTTTGAGATAGGGACAGACAAAAGTTCATTTGTCACCTTGTTCTCATCTCAGCTTAGTTCAGATGTGGCACGTGGGGACAACCTTCACTCTCACAGGATCATGGAATATCCTGGGCTGGGAGGAACCACGAGGATCATCCAGCCCAGCTCCTGTACAGGACACCAGGAACCCCAGCATGGTGCTGGTGCTGGATTGTGTTCCTTCAGTTCCTTTGGCATTGTGTCTGCTGGGACTTCACCTAATCCTGGAAATCCTCCAATCCTCTGGAATTGCTCCTGCCTTTCTGGCTGGTGCCCTGTGGTGCTGATGGATGGAGACGGGAGCTCTTGGAATACATGTCAGCTGGTGGTTTTCATTTGGGTTAAACTGGTGTTTCATGGTGGAAATCCAGGATCACAGGGAGATCTGGAGCTGAAAACTGAATTATTCTATTACTGAATATATTACTATATTGTATATAACTCCATTCTCTTTTCTGTGTGGTGGAAGGACATGGCACTATTATTGGTTGTCAGAGTGGAAAATGCTCTGCAGGAATGGCAGGGCTAGTGAAAAATATCCCAGGTGTTAGGGAAAATACTGCACAGGATTTATCTCTTGGAGTTATCACCATACTTTGCTTCCCCCAAATGCTTCCCAACCTGAAGGTGACCTCCAGGGATCCCATGGTTGCATCCCTGCTGGAAGGAGATGTGGCTGTTGAGTTTCCTTGGTCATTTGTGAGGCAATTTTTCGTTTCAGTAGGGAATTTTTAGGGTTTTTTGTAGAAACTGAAGGTCCTGTTGAATCCTCCTTGCAGAACTCCTCCTGCTTCTGTTTTCCATGTGTGCCAAGGTGGTTGGGCTCACCTTGGGATAGGGAAAACCCCAAGAATTGGTAGTTAACCCCAAAAACTGTGCAAAATCCCTGCTGGGAGAAGTGTTGGGTCACTCATGACCCCTTGGCTTCGTGTTCCTGGTGGGATCACAGCCAGGCTGGTGATCCACACACACGCTGAGTCTCATCTTTATTTTATCCTTTGATTCCTCCCTGCTTTTATATCCCATCAAAACACTATTGAATACAAGCAGTTCCTTGTATCCAGAAAGGGCTGTTGGGAGTTTTTTGGATCCATAGTTCCTTCTCAGGAAAGGAGAAAAAAAACCCCAAAAACTTTAAAAACTCCTTTTGTCCTCATTCTGGTGCCGCTTTTAACCGGGGGGAAAAATGGCTTCTTTGTTGCAGATGTCAAGAAGGACTGGTCTGATCACGCTCTGTGGTGGGAAAAGAAGAAAACTTGGCTCCTTAAAACTCACTGGACGTTGGATAAATACGGGATCCAGGCGGATGCCAAGCTCCAGTTCACCCCTCAGCACAAACTGCTGCGCCTGCAGCTGCCCAACATGAAGTACGTCAAGGTCAAAGTCAACTTCTCTGACAGGGTCTTCAAGGCTGTTTCTGACATCTGCAAAACCTTCAGTAAGTGTTGAAAAACCTCCCCCCTCTTGGGGATTTTTCTGGTTGGTTTGGCTCCTGCCTTTGCTCTGGTGCTTGTCCTGTAAATTTGATAAATTTTTGGTGTTTTCTGGGTTTGGACATCAAACAGCCCAGGTGTCCTCTCTTTTTCCCTTCCAGATCTACTCTTTTGTGTGTAAATACTTCAATAATAGGACCAATTGAGCCAAAAAGTGATTAAAAAATGCAATTTTTTGTGCTGAATTCTCTTCCACAGCAGAGCTGTCCTTGGGTTTGTCATAGGTGAGGTGGTACCAGCCCTGCTTGATATTCAGACTGGTTGTGATGGTTTCCCCCCCCGCCCCTGCAAATTTATGTGCTGGATGAAAAGCAAACCCTGAAATGGGAAATCTGCCAGTCCTGTGGGTTGTCTTCTAGTGGAAAATCATATTAGAGATTAAGTGGTGATGCTCCACTGTAAAAGTGTCTGGTGGAGGGAAGGAACTGAGTCTTGCTGTCTCCCCTTCACCCTCATTTCCTGGTGGAGGAGAAGCCCATGAGAAAGAAGGGATCATTCCCTACCAGGTATCATTTTTTTACCCATCTCCACAAATTCCTCATCCCAAAACCCAGTGTTTCTTCCTGCCCACCAACAAAAAACCCAGTGAGGAGATGGCGACTCCAGGAAGCACTCCATACTGGAATTCTCCCCTCCCAAAAGGGCCTGCAACCCATCCTCAGCTGTAGCAAATCTGTTCCTGCTCTCAGAAGGCAGCTGAGGTTACTCTTGGCTGACCCAGTTGTTTGGGGAGGCAGGAGCAGCTCATCCCTACGTGCAGTGTCCAGCACATCCGTGGTTTGGTTGGTATTTTTAGCTGGTTACAGAGCTTTGCTGTTGCTTTCCTGTTTTGTTGGGTTTTTTTTTTTAAATATAAATATTGGGCAATTTCTCCTTAAAATAGAAAAGGCTTAGCCAGCATTGTGTCTGGGTGGATTTTGCTTCCCCCACCCCCATGTCCCACATTTGGGCATTTGGGATGTCGTGCTAGACAGGGAGGTCCCAGGCTTGGACGCTGATGAATCTCTCCAGCAGTGACTCACGTCAGGAAATTCTGATATGGTTTATCATGAGACAGGAGATCTGTCACTGATGCTGTCAGAACTTTATGTGGGTCTCAAGCAGCTTTTTCTTCCAGCTGCAGAGCTTTTGGTGGATTTAAGACCAAACCAGCAGAATAATCCTGATATTTCAAGGTTTGGGAGCCTCTGGGATAGCAGAGGTTGGGGCTGTGAGGCGGCAGCAGGGACACATCCATCCAGGGCGGTGCTGACTTCCCTTCTGCAGCATCCAAAGTGGTGACATGAAGTTCCTGATTGTGGGGAAAGCAGGGCTTTTACTGGAAATTTCACTTTCCTTTGAGTGCCTCTCAGCAGCCTGAGCTGTCTGAGGACACACACAAGCTGCAGTGATTAAGTTGTTTAGCCCTCCCAGTTGTGTTTACTGGGAGCCAGATGTTCAGCAGAGCTACTGGGAAGATGATACATGAGCTTGGCATCAGCCTGAGGGAAGAGGGGCTGGGATGTGGGGGTGCAGAAGGGCTGGGGTTGGAGGGGCTGGGATGCTCTCCCCAGAACCACAGAGGTATAAATACAGATGATGCACAAATACATTTATATTTATATTTATATTTATATTTATATTTATATTTATATTTATTTAACATATAAGTGTTAAATTGCTCCTATAGATGTTGAAACACCACTGTTTATAGATGTCGTATCTAATGTGTTTTATTTATATATATAAATGATATATATTATGTTATATATGTAACATATATATTATATATAATATATAATATGTTATATATATCTAATATATGTATTAAGTGTATTTATATACATAATACATATTTATATATTAATATAAATATATACTTATTTATATACTTATAATTTATCTATTTAATACATATATTTTATATATATAATATACTTAATACATATATGTACTAAGTATGTTATATATATACTTAATACATATTTATATACTTAATATGTATATATTTTATATATATATATGTTATACATTAATATAAAAACCCATATATTATAAATATATATATATATATTTCATATTAGGATCAAAATCTTGGCTCTGAGGGTGCCCAGAGCAGCTGTGGCTGCTCCTGGATCCCTGGAAGTGTCCAAAGCCAGGCTGGACAGACCTTGGAGCACCCTGGGATAGTGGAAGGTGTCCCTGCTCATGGCAGGGCATTGGAATGGGATGATCTTTAAGTTTTTTTCCAACCCAAACTATTCTGTGATTTTGTGATTCTATGGTTTTCCTTTTTCTCCTTCCCATTTGTGTTTTCCTGCCCCATTTTTCTTCGTTACCTTTCCCTGCCCTCCTCAACATCCCTGCACAGAGCTCTCATATTCCATCTTAATCAAGCTAATTGTCTCTCCAAGGAGAACTGAGCAGACCTTTCAAGGTGGAAGGGAAGGTGATCCCAGCATAGTCCTTGTCTCTGAAATCCCTTGATTTCTGAGCTCCAGGGAGGTCAGGACAGAGCTGTGCCTGGGAGTTACTCAGATTTTGGCTGTACCTGTTTGCTGTCATTGCCCCTGGACCATTTAATTACACACCTCAGTAACTCCAGCACAAAGCATCACCAGTGAGTAATTGAAGTAATTCCTGATGTTCTCAGGCCTCTGGCTGGCTGCATTTATAAAATCCTCACTACACAAGCAGGAGCATACATGGATGAATTATTTAAGGCTGTCCTTTGCTTCTGTTTCCTTTCAGTTGTTGCCCAGAGGTGTGACCCTTGCAGAGTGGGGTCGATTTTTAAAGAGAAGTCTCTGTTCTTGTGCAGAGGGAGGTTATTCCAAAGGGCAGCTCCCCAGGGCTCCCAGGGAAGATGCTGGAGCCACTCACACATCCCTCACTTTCCTGGAGGTCGTGTGAAGCCGGAAAAAACCCCAATCTCACTCCCAGTGCTGGATTGCAGCCCCTTGATTCCCACAGCAGCCGCTCAGGAGGGCTGAAGGCAGGGATTGACCCTGGCAGGCACGAGGAGAGGAGCAGGCAGGGCATGGCATGGGCAGCCCTCATCCAAAGGGTGGCCTGGAACCCTGCCCAGGAGCAGCTGCTGGCAGGCAGCTCCAGCCTGAAGGGCCAGCTTTGATCTGCAATTAAAGACCAGAGAAAGAGAAAGTAAAACTTCAAATTTTTTTTTTCTTTTTTTTTTTTTTTTTTTTCCCTGAGCAGCAGGGATTTATGCTTCCTGCCTGGCTGGCAGTGGGACAGGGGGGTTGGGATGGGGTGATCCCTGCTCTCATCATCCCAGTGGGAGATAATTCCACCCAGAAAACTGCCCATCAAATGTCCAACTGCAGATTGGATGGGCTGTGATGCCTTGAGAAGGCTGAGCAAGAACAGAGGCTGGATGGAGCTCCAGAATAAAGCAGGGATTTATCCAAAGCATCTCCTCCATGGATCTACCTTGGGCAGCACCAGAGCCCAGCCAGGGCTGCACCCAAGATCAACCAAAATGGCCCCAAAATGCACGGCCGGGCACGGGCTCTGTCCCTGGGATCAGTTCTGCTCCATTTGCACCTTGCAGTTCGTTGTCCCATCCCAGCTTCAGCCCAGGCAGTCCCACCCTGCTTGTTTTTCTCTCTCCAGCCCACGGGGTTTGTGCTGTGGGGCTGAGATTTGGATCATTTGTCCTTGGTGCCCAGCTGGAGCAGGAATTGTTTTGTCTCCCTGCTCTGTGCACAGAGCTCAGAACTGCCCCTCATCAGAACCATCCCCTGATATGGAGCCCAGAGCCTCCCACTAAAGCAGCACAAAATCAGAAAAATAAAAAAGCTAAACCTAAGGCATCAGCTGCACTCAGCATTTTATTGGTGTGAGTGGGAATATCCTCATTGAAGGTGGGATTTGGGGAGGTAGGAGATACTCACACATCATCCAACGTAACAACAAATGGAAAAATCTTCTTTTCCAATGTGAACAGGAGGGAATTCTCAGCTGTGAGGGCAGTGAGGCACAGGGTGCCCAGAGCAGCTGTGGCTGCTCCTGGATCCCTGCAAGGGTCCAAGGACAGGGCTTGGAGCATCCTGGTGTAGTGGAAGATATCTTTGCCCATGGCAAGGAACTGGATGATCTTTAAGGTCCCTTCCAACCCAAACCATTCTGGGATGGCTTCACTTCATTCCAGCCCAGTGGATGCCTTACAGCTGCTTCCTCCCAGCATTCTGCCTGCATTTTTTTCCATGTATCCCAGGAGCTCCAAGGGATTCCAGGCAGGCTCTGCTGCTGCTCTGTGGGACAGGAAAAGCAAACAGCAAGATGAAACAGTGAGAGTTTTTCCCAGGGCTCGGCGTTTCCTGCCCCAGCAATGCTCCTTCTCCTGGGGACATGGCTTATGTTGGAGCTGCAGGGTGAGGGGAGATGCTGTGACAGCAGAAAACCTCCCATCCTTCTCCTCTTCTCCTGGCTGTGAAGATTTGGGACCTCTGCTGCCCTCCGGCCTGAGAAGAGGAGCAGGAAAAATTCTGTTTGGTGTTCATGGGAGCACAGAAAGAGCGACTCAGTGCCAGAGCTGGGAGGAGGAAGCTCTGGCAGAAAACACTCCAAAATTCATGAGCAATCCCTCCCTACCCACCCTGAGGCTGTGTAGGATGGAGAAATTCCCTTCAGGCTCTTTTATTTCCCCAGAGTCTGGTGGAGCTCACACCCAGCTCCTGCCTCATAATCCCTGGGAATTAGTCACCTGTTTTGGAAAACTGAGTCTGGGGAGCATCCTGTGCCCAGCTGGGGCATTTCCATGGCCACATTCCATCTTCCCTTCTTGCACAGGATGAGGGTGGTGTGATCCTGAGGAGCTGGTGGACCTGGGGGTGCAGAGAGTCCCATGAGGGTGCAGAGCTCCTTCCCATCACCCCAGAAATAAGGAGGTTCCCGAGACCGAGCGAGCGGTGGGAAGGTGACAGCCAGCCTTGCCTGCCTCAGCCTCCAGCCACCAAATGCAACCTGAGCCGAGGTGGCAGTGGCATTTGGGAGTGGCAGGGTGCCAGCCCAGCCCAGCCCAGCCCAGGGAAGGTGACACCATCCCAGTGCCAAATGTGACCTTACCTTTTTTTTTTTTTTCCCCTCTCCAAACGCTCCCTGCTCCAGAACAGAACGTCCTCTGACTCCTAAAGTATTTGCAATATTTCCACGCCCTCAGCTGCCAAAAAGACTTCTATAAAAAGCCACTGTTTGTTGTTTTTTGGGGGATTTTTTTGTTGTTTTTGGGTTTTTTTGCAAAACTGAAACCCTTTGGTAGATGAAGTGCAGCATTCCCAGGGCTCTGTGACAACCATGTGGAGCTCCATCCCTGCCCAGTTGCTTTCCAGGAGGCAAAGCTGCTTGGAGTTTGTGGGATCACAGAATATCCTGATTGGAAGGGACCCACAAGGATCATCAAGTCCAATCCAATCAAGTCCATCATCCTGGCCCTGCACAGGACAGAATCCCACCATCCCTGGCCACTGCAAACCTCCTAAACTTTCTTTTCTTCCTTCACACCCTGCTGGTAAATAAAGGAGCGTTTTCCCTAAAATCATGGAGTCTTGGTAGATGCACATGAGCAGCTCAGAGGGAATTTGGGGAGCAACAGCAGCATTCAGGAGGAATTTCTTCATGGAAAGGGTGGTCAGGCCTTGGAAGGGGCTGCCCAGGGAGGTCTGGAGTCCCCATCCCTGGAGATGTCCAGGGAAGGACTGGATGTGTCACTCAGTGCTCTGGGCTGGGTGACAAGGTGGGGATGATTCACAGGCTGGATTTGATGATCCTGGATGTCTTTTCCAACCTCAGTGACTCTGGGATGTGGGGATGCAGGCCGTGGGTGCTCAGGAGCATCAGGAGGATGCTCAGGGATGACGTTCATGGTGAAACCCCGAGCACGGATCTGCTGCCTTTCCCTGCCACGAGCACAGAGCTTTGGCAGTGGCACAGCTATTTCTAAATATGTCCAGGGAATGGGTGTGGAAGGAAATCTTCCCATTTCCAGAGCTGGCCAAACTGCAACGTCCTCAGCTTTTTCAAGTGCAGAGCCTGAGCATTCGCTGCCAGCTGCGGCGTTTTCCCCTTTTATTGCCTGCCCGTGCTCAGCTGTCAGAGCAGCCCCAGGAACTGGGGTCAGGGAAATAACCAGATTTAATTACAGAGTGTCTGAGATGGACAAAAAAAAATCCTTTCCTCTCTCCCCCCCTGTCCCCACCCCATGGTGTTCTGCGTGTGGAGGAGCAGCAGGTTTTATGTCACCGTGTGAGTCAGTGAATTTTTTCATCCTTACTCTGCTGTTGACTGAGACCCTTTAAATAGAATTCCATCCTGAAGACATTAGGGGCATGCTGGCCAAGCCTTCCTTGGAATTAGCTGGATTGCTCTTTATGGGCTGAAGCAGCCAGAAGGGTGTGAGTGGATTGTTTTTCTCTTGTTTGGGGGATTCAATTAATGGAGTTTAATTGGACTGGAGCTGCAGTTCAGCCACTTCGGGGGCAAGGCTGTAGTGCTGCCCGTGCTCCAGGAGGCATCCAGATAATGGGAGCCTGGGGATTTCGTCCCACTTATGGAAAAAAACATCCAGCCATTCAAGTGTTTGTTGACTCTGCCTCTCCAATGGCTCTTTTTATTGGCCTTGCAGTAATGCTTGGCTCCATCACCACTGCCTGCATCCTCCTCCTCCTCCTTTTCCTTCTCCTCCTGAGTCTCTCTGGGCTGGTGGTGCTTGATTTCAGCTCTGGGAACCAGTGGCACAAACATTCACACCCCTCCAAACCCCACTGACCCCATTTTTGGGTGGTTTTGCACATCATTGCTCCCCTGGCAAATCCATAAGTCAACAGGCACTTGGATTTTCCACCCACAATTTGGGAAGGCTCCAGCAAAACCTCTGCCAGGGTCAGCCCCAGCTGATTCCACACCCATAGCGCTGCTTGGGCATCTCCAGAGGCTTTGTGGGATGTCCTGAGAGAGCTGCAGGGCCCCAGGCAGTGAGTGGAGAGCTTGGCTTTTGCCCAGATAAATATTTAAGTTCCTGGGCATCTGAAGAACCCATAATAAAATGTACTGAATGTACAAACCCAGTAAACTGTGCAGGGGAGGTGAGGACCTGCTCCATCAGATACTGCCCAGTGCCCAACACAGCCACAGCCTTATCTCCAGACACTCCTCAGGTTATGTAAGTTCCTTTTTTAGTTTCTTTTTTGGGTTTTTTTTTTGTTCCTCTAGTTTTGCAGAACTTTATCTCAAGAGAATTTATGTTGCAGATAAGTCAGAGGCTTCGTTCTGTAAACTTACACTGTGAAAAACCATCCACAGAATTCACTCATTCCAAGGGAAAAAACACCTTTATTTTTGGTTTTAAGTCTGAAATGGAAGAAAAAATGAGGTTTGAGGTCTCATTTTTCTAAGATTTGTCAGAGTGATGCACAAAGGCTGTAATTTTAATGAGTCACTGGTTGGAGGGAGCAGTGATGGAGTGCAGAGCAATCCCACTTCCCAGAGATATCCCACTTCAAAACACATTTCCTGAAGGAGGGTGGCTGGATCAGCATTAAAGAGAGGATTTCCCCTCAGTGCTGTCTGTGCTACAAGTAAATTTATGGAGTTTTTATGTTCAGGAATTAAGGAGGTGAAGGAGCCCTCTGGCCTTTAGGGGAGCCAGAAATGGGGAAGGAAATTGGACGCCGGAAGCTTCTTTGCAACATTAATTTTCTTTCTACATGAAAAATTTCTTTGTGTCTCAGATTATTATCTGTATTTATGAGAACTGAATACTGCAAGTGGTGTGATTTCCCATCATTTCAGGTTTTGGGGACATCCATCCATACTGAGCCCTTCCAGTCAATGATGTCATGTTCTAGATGTGGGTGATGTAAGAAAACCATAAATCTGATTTCTTGTGGGAATGGGAGCCCCTGGATCCCTGTAAGTGTCCAGGACCAGGGCATGGAGCAGTCTGGGATAGTGGAAGGTGTCCCTGCCTGTGACATGGGGTGGAATGAGATGAGCTTTAAGGTCCCTTCCAACCCAAACCCTTTTGGGATCCCCATCACAACACACCTTGGTGGGTAAAGATGCAGCAGCTGCAAGATTTACTTGGTGGATTTAGTGCACAAGAGCATAAATTGGGAATTTTACACCCTGTAAGGAAGATTTTCTTTTTAAAGTCAGTTTGCAGGGTGCAGATGGTGCTTTGTGAAGGAAGAGGGTTTAATCCCAGCTTTGGAGTTTGTCATAATGTGTTAAAACAGCTGGGCTGGGTGAGCTGTGCAGGGGCTGGGTGAGAAATGAGGGATTACACTGGAAAAAAAGGCCAAGGATTTCCCTTCAGCCACACACAGCAGGCACAGGAGCATCTTGCAGGCAAGTGGAAGAGAAGATGCTGCAGGCAGCAAAATGGCTTCATCCAAAAGTTGGAATAATTTCTCTTGGAGATTCAAAGCTGCCTTTCTGATCATATTTTGAGCTCCAAAACTCTTCCTTCCAGGCTCAGACCTTTCTGTCTCCTTCCCATAGAATCCCAAAATGGTTTGGGTTGGAAGGGATCTCAAAGCCCACCCCTGCCATGGCAGGGACACCTTCCACTGTCCCAGGCTGCTCCAAGCCCTGTCCAGCCTGGCCTTGGGCACTTCCAGGGATCCAGGGGCAGCCCCAGCTGCTCTGGGCACCTGTGCCAGGGCCTGCCCACCCTCACAGCCAGGAATTCCTTCCCAAGATCCCTTTAAACCTCCAGTTTGAAGCCATTCCCTGCCTGTCTTGGTGGGTTTGTAAAGTCCTGGAGGCTGTGGATAGATGCACTTGGGAGGAATTTGCTGCTCATCCATGGGATCCCTGTTCATCCATGGGATCCCTGATCATCCATCCATAGGATCCCTGCTCATCCATCCATAGGATCCCTGCTCATCCACAGGATCCCTGTTCATCCATGGGATCCCTGCTCATCCATAGGAAAGATCCCTGCTCACCCATAGGATCCCTGCTCATCCATGGGATCCCTGCTCATCCATAGGATCCCTGCTCATCCATGGGATCCCTGCTCATCCATGGGATCCCTGCTCATCCATAGGATCCCTGTTCATCCATGGGATCCCTGTTCATCCATAGGATCCCTGTTCATCCATGGGATCCCTGTTCATCCATAGGATCCCTGTTCATCCATGGGATCCCCGCTCATCCATCCATAGGATCCCTGCTCATCCACAGGATCCCTGCTCATCCATAGGAAAGATCCCTGCTCATCCATGGGATCCCTGCTCATCCATAGGAAAGATCACTGTTCATCCATGGGATCCCTGTTCATCCATCCATGGGATCCCTGCTCATCCATCCATGGGATCCCTGCTCATCCATAGGATCCCTGTTCATCCATGGGATCCCTGCTCATCCATAGGATCCCTGCTCATCCATCCATAGGATCCCTGCTCATCCATGGGATCCCTGTTCATCCATGGGATCCCTGCTCATCCATAGGAAAGATCCCTGTTCATCCATAGGATCCCTGTTCATCCATGGGATCCCTGCTCATCCATAGGATCCCTGCTCATCCATCCATAGGATCCCTGCTCATCCATGGGATCCCTGTTCATCCATGGGATCCCTGCTCATCCATGGGATTCCTGCTCATCCATAGGAAAGATCCCTGTTCATCCATGGGATCCCTGCTCATCCATGGGATTCCTGCTCATCCATAGGAAAGATCCTTGCTCATCCATGGGATCCCTGCTCATCCATCCATAGGATCCCTGTTCATCCATAGGAAAGATCCCTGCTCATCCATGGGATCCCTGCTGGCATCCCCAGGCTGTGCTGCCTGCTGCACCCCCTGCAGCCATGTGCTGCTTCCAAGCAGCTGCCCAAAACTTGCCCTGGATCCTTCCTATCCCGCTGGGAGCATCAGGAACGACTGAGGGGCTATAAAAAGTCTCTTTGCTATCAGATGGTCAAGCCCTGGGATGATTCCAGGATTGCTTCCAGAACCCCAGCCTGGCCCAGAGCCTCCTCCTGGCCTCCCTGAGTGCTCCCAGCTGAGAGAGTCGCTGATGCACCATAAATAAACCACAGAGCCTCAACCCTGCTCCAAAATACCAGGGGAACTCCTCCATTTAGGCTGTGCTGCCTCTTGTCCCCTGCATGTGACCCTGGTTGTCCCAGCAGATTCCTGCTCCATGAGGTAAGCTGGCTGGGATAAATGGGAATGCATGGAGCTGCCTGCACTCAGCCCCTGGGTATTTGTTGCTAGAAATGGTCAAAAAGTTGGGCAGGGAAACTGGAGGGGTGGTTGGTGGGGTTTAGTGAGATTTGTGTGGTAATAAATTAGGGTTAAATTAAAGCTGAAAATAAAAGTTGTATATATAAAAATTAATACTATAACTATACATATAAATATATAAATATTTATAAATCTAAATATATCTATAAATATAAATATGATATATATTATAATGTATGCTATATAATATAATATATATTTATAAATATTACTATTTATGATATTATATATGATATATATAATATATGCTGTATGCTATATAATATATATTATATAGCATACTATATATAGTATATATAGTACATATTATATACTATATATACACTATATATAATATATGACATATAGTATATATTATATACTATATATACTATATATACTATATATACTATATATAATATATATCATAGATATATTATATATAGTATATGTAGCATATATTATATATAATATTTATACTTATATCAATATTATATTTAAATTATTTCTTTAAATAATATTTATTTAAATAAAAAATAAATAATATAGGAATAAATATCTCTAAATACAGAAATAAGACTAAATTATAAGTTCAAAAATTTCTCTATAAAATATAAATGTATAAAAATCTATGTATTTTTTACAGATTTAAAATCCATATAGATATCTAAATCTATATCTTTTTAGCCTGGAAGTGTTCAAGGGCAGATTGGGCAAGACTTGGAGCAAACTGGGATATTGGAAGTTGTCCCTGCCCATGGCAGGGGGTGGAACAAGGTGGACTTTAAGGTTCCATCCAACCTAGACCATTCTGGGATTCAATGATATGATTGAAATAAATGAATAGAAATATATAAATAAAAATAAAGCTTAAAATAAATATGTGTGTGTGTGTATATATATATATATATATATATATATATATATGTGTGTGTGTGTGTGTGTGTGTGTATATATATATGTATATATATATATAATGTGTAAGTAACTACAAGAATATAAATAAAAATAAAAAATTGAAGCAAGATAATGGAATGGGACACCTACAGTAGAAAAATCAGTTAAATCCAGAAGTGTGCAGCCTCTGGATTCAGGAATGCCAGGTTTTGTGGGATCCCTGCTGAAAATCACCTGGATGGAGGAGGTTCCCAGTGTTGCATTTCCCAGGGATGATGCTGGTCAGGGTGGGCACTGTGGGGCTGTGTCCTGCTCAGGTCACATGCTGGGACCAAATTCCAGTGTTAATTATAATCCTGTGTTAATTTATAATCCATTCCAAAGGGAAAGCTCTGCAGCTGAGCATTTTGGGGTGATAGATGTGAAAAACAGAGCAGGAAACAGCACAGGAGCTTCAGCATGGACAGGCAGCTGCACTGGAGACTCCAGAGCCCCCTCCAGGCTCAGGCCTGTCCAGAATCCCCATCAGAGAATCCCAGGATGGTTTGGATTGGAAAGGACCTTAAATCCCATCCCATCCCACCCCTGCCATGGCAGGGACACCTCTCACCATCCCAAAATCCCACATCGCTCCAACCCCCATCCAACCTGGCCTTGGGCACTTCCAGGGATCCCAGGCAGGAAAATGGGAGAGGTTTGCTGTGAAAAGGAATCACTTTGGCCAAAATCTCTTTAAAAAGTGGGTAAATTATAGGCTTTAAACTTTCCAGTGTGATGTGTAAATAAATGGCTTAACTCTTGGATTGCTCCTGTGGAAGTGAGAGGGTCCGGCCTGTTACCTACATGGCTAAGTAGGGATTTGTGTGCTGATCTCTCTTTCTTTTTTCTATTTCTGTAATTTTTATTTCCATTTCTTTATATTATTTCTATATTATTGTGTGCTACTATAATACTATATATTATTTCTAATTTTATATTAATGTGGAGGTTATTATTTTTTACTATTTATATTTAATGTATGAAGGTGTTACTAGGCTCTGTCACAGTGCTCACATTTACATATGAGTGGCTACACCTGGGAAATTCCACATTTTATCCAAATGTTATGTTACCTTTCCAGCCAAGGACAATACTTTTTTCCAACAGGCTTGCAGGAAAAACGTTCTCAACTTGATTTTTAACCATTACAGAGCAGGAAATTCATCCAAGGGAGATACTGGGCATTGCTGGATGTTGTTCTTAATGGAAAGATATTCTTCTTTTTCCCCCTTTTCTCTTTTTTTCTTTTTTTTTTCTTTTTTTTTTTTTTTCTCTTTCTCTCTTTTTTTTCTCTCTTTTTTCTCTTTTTTTTCTCTTTTTCTCTCTTTTCCTCTTTTTTTCCTCTTTTTTTCCTCTTTTTTTCCTCTTCTTTTTCTCCTCTTTTTTCCTCTTTTCTCCTCTCTTTTTCCTCTCTTTTTCCTCTCTTTTTTCCTCTTTTTTCCTCTTTTTTCTCTTTTTTCTCTTTTTTCTCCTTTTTCTCTTTTTTCTTTTTTTCCTCTTTTTTCCTCTTTTTTCCTCTTTTTTCCTCTTTTTCTCCTCTCTTTTTCCTCTCTTTTTCCTCTCTTTTTCATCTCTTCCTCTCTTTTTCCTCTTTTTTCCTCGTTTTTCCTCTTTTTTCCTCTTTTTTTCCCCTCCTTTTCTCCTCTTTTTTCCTCTTTTTCTCCTCTTCTCTTCTCTTCTCTTCTCTTCTCTTCTCTTCTCTTCTCTTCTCTTCTCTTCTCTTCTCTTCTCTTCTCTTCTCTTCTCTTCTCTTCTGCATTTTTCTCTTTTTTTTCCCTTTTTTTTCTCCCTTTTTTCTCCCTTTTCCTACCTCTTTCCTCCTTTTTTTCCCATCCTGCCATTACAAAAGTTGTCCATTTTCCCCTCCAGACATCAGGCATCCAGAAGAGCTCTCCCTTTTGAGGAAACCCAGAGATCCATCAAAGAAAAAAAAGAAGAAATTGGACGATCAATGTGAGGACGACACCTTCGAGCTGGAGGGGCCTCTGATCACGCCAGGGTCGGGTGAGCTGGCAAAGAAAAAAAACGGGATCAGGGTTAAAAACGGGCACAGCACCGTGGGGCTGCTGGAATTTCTGAGGGTCTGTGCAAGAAGCAGACCCCAGGTCCACGGCACAGGTCCTGGCAGGCTGCAGCATTCGCTGGCACGGATGCATGTGTGCGGCTGGAGCTGTCACGCATTTCTGGGAGCTGAGCAACCCCCAGGCTTCACAGGGCAGCCCAGAGCCCAGGGGTGGCCGCTGGAGCACTCAGATGGTGTTGCTGAGAGCTTTTCTTAGCCTGTTAAGAAAGGAGTTAAATGGAAAATCGTTGCTCATGTCTACATTCCTGGCGTGGTTTAGGCTGTGCCACCGTTCTGCTCCGTGTTCACAGCCCAGCAAGGGCAGGGTTTTATTAATTGCTGTGGTGTTGCTTTACATGAACGGTGTAGCTGTGGATTGTGATGCTAAAAAAATCCTTTTATTGCTGGGGGCTGGTTGGCCAGTGTGGATTCCAGATCCAGAGCAGGATTGGGAAGGGAATTTCTGCTGGAGTAACATCCCTGATGAAGTAACATCTCTGATGGAGTTGCCACAGGCAGCAAATTGATGCAGGTGTTTGCAAGCAGAGGGGGTTTTTCAGCTTTTTTCCATGGCTGCTGGAAGTCTGGTGTCTGAAGGCAAATGGCAGGAGTTTAAACCATAATTTTGGCCAAGTGGGAGCACTTTTATCCCAAATGGATTTGTGGAGAAAGCCACAGTGGTGAGCAGGAGAGACGGGTCTGGCTGCCAAAGCTCTCGGGTTTAAATCCAGCAATCCAAGGGCAGCAGGGCAGCTTTAATTAAAAAAACTACCTTGGAATTGTAAAGTTGTGTTAATTGATGTTAAATCAGCTGCAGGGAAGGTCATGGAGTGTGGTTAATGCCAGTGGTGGCACAGGGCTTGCAGAAAGGAAGGTTTTGGCTGTGCGGGCTGATGTGCACCACGGGGCTGGAACAAGGAAAAATAATCCTCCTTCTGCTCTGATCCCACTCTTTCTCCTCTCTTAAAATTAAAAATACTTCTGGCCTTGTCCTCTTCCACTCCTGGCTCAGAGAATTTGGGCAAGGCTCCAGTCAATTTTCATTTCCATTTGGCATTTTCATCTTGAAAGTCCATTCTAAGCCTTTCCAACAGGCAGTGTTCACAGAGAGCATCTCTGTTAGATTAATAGGAAAGACTTGGCCTTCTTTGGGGGAAATGTATGCAGAAGCTGGGCTTTATTTTAATTATTTATGGCTCTTGCAGTGAGTCACTTGGCTGGTTTTGCTCTCCTTGTGAATGAAATCACTCACAGCAGGTTGAATTCCTGCCTGTTCAGGTGCCATTCGATAAAAGCCGTGGGCTTCATCTGAATAAATCATTGCTAGTGTTGTTCCAACATCAGTTTGTGTGCTGAAAGCTTCTGGAAAAATAATTAATAATTCAGGAGGTGCTGATTTCAATGTCTTGGCAGTGTTCTGTCACTGAGTACCCCAAACCTGGCA
Organism: Zonotrichia albicollis; assembly: GCF_047830755.1. NCBI lineage: Eukaryota > Metazoa > Chordata > Aves > Passeriformes > Passerellidae > Zonotrichia > Zonotrichia albicollis. Next base: position 61,358,066 of record NC_133824.1, read on the forward strand.
GTGAAACCATTTAAATCCCAGTGAGCAGAGTTGTCAATACACCCACAGGATGTGTTGCCCAACACTTTCCATTAGAAGACCTGTAGTCACTTGTTTATATAAATTAGCCAAATTTGTAGCTATTTCTGCTGGAACTTTCCATGACACTGCCTGCCTGGGGCAAATTTTTTAAGGGAAGCTTCTTTTGAGATGTTTCAGGTGTTTGGAGAAAGAGATGAGGAGAAAAGTGCAGGGGAAGCTTTGCTCTGATGGAGCAGACACTCAGTCAGGAGTGTGGGGGATATTCATGGAAAAACTTGCCCAAAATTTGGGGCAAAAAGTGGGATTTTCTCTTGTTGTTCCAGTTGATGCTCAGCCTTGAGTGCTTGAGCCATGTGAAGGCTGAAGCTGCAGTGAGGGTGGATGGGGAGGAGGGAAGAGCTCCTTTGGGAAGTGGTTTATGGGGGTTTATGGCTGGTTTTTGTTGGAGTTCTCTGCTCCATTGCTGTAACAATCCATGGGGAGAGCAGCTTCCTGCTGCCTTTGTAATCACAGAATCACAGGATAGCTCAAGGAAGGGATCCTCAGGATTGTGGAGTCCCAGCTCTCAAAGTGCAAACACCTGGTCTAAATACCTGGAAATCATCCCTGGCCTTTTCCTTGCAAATGAAGGTGGATTTTTCCATCCTTTGACATCCCTGCTGCTTTTTTTCTCCTGCCTGGTTTGCTGGCTCTGTCTTGGTGACAGGTACCCATGGTGCTTACAGGTCCCCAAATTATTCATCCAGACTGGGATGCCAGCAAAACGAGCAGGAGCATTAAAAGCATCCTTGTTTGGTGGTTTTCACTTACATTTTCCACACTGTCAGGCAGTTCAGAATCAGGTTTGTAATTATTTGGAGTTTCCTAGCCATGATTTTGGCTGTCAGTGACATTGATGCTGCTGATTCCCACCATCCTTCCTGTTCCTTGAGAGCCCATTGTGACAACTGAGGGTTCAGAAAGGTTTTTCCTTTGGTTTGGTCTTGGACTTTTCCAGTCCAGCTCAGTTTTCTGTCATTCCTTGGCCATGAGGGTGTGGGGATGGTTTGGAGCAAGGAGCTGGAGCCAAGGTGGTGGCTCAGGGCAGCAGCAGGAGGTGGCACAAAAGGTTTTGTTTGTGACATTTCAACTTTGTCACTGTCTTCAACACCCTCAGCAGAGCTCTGGGAGGGAGAGCTTGGGTGCATTGAGTTGGAGGCTCATGATTTAGGAAGGATTTTTTTCCAAAAATCCAGTGTGGTGTTGGACCTGCTGGTTCTGGTGGGCAGATTTGTGCCCAGCAGGTGATGCTGGGTGAGCTCCTGGCCTGATGTGTGCACACAGGGGAATTCCTGGCATTAGGAGATGGTGGTTGATCCTCCCTTATTCTGAAAATCTGGATTTTATATAAAAATTCAGTTTCCCTGTGAGGTAAAGAAAGGCTGTTTGATTGGATTGTTTGGGATGGAAGGGACTTAAAAAGGGACTTAAAGCATTTCTCATTCCACCCCCTGCAAGGGCAGGAACACCTTCCAGAGACCAGGTTGTCCAAGCCCCATCCAGACTCTCATGGAACATTTCCAGGGATGGGGCAGCCACAACCTCTCATGTTAAGCTCTCAGCTATTTTAAGCTATGAGATACCAAGCTGGATTTGGTTTTTTTCTCTTCGAATTAATAATTTTTAAATGTTTGGGTGTTTTTATGTGTGCTTTGAGTCGGTACGAGCTGCGAAGCTTCAAAAGGCCTGGGAGAGTAACATTTGCTTTGGGATCAGTCTGGCACCACATTGCACCACTCAGCACATTAATCCTGAACCTGTGTGGCCACCTCAGCAAGCTTTTCCATCCGGGAATGCCACATTTCCATGCCCAGCTGTCCTGGGGACGTCACTTCAGTTGCTTTGCTGCCACCAGCGCCGCTGCAAACGCTCCATTAGGGTGGTGCAACCTCACCTGTGCTGTTCTGCCCTCTTCCAACAATGCCCATTTTTGGCTTCTGTCCTTCTCCTGCTCTCCGGGTGACTTTCTCTCTCCTTCTCACTTCCCTCCTTTCTTTCCCTCTCTATAGGCACCGATATTCTTTACATCGGCCCCGTCAAAGGTGAGCTCCACCTCAATAGGACTTTTGCCCTCTGCCTCTGGTCTCTTTGGCTGCACCCTTAGTTTATTTTCCTGCTCCTCTAAAACTTTTGACTTCCAAAATCTTTAAGCAACAGGTAATACCGGTAAGTCGGGGGCCACTCACGTCCCAGATGCCACAGAAACACAGGGGGCAGGAGCTTCCCGGTGTGGGAGACCTGAGTCTTTCCCCATCCTTTGGGCTGGAAGTTTTCCATCAGTTTTGCTCTTGGAGAAGAGCCAAGAGAGAGGAGAGGGACAGGGAGAGCAAGCAGCGCAGCGTTTTCCCGTTGAGAAAAGATGAGAAGGGAAAGTTTTCCATGCGCCGGCTCCGGGTTTGGGCAGAGCCGGCGTGGCCGGGAGCAGGCAGGGCTTGGCCCGAGGCTAATTCCCGGCTTTTATTCCCCTCGCTGGTAGGAAATATCTATTCAAGCCCAGGACTCTATAGCAAAACGATGACGCCGACCTACGACGCCCACGACGGCAGCCCCCTGTCCCCCACGTCCGCCTGGTTCGGCGACAGCGCCCTGTCCGAGGGCAACCCGGGAATCCTGGCCGTGAGCCAGCCCGTCACCTCCCCGGAGTCCTTAGCCAAAATGTACAAGCCCCAGACGCTGCTCGATAAGGCCAAAATCAACCAAGGGTGAGTGCAGGAGATGAGGATTTGGGGGGTTTTTTTTGGAAGATTTTTTAATGGTGTTCTCGAGAGCGTTGTGGGGACTCCGCCGGAGAGTCCCGTGTGCGTTATCCCGTGTGCGTTATCCCGTGTGCGTTATCCCGTGTTGGCAATCCACAGGTGGCTGGACTCGTCCCGATCCCTCATGGAGCAGGAGGTGAAGGAGAACGAGGCTTTGCTACTCCGGTTCAAGTACTACAGCTTTTTTGACCTGAATCCAAAGGTACAGAGCTCCTTGTTCTGCTCCCATTTTGAAATTTCCATGCTTTGGAGCGAAGGGTGCCTGATCTCTAACGTGCTGTTGTATTGGTAAATCTCCCAAAGGCTGTTGAAGTCTGAAAATTGGTTGTGCAGGCATCAAACCCAGGATTTGTGCTCCATTATACCAGGGGATTTGGGTGTTGCTAGAGGTGCTTCAAGAGCTCTTAAAGCCTTCTAAAGAGTTCTTAAAGTTCTTCTTGTCAGTGGCAGAGGATTTTCATTCTCAGATCATTGTGTTGAGATGAGAGATCATAGAATTCCAGAATAGTTTGGGTTGTAATTGGCCTTAAAGACCATCTCATTCCACCCCCCTGCCATGGGGAGGGACAGCTTTCAGTGGATGGGGTGGTTTGTGTCGGGCTGGGCTCCTGGTTTTCCGAGCATTCCGCGTTCCTGTGCCACAGTATGACGCGATCAGGATCAACCAGCTGTACGAGCAGTCCAAGTGGGCCATCCTGCTGGAGGAGATCGAGTGCACGGAGGAGGAGATGATGATGTTTGCAGCACTGCAGGTGAGACACGGCCCCGGACGCCCCTGGGTTGGGTTAGGCTTGGTTTTGTCCTCAGACTTCTCTGCTCATTAATCTGATAAATGAAATTGTGGAATCACAAAGTGGTTTGGGTTGGAAGGGACCACAAGGCTCATCCAGTTCCAGCTCCCTTCCACTATCCCAGGATGCTCCAATCTGGTCTTGGACACTTCCAATGATGGGACAGCCACAGCTTCTCTGAGCAACCAGTGCCAGGGTCTCACCACCCTCACAGACAAAAATTCCTTCCCAACACCCCTTCTAAACCATCCCTTCTTCCGTTTAAATTCATATTTTAAGCCTCACCTTGTCTCTGATGGGAGCTTGGCCTTCTCATGCTGGTAGGAGTTGGGTTATTTCCCATCTCCAGATCCTCACTTGAGTTTATGAGATAATTTAAATACTTGCCACTGATTATCCCTCATGAAAAAGAACTTGACCTGCTTTTACCAAACATGTTTATATCTATCTTAACTTCTAGTTTTGTCCTTCTTAGCCCATCCCATACGAACACGAGGTCACTGAACTGTGCCTTTCTGGCTCTCTGCCCCCAAACCAGCTGGGGATAATCTGTGGCTTTCCCAGAACTATTTATTTATCTGGTTTGTGAAATGCTCTGTGTGATTTGGCATAAATGCTCCACCTGCTATTGAGTTCATGAGAGGGATGGCAGGCCTTTGTTCCGTGTGGTCTGGCACACCTTGGAGCTGTAGGAAGCAGAAATGTTCCCCTCAGGAGCAGGGCTGCCTGCTCCAAGGGCCCCTCCCAGGAAAAAAAGAGAGAAAAGCAGAAATATAATGGCTCAGTTTACATCCAAGTGCTCCAGCATGGGTTGGGCACGGTTCTTCCTGTGAGATTTTATGGATGTTTTGGTTTTCTGGGGTGAAAACACATGCAAAAACAAAGAATTCTACAATGGTTTGGGTTGGAATGGGCTTTAAAGGTCATCTTGTTCCACCCCCTGCCTTGGGCAGGGACACTTCCACTGTCCCAGGTTGTTCCAGCCCCGTCCAGTTTGGCTTTTGACACTTCCAGAGATGGGAGATCTTACAAATATCCATAAACAGCTGGCGGGAGGCAGGAAAGGGGGTGGACAGAGGTGCCCAGTGGCAGGAGCAGAGGGCGTGGACACAGCCTGGACACAGGAATGTCCCTCTGCACATCAGGAAGCATCTTCATACCAGGAGGGTGACTGAGCACCGGCACAGTTTGCCCAGAGAGGCTGTGGAGTGTCCACCCCTGGAGTTCCTCCACAGCCAGGTGGGTTTGGTCCTGGACAGCAGCTCCAGGTGGCCCTGCTGGAGCAGGGAGTGGCACCAGGTGACCTCCAGAGGTCCCTTCCAACCTCAGCCTGGTGGAAAGAGCAGTGTATTGGAATAAGAATCCCAATATAACTAGTTAGATGGTGCCTGGGCCAGTTCTGACCTTCGCTGCTGGGCCAAAGGCAGCACTGCGGTGTTTTACCCCAGAGATACCTTGGCTGCTGGAGAGTGCAGCGGGGCAAATCCAGGCCGTCAGGACTCCGTTTACCTCAGGAGAGAGAGCTTCTGGCGATGTGGAGAGAAAGGGAGTGGATTCTGCTAGAAGGTTGCCAGATGTTTATTCCATGGGTACAGAGATGTCTGCACCGGGCCACTGCTGCTAACAGAATGGAGACCGCATGGTCTCATTCACATTTTAAGCTCAGGACAGGGGAAGGGGAGGGGACAGGTGAGCCACCAACCAGGTGAAGGGGCAGGGTCTCAAGGGACTAGGGTCACCAATCACACGACGCCTTGCTGGTATGTTAGCCTGATTGACAGGGCACACTCAGCGAGGGGCGAGGGGCGAGGGGGAAGGGAGAAGGTAAAACAGGACATTGTAACACACCACAACAGAGCAGCTCTGCCCTGTGGGGTCCAGAGATCTCCCTCAGGATGTGTCTGGAGACTCCTTGGACTGGAACCATCCAGGATGGTCCTTCCTGACCCAGCAAACCCCCCACAGCATTTGCTGGCCTCTGCTCCTGGTGTCCCACTCTGCTTCCCAAGCATGGTGGCTGTGTCACCATGGTCCCGTGGGGTCCTGGGGTCACAGGAGCGCCCAGGGGTGACCCTGGCCTTGCCTTGCAGTACCACATCAACAAGCTGTCCATCATGTCCTCGGAAAACCACCTGAACCACAGTGACAAGGACGTGGACGAGGTGGACGCCGCGCTCTCGGACCTGGAAATCACCTTGGAAGGTGGCAAGACGTCAACAATCCTGGTAAGGGAGATTTTCCAGGCATCCAACCTCATTTATTTCCTATTTTTCTTCTCATTCTGATGAGAAAGCTGCCCACACCCCAGCAATATTTTCTTTAAAATACAGGGATTTTAGATACCAAGGGATAGTTCTGAAAAGAGGGAACCCCTGGGCAGCATCTGCAAAAGTCTTGGAGGAGCCAGGATTTTACTGATCCCCCCTGTACCAAGCCACCCTCCTGATGAAATAATGGAAAACTAAATGGAAATTAAGTGATTTTTTTTATCCTCACCACTGCTTCTCCCAAATTACTGAGTTTTCCACGTTGAGGTTCCTCTTCCACTGTTTCTAATTCACATTTTACAGCACCTAAAGCAGCTGCTGGATTTTCAGAACTAATTTAGGCTTATGAAACTCTATTTTTATTAGGCTGGATTTTAGCCTAGGTCTGTATTTCAGAGCATTTGGGGTTTTTTTTCTTGATATGTCGTTTTAACACTGGTTTCCACCTTTAAAAATATAAAGCCTGAAAATTAAAGTGCATTAAAAGGACTCAATCTTGTCAGCTTTGGCCCAGCACAGCTTTTCCAAGCATTTTGCACATTTAAACCATCTCTTTCCAACCCTAAAATCTGAAATTTTCCACTTTTACACTTCATATAATTTTTTAAGTGTTTATGACGGGTCTGTTTGAAGCTACAGCCATCCTTAGATGCTTTATTGGCATTAACAACAGCAGAGCTTTGCAGTATGAACCAGAAATAACAACAAATGTTTTATCACCAAGACATATTTTCTAATTCCTTTTGCAAAACCAGATTTGAAACACATCAGTGAGGAACAGTCCCTGCCAGACAGGAGTGAAGAGGATAATGATTCATCCAAAAAATCCCATCCCTTTCCGTAGGGCTTTGGAGCAGGAGCCATTTCCAGATGCATTCGAGTAATTGAATACGGATAATGGGCAATTACTGGATTGTTTGTTTAGATTCTGCATTTTTTTCCCCTGTGGTATCTGTAAACAGTTTGTCATTGCAGACTGAAAGTAAACTGTCCTGCTACTGGAAGCTCCTGGAGCAATCCTCCCTTTCCCTCTCCCTTGAAATTTTTTTTTTTTTACTTCCAGCTCCTGGGAATTGCATTGCCACCCTGATGCAAAAAAAAAGGGAATTTAAACTCAATATTTTCAACATTTTGGGAGAGAAAAAAAAAATATTTCAAGGCTTAGAAATCCCAGTTAGTTCTCTGCAGAGGTGCCCCTTCCCCTTTTTGTTTGGAGCATCAGGAATAAGTGAAGGGAGGAGAAAACTCGCTGTGCAATGGTGACCCTGGGCTGGGAATTGGCTCCAGCAGCAGCAGGAATTCCTCAAAGGAAAATCAATCCTTGTCCTCTGCTTTCAAAACAGAAAGCATTTTCCACTGCTGGGAATGGCTGGGGCTTTCTCAGAGCAGTTTCCCAGCCCCTAAGCCCTGATGGTGCTCCTGGATCCTTCCCCTGCACCACCTCCCTTCCCTGGGATCCCACTGCTCCCAGTGATTGGGAAAATCTTTGATTTCCAGGGTGACATCACTTCCATCCCTGAGCTCGCTGACTACATTAAAGTCTTCAAGTAAGTGCTGATGGGAAGAGCTGCTTGTGGAACTGGTAATGCCTGTGAATAATTAATGGTCCTGCTTCTTAATTTCCTTTTTATTTTTGTCTCCTTGCCTTATGATATTCAAAATATTCAATACTTAAGTTAATTGGTTCTTAAATACAAAATTCAAGGTGTTTTCCTCCTCTGGTGCATCCTATAGCTAGCAGTGTGTGCTCTTTAATGCCCAGGAGAGAACAAACCATCCTAAAATGAGGAGTGAAACCTAAAAACCTCCCTCAAAGACTCCTCCTGGTCTGCAGGAGGCTGGAGGAATTCCACCCAGCCAGGATTCCAGTCTCTCCATGCCAAAAGGAGCAGGTTAAGCTGACTCTGCCCCTCTCCCAGCTTGCTCAGGATTTTGGGGGGTTTTTTTAGCTTGCTTTGGCTTGGTTGGTGGTTCATGGAAATCGGGAGCAGCAGTGTCTGCACTCGGAGGAGCCTTTTTGGCAGCCACCACCATTTTTTGCAATTTATTGCCTGCTGCAGTGAAAGTTCTGGAAGCTGGAAACGCTGATGGGATTTCACAGCAGAGCTGCAGGATAGTGCTGGTGGGGGGAAAAAGCTGCAGACAGTGAAGTAGCTCTGGAACAAACCTTTATTTTATGAATTGTTTGGTTCTAGAGCCAGAACCTGGCACTCTGTGCTCTGCAACCCCTTCTCCCTGTCCAGAGGGGAATTAATGAGGTCTCTGCCTCTGTCTGGGCTTGTGGTCTGCCTTAACTGGGATGAAGATTCAAGGCTGTGCCCAGCCCCTCAGTGGGCGTTTTTTCCCTCCTTTGAACAAACAAACAAACAAAAAACTTGTTCTTCCCCTTGATCTGCTGATTTGCCAATCAAATTAGGCACCACTCCGGGAGCTAATTGCCTGCAAATTGGAGCACCAGGGGATGGAGCAGCCAGAAGCTGCTGGTTCCTCACCCAGAAGCTGCTGGTTCCTCACTCAGTGCAAGCCCCAAACCCTGGGGTTGGGGTTTGAGGCTGTCAGATTGAACACAGAATTCTGTTTGCTCCTAAAATTGGGGCTCAGGTGGTGTTTCAGTGCCAGAAATGCAGTGTGAGTGGTGCAATGTTTGGAGCTGTCCCAGCTCTGGATGTGTCACACTTCAGCTGGAGAGGAGAACTGGGGGAGCAGTGCATGTCCCTTGTATTCCATATATTTATTTTTAAATGTGTCCCAGCATGTGCCTGGTGTGCCTATAGAGATTTGGAATGCTTCTCTCTCCCCTGCCAGCCAGGTCACTGCCCTTGCCAGCTAAAATCACAGAATCCCAGAGTGTTTGGGGTTGGGATGGACTTTAAAGATCATCCTGTTCCAACTCTGCCATGGCAAGGATGCTTTCCACTGTCCCAGGTTGCTCCAAGCCCTGCCCAACCTGGCCTTGGGCACTGCCAGGGATCCAGGGGCAGCCACAGCTGCTCTGGGCACCCTGTGCCAGGGCCTGCCCACCCTCACAGAGAAAGATTTCTTCTTAATATCCCATCTTAAATACTCTCAGCAGCATTTTCTGAGGTGAAAACACAAGAAATGCATGAGAGGCTGCAGATCCAGCCTTAGAATAAAGTTTAGGAATCAGGGAAGGTTAAACTATTCTGATACTTGGGGCTCTGTAAAGGCTCTGGACTTGTGCTGAGATGAGTTCAGGGTGCTTCACATTGCAGGGCCACCAGTTCTCCTGCAGAGTCGAGGAAAATCCATGCTCTGTGCAGAAAAGAAGGGAACCTTTTGTGCTGAGGAGTGTTTAAAAAGAAAACAAGGAGTGCGCTCAGGCGTGTGCGTGACTGACGCGTCCTTGGAAGTGCTGCTTCCCCCAGAGCCTGAGCAGAGTGCTTCCAGTTCCATGTGGTGTCTGCAGAGGCAGAGTTTGCAGCGCTTCATGGACTCCTCTGGTTTTGCAGCACAGCCCTCCAGCTCCCCCCACCTTGCCCCAAATTATCTCCCTGGGATTGAAGAGTCCAAACTTGGAATTGGAGCTCAATTCCTCGAGCCAGCAGGGCAGGAATGGCTGAGCCCCCAGGCAGGAGTGGGAATAACCCAGGCTGCTGACAGCAGCTTGCCAGGGCTGAAATTCTGAGCGAACACTGAGCTTTCCAGCTTGTTTTAGGAGCTCAGGCCAAGTGAGATGTCCCCCCACGTGTCCTGCAGGCCCAAGAAGCTGACGTTGAAAGGCTACAAGCCCTACTGGTGCACCTTCAAAGATACCTCCATCTCCTGCTACAAAAGCAAAGAGGAATCCAACGGGACTCCTGCTCACCAGATGAACCTGAGAGGTAAGAGAAGCACAAGGCTGGGCTAAGAGAAGCTGCTTTTTATTCCAGGAATAGGCTGCTCCTCCTGCATCTTGTTTTCCCACTGCTTTATCGTCTCGGAATTCCATCCCGGGGTTGGGTAAAGGTGTGTAAAGGAATGAAGTGGCTGGGTTTGATATCGTGGCACAGACTTGGAGTTCTGAGTGTGAGATTATGTGTGATCCCACAGGGAAGCACCACCAACCCCCCAATACCTTGAGAAGGGAGCTTGGAGAACCACGGAATGGTTTGGGTTGGAGGGGACCTTCCAAACCTTGTTCCAACCTTCCACCTGCCCCTTCTCCTTTTTGTCAGCTCTCCAAAGGACTGCAGTGACTCCCACAGCAGAAACTGGGAAGAACAGACCATTTTCTTCCTCTGCTGCCTTTATTTCTCCTTCTCTCCCTGCTGCTGGCTGGGAGCAGCTCACTCCGGAGCTGAAATTCCTGTGGTGGCTGCCTGTCCTTGTGTCAAGTGAAACATTCCTGCTCCAGCAGCCACGCAGCTGCAGTGAGCTCCTGTGTTCTCCCCGTGGATGTGGGAGCAGGGGGGATGCCAGGTGACCTCAGGCTGCTGTGGGAGCAAGGCCTGGCCCCCAGGACCTTTCTGGGAGCTTTTGACAGATCTGCTGTGACGGCAATTTCAGAAATCTGCGAGGCGGCGTTGGCGCGGCGCCCGTGGCGGGGTCGGTTCATCACCCCTGTGTTTACACAGCCCCTTGGAATCCTCTCCAGGCACCAGGAGCAGGATGCTCACAGCCAGATCATGGAATCCCTCAATGGTTTGGCTTGGAAGGGGCTTTAAAGCCCATCCAGTTCCACCTGGCTCCCACGGGCAGGGACACCTTGCACTAAACCGGGATGGTCCAAACCCCACCCAGCCTGGTCTGAAACACTTCATGGCATCCCATCCCTCATCAATAATATAGAGGGGTTTCAGGGTGAGAGTCAACAACTGTCCAGTCACCTTTTCATGAAGATTTTGGGGTTTGCCAGCCACTGGATCAATTTCTGATTCCAGGCAGGATCCAGGAGTTCTGTGGGTTTGCTTTTGCTTCATTGCTTTCAGGTCAGGTCTTGCTTTTCTCCCCCATTTTCCTGACACTTGTAAAAAGGGACATCTGACAGGTTTTTCTGTGCTGTGTGGAGTGTTCATCCCATCAGAGCTGTGGGACAAACCTTTGGCAGCACTGAGATGCCACCAGAGACCCCTGGGTCAGGGAGCTTTGCTCTTTCTTTTCCTATTTTTGCTTTCTTTGCTGTTTTTTAAATCATCATGCCTCACACCCCTGCTAAACCCCTCACTGCAGGATGTGAAGTTACCCCTGATGTGAACATCTCTGGTCAGAAATTCAACATCAAACTCCTGATTCCAGTGGCAGAGGGGATGAATGAGATTTGGCTGCGCTGCGACAACGTAAGTTCATCTCTTGGACTGGTCACCTCTTCAACCTTTTCCCACCATCCCACCATCCTGCTCAGGGGCTGTTCTTTAAAAAGCAAATAGAAAATGCTCCCACCTGCCTGATCTCAGCATTCCAAATATGCTCCAAGTCACCTGTGAGTTCATTTGGGATTCACATTCTCTGAACCCGAGAGAAGCAGAGAAAAGAATGATCAAAACAATTCTTATCTCATTTGCTGCTCCTGTGTTGTGCCAGAGCAGAATGCAGTTTGGAGATTGTTTACCCAGAGTGATGGTGTTTTGTTTCCTTGGCCTGTCAGGGCCAGGGGCATGTGCAGGCTGTGGGTCAGCAGACACTCATGAGGTTCTGGGCAGTTGAGTTGGGTGATTTGTGCAGATTCAGTTTAGATGTAATGTAATATAATATGGAATAATTTAGTATAATCAAGTAATTAATTAGCCTTTTGATAAGATGGAGTCAGATGCATCATTTCTCTCTCCTTATCAGGGGTTGCCTGCTTTTCCTAGGAGTTCAGAGCAGAAAATCAGCTTTGGCTTTGTCGTGTGGTTTTTGGCCACACGTTGGTTGGGTTCCTGCCTGTCTTTGTGCATGCTGGAGTCTCCTGAGGCTGGGAGGGGAGGGAGGGCTCCGTGGGGTGTTGTTTGAGGGCTCTGGTGGTCCCGCCATGGCTGTGACAGACACGTGTCCCTGTTCTGGGGGGCAGGAGACGCAGTACGCCAGCTGGATGGCCGCCTGCCGCCTGGCCTCCAAGGGCAAGACCATGGCCGACAGCTCCTACGGCATGGAAGTGCAGAACATCCTGTCCTTCCTGAAAATGCAGCATTTGAACCCAGACCCGCAGCTCATCCCAGAGCAGATCAACACTGACATCAACCCCGAGTGCCTGGTGTCTCCTCGCTACCTGAAGAAGTACAAGAACAAGCAGGTAGGTGCTGCTGGTGGCCTTGCCTGGGCTGGACACGCGTGCTGGTGTTTAACACGGCGTGGTTTGGATGTTTTGGATGTCCTCACTCACTGGGATGCACGTGGGTACTAAAAGGAGGTGGGACTGAAGGGTTTGGTTTGGATCCAGCACCTGGGGATGGCACCCAGCACCGGGATTGTGCCACGTGCTGTGTGAAGTGCACGGACACGGCGGGGAACCTTCAATTGGAAATGCATTTGAAATTGGTTGATGTTTATTTTAAACACATTCTGGGAATGGTTTGGCCCCTGCTGATAATGGTTTGGCTCCAGCTGCCCCATCTCTGCCCGGTGCTGGGGTTAAAACCCCTTCCCCTGCACAGAATCCATGGAGAAATCCCCGGGATCAGCGGAGTTGCAGTTGCTTGCAGTGCTTTATCCACACTTGGCTGTAACACGGTTTGCATATTTCTCTCTTTGCTTTTCCACTGCTTCCAAATGCCAGTCCTTGGAACATTGCTTTGGTTTTGAGTTGCTGTGACTCGTGCTTGAACTCCATCCACGCTCCATCCCATCCCTGCCTGACAGGGCCGAACTGTTCCGCCCTGGGAATAAATGCAGGATTCTCTCAGAGAGAATTATATGTCAGAACAGCAGCAGAAATAAGGAAAGCATTGCTCCGTGGCCTTTTGGTGACTTAAATCCTTCAGGCTGCTGGCTGGGGCTGGATGTGATTTCTCCAAGCCCAGAAGAAGGCTGCAAGTCAGAGAAGCCGGAAAAATATAACTTTTTATTGGCACAGCACGATGATTTCCTGGCAGTGGAGTTATATTTTATATAGCCCTTATTATTCTCCTGAATAAGCCTTTATATCCCCTTGGATGGAGGAGAGGCTGCATAAATATACTACTTTAACATATATATAGAGAGAGATATATATTTATATATATAAAATACTTTCTAGGTTTCTGGGAAAACAGAGGCACCTGGAAAAATATTAGCTTGGAAAACTTGCTTACTGTGCAAGTATCCTGGTTATAAAAATAAAATCTATGGAATTGTGGGGATGGGCACGATGGGGACGATCCCAGTCAGGATGTGGACACCAGGGCCCTCACAGGCATCAGCTAAGCAGTGGATTTAGGATTTTCCTTGGTGGCCAGAGGCAAAGCCTGGAGCAGCAGAGGATGTTTGCTGAGAGGAATGAGGGATGGAGGCTGCAGGAATGTCAGGAATTTGACCACAAGGGTCCTTCTGAGGCGCAGGGAAGGAGGGGGAGGAGGAGGAGGAGGCTGTGCAGCCCACAGGAGGTGCTGAAATGGGAATTGGCTGTGGATTTATGGAAGCTCTGGGTCCTCACCAGCCCCAAACCCACTGGGATGATGTTTGTTTCCACGTGCAGCAGCGCAGGGTTGGCAGGCTAGGATTGGAAGCACCAAATCCTAAATGAAAATAAACAAAAACCGACCCAAAATAGGGATTTTTCAGAGCTCCCAGGTGCTCTGCCAGAGTTTGGTGTCAGAGCCAGCTGGGGCAGACACATCTCTGGGAAGCACAGCTGATTTTCCCTTCATTTGCTTGTAATCCCAGGCAGCATCCCAGTCATTACTCCACGTATCCCAAACAGAAAGATCTGCTGAGCTCAGAGTGAGCTCCTGAGCTCCCCCTCGAGCTTCCCCAGCCAGAGAGCGGCCTTGAGTTTGTGCAGAGATGTGGAGAGGAAAGTGAGGCCATGAACCCACCTGAACCGGCAGCTCACCCTCCCCATCACCCCCAGCAGGAATCACAGAATGTCCTGAGTGGGAAGGGACCACAAGGACCAGAGTCCAGACCCCCAGCAATCCCACCCTGGGCATCCCTGGCAGCACTGGCCAAACACTCCTGGAGCTCTGGCAGCCTCGGGGCCGTGCCCATTCCCTGGGGAGCATGGGCAGTGCCTGTTGCAGTGCCCAGGAGCCTTTTCCTGAAATCCATCCCAAACCATCTGAGGACCAAAACCATCTCTCCACAAGGCCAGGGCCCAGCTGGGATCACTCCAGTGCTCCAGCAGGGCTGGCGTGAGCGGCGACTCTCTGCTCGCTTGTCCCTGCTCACATTCCCTTTGGCTGCTTTTCCACCTAAGGAATTGTGCATGTGGTTTGTTTTGGTTTTTTTTTTTTTGCTTGAACTTTGGTTTGCAGTTAATTTACACTTTTTCTTTGCTTTGTTGCCATATTTCTGATTGCTTTTTTTTCTTTCTGCCTCCTTTTCTTTTTTTTTATTTTTTCATTTCGCCTTGCCATCTTCAGCCAGGCTATGTAAGAGACTTGGTAAGTGACAGCAACAATAAAATTAAGATAAACTTAAAATAAATTTAATCTAGAACCCCTTTGGTTTCGAGAGCAGCGGTGAAAGCACTAACAAAACCTGCACCCTCCCTGTGACACTTGGGCCCTGGTAGGTTTTTATAACAGTCCCCAGTGACTTATGGGGTGAAACTGGAAACCCTGCACCACAAATTTGCCTTGTTGTTTCCTCACATCCTTAAAGTTCCCGAGAGCATGAGTGGGAATGTGAACATGTCTGGTCAGACAGCTCTGATCTATATTTGCTTTCCTGTATCTGGAGATGGGAATCTCCACGTGGGCTCTGAGCAGTGGGAGCTGAAAGAGCTCAGGGGAGGAATTATCGATTATCCGCGCTCGGCTCCGCGCGCGTGGCAGCGGAGGTGGCACTGAGGTCCCCTGTCCCCTGACCCCGCTGTGTCTCGCCGCCCGCAGATCACGGCGCGCATCCTGGAGGCTCACCAGAACGTGGCCCAGATGAGCCTCATCGAGGCCAAGATGCGCTTTATCCAGGCCTGGCAGTCGCTGCCCGAGTTCGGCATCACGCACTTCAACGCCAGGTGGGTGCGGCTGCAGGGCTGGGCTGGGCTGGGCTGGGCTGCAGGAGTGTCCTTCATGGGTACAGGGAGTGGGTTAAATACCCTGGAGTCATTGTGGAATCGGTTGGGTTGGGTTGAGTTTGGTTGGGTTGAGTTTGGAAGCATTGGGTTGGGTTGGGTTGAGTTTGGCTGGGTTGGGTTGGGTTTGGATGCATTGGGTTGAATTGAGTTGGGTTGAGTTGGGCTTGGATGGATTGGATTGGGTTGGGTTGAGTTAGGTTGGGTTTGGCTGGGTTGGGTTGGGCTGGGATGGGATGTGTTGGGTTAGGTTGGGTTGGGTTGGGTTTGGATGCGTTGGGTTGGGTTGAGTTGGGTTGGGTTTGGATGCATTGGGTTGGGTTGTGCTGCGATGGGATGTGTTGGGTTAGGTTGGGTTGGGTTTGGTTGGGTTGGATTGGATTGGGTTGTGTTGGATTGGATTGGGTTGCATTGGATTGGGTTGGATTGGGTTGTGTTGCTTTGGATTGGGTTGAGTTGGGTTGCATTGGATTAGGTTGGTTTGGATTGTCTTGGGTTGTGTTGGGCTGGGTCGCGTTGGGTTTGGTTGTGTTGGGTTGTGTTGCCCTGGATTGGGTTGGGTTGTGTTGCCTTGGATTAGATTGGGTTGGGTGTGGTTGCATTGGGTTGGGATGCATTGGATTGGGTTTGGTTGGGTTGGATTGTGTTGGGTTGGATGGGACCACAAAGTTCATCTGATTCCAGCCCCCTGCCATGGGCAAGGACATCCCTGTGCACATCCTTGGCCGGGGAAGTCGCTCTGTGGCTGAAATTAAAAACATGAGCTGCTGTGATTTGTAAAAACGATTTTACAAGTAAACTCAGCTGCTGGGTTTGTGTGTCTGACCTGTTCTTCTCAATCCCTGTGCCAGGTTCCAGGGTGGGAAGAAGGATGAGCTGATCGGCATTGCCTACAACCGGCTGATCCGCATGGACGCCAGCACGGGCGACGCCGTCAAGACCTGGCGCTTCAGCAACATGAAACAGTGGAATGTCAACTGGGAGATCAAAATGGTGAGATGTGTCTGACACCCTGTGCTCTCCCCTGCTCCTGTCAGAGAGTCAGGAACCACTCCTGGAGTCCTGGAATCCCACATGGGTTGGGTTGGGAGGGACCTTGAAACTCATCTTGTTCCAGCCCCCTGCCATGAGCCTCTCACTGTCCCAGATTGCTCCAAGCTCCGTCCAGCCTGGCCTTGGGCACTGCCAGGGATCCAGGGGCAGCCACAGCTGCTGTGGGCATGCTCAGCACCCTCACATCAGGAATTCCCAGTGCCCAATCTCCCATCCATCCCTGCCCTCTGGCACTGGGAGCCATTCCCTGGCTCCTGTCCCTCCATCCCTTGTCCCCAGTCCCTCTCCAGCTCTCCTGAAGTTCCTTTACGCTGTGGTGGAGTTGTGTGTGACCCTTAAGGAAAAAACCCAAATCTTTCTCTCCTGTATCCATGAATTATTTTCTCCATTCTCTGAGCCCCACACAATTAAATGAAGTGAAACCTCAGCACTGATGCTCAGGCTCCATCCTAACCCATATACATATATAACACAAATACACAGGGCCTTATCCATACTAAAATTCCTTTCATTTGCTGTACAACTCAGACTTTCATGTAAATACCAAACAAATCAGAGTAGTTACTTCCCCAGGCTTTGAGATGGGCTTTCCCCCTGCTGTTACATTTGGATGCACAAATTTTTGGGCTCCTTTTTGGCACAACACACAATTAAAACTGCCAGGGATACGTGAGGGCTGTTCTCCTGCAGTTTGCAGCTCATTAAGAGTTGCTGGAGAAATTATTCAGCGTCCCCCTCTGCCTCAGAGTCATTGTTTTGACTCAGTTGCAAGCCCAGATATCCCAATTATCCAGCTTGGATACTCTGCTGGGAATCCCCATCCCTCCTGCAGAGCTGTCAGTGATGGGGGGAACAAAAAGAGAATGAGCATCAATAAATGAGTGGTTTGTTCAGTCACTCCAAAATGAGCTCCCCCAGCCCCCATAAGGTATTTCAGTGGCCAAAATTCAACTTAGAAAACCAGGGAAGAGTGGAAGGAAAGCCCAGACTTCAACAGATCTGTGCCCAATCCCTTTTTCTGGAAGCAGAGAACGTGTGGCCACGTGCTCACTGTGGAGAGGTGGAAACACACTGGGGGATTGTTTCTGAGTCATGAGGGAATACAAGGGGTAATTTAAATAAATAAATGAATGGATAAATAAATGGAAAAGAATAAAAAAGGCACAAAAGGTATTTCAGTATCTAAATATTTGAATAAGAGTCATAGGATATTTAAAGGGGGAAGGAACTCATAAGGATCCTCAAGGCCAAATTACCATTCACAGAATCCCAGAATGGTTTAGGTTGGGAGGGATGTTAAAGATCAACTCATTCCACCCCTGCCATGGCAGGGACACTTTCCACCATCCCAGGGAGCTCCAAGTCCTGTTAAACCTGGCCTGGGACACTTCCAGGGATCCAGGGAAGCCACACATGCTCTGGGCAACCAGAGAAGAATTCCTTCCCAAATCCCATCCATCCCTGCCCTCTGTCACTGGCAGCCATTCCCTGGCTCCTGTCCCTCCATCCCTTGTCCCCAGCCCCTCTGCAGCTCTCCTGGAGCCCCTTCAGGCTCTGAGCTCTCCCTGGAGCCTTCTCCTCTCCAGGGGAGCACCCCCAGCTCTCCCAGCCTGGCTCCAGAGCAGAGGAGCTCCAACCCTTGCCTTCCTCCGGGCTCACTCCTCCACTGGCACCACAAAGTTCAGCTCAGGCATTAGAAACCCATCTGAGCACCCCGAAAGGAGGGAGGAGGGGAGGCAGGGCGGGGCTGAGCTGGGCTGCGTGTGCCCGCAGGTGACGGTGGAGTTCGCGGACGAGGTGCGGGTGTCGTTCATCTGCACCGAGGTGGATTGCAAGGTGGTGCACGAGTTCATCGGGGGCTACATCTTCCTGTCCACGCGGGCCAAGGACCAGAACGAGAGCCTGGACGAGGAGATGTTCTACAAACTGACCAGTGGCTGGGTGTGAGCCCCGCCAGCCTCGCCCCACAGGAACCCCCATGGCCATATTCATGTTTAACTTTCCAAAGCTGTCCTTTGACATAATGCTGCTTAATAAAGTAAGCTTGAAATGTATCTTTTTTTTTTTTTTTTAACAATTGGATTTTTGGTTGTTTTTTTTTTTTTACCTTTTTTTTTTTTTTTTTTCCTTCATTACCAGACCAGTTAATCTGTGTGCACTAATGAGCACTTCTGTTAATTTGCTATAACCAGACCATGTCTGGGCAGGGTGACAGTGACCCACAGATCCAGACTCCGATGGGCAGATCAGGATAAAGATTTAACTGACTTTAAAAAAGCCAATTTTTGAAGAGAACTCTAAGCCATCTTCTTGTAAAGCCATCCAGGGCTAACCTATATGAAGTCTATTTATCATGTTTAATGCATGAGTGTTTTATTTCCTTTTTATTTTGTGTTTTTATTCTGTACATTTGACCTGTTTGAAGTCGTCCTGCTCCCAAGCAGAGCTGCCATCTCTCCTCTCACACTACACCAGGACTCTGAAGGTGCCTGACATGACTTTGAGGATAGTTTTGTGTGGCCTCGAAGATGATCTTCTGTTAGTCTGTTATAGCTTGGTTTTATTTGTTTAACTTGCCTTTTGATAATCATTTATATTGTCTTTTTTTTTTAATTTTATTTGTACACCGTATTGTATTATGACACTTTTAGTATTCACCAGCATAGTCACTGTTCTGCCTCTGATATGCAAATTTTTTCATTACGATATGAAGTAAAAGGTTTATGAAGTAAAGGTTTTTGTGTAACTAATGTAAAAAACCACAAATTTTATAAAGTTGTACAGTTTTTGTAACTAGTCTCACAAGCCAGCTAGGATATTGCATAGATCAGCAGTAACTGTAGGATGTCTGGAAGGGGTACGGGGACAAACCGAGGAATAAAAAACCCACAAAAAATACAATTTCAGTCCAGTAAATTTTGATCTAAGTTAAAGGGGATTCCAGAGCTGTGCCACAACACCCTCAGTAGCTGATCCCTGGGCCCAGGGCTGCCAGGTTCATTAAGCCATTCCCACATTAACGCTAACGAGGAGGGATCCTGTGCCCACGTAATGCCAAGGAATATCCAGTGTTGCGTTCCCACAGTCCGTGGTATCAAGACTATGTTCAAATACATTTTATTTTAAATAAAAGTCAAATCTTCTATTTAACATTCAACTGCACCTCCTGGTTTTTGGGGTCTATCTGAGCCATGGAAAGGCCATAAACAATTCCATAGGATGGAGCCATCCCATGCTGGCTTTGGGCTCCCTCCAGCTGCCTTATCCCAAGTTTGCTGAAACGAATGACACCAAAAAGTTACAAAATTCTGGAATATTCCTTTTGGGTTGGAAAGGACCTTAAAGCTCAGCTTGTTCCACGTCCTGCCAAGGGCAGGGAGAAGTTCCACTATCCCAGGCTGCTCCAAGCCCTGTCCAGCCTGGCCTGGAACATTTCCAGGGATCCAGGGGCAGCCACAGCTTCTCTGTGCCAGGGCCTCACATCCCTCACAGGGAAGAATTCCTTCCCAATCTCCCATCCATCCCTGCCCTCTGGCACTGGGAGCCATTCCCTGTGTCCTGTCACTTGTCCAAGGCCCTCTCCAGCTCTCTTGGAGTCCCCTGTAGATCCCACTCCCTGGCCAGGCCGTGGAAGCAGCCCAGGGATTGAGGGAATCGCAGGATCTGAGCTGAACCCAGCACTAAATGTCCCCAGCTGCCACATCCACAAAGCTTTCACATCCCTGCAGTGACTCCACTGCTACCCTGGGCAGCTGTGCCAGTGCCTGACCATCCATTCCATTAAGGAATTTCCCCTAATATTCCCCCTAATACCCAACCTAACCCTCCCCTGGCACAAATTCATCTCCCCATTTCCGCACCGATCCTTTCACACCATGTGCCCCGGGACTGGCTGCACCCTTGCTCCATAAAACCCAGGATAAGGAAGGGCTGGCCTGGAGGGGCTGGGCAATTCCTCCCACTCCAAAAGCAGCACCCAGGGCGTGCCAGGGATGCTCCCAGTCCTGCCCCACAGCCCCAGGCTCCTTCTCTGGGATGCAGCAGGTCCGGGCAGCTCCGAGACACGCGAGCGCAGGGCGGCGAGCGCGCTCCTGGCAGGCAGCGCCAGGATCTCGGCTGGAACAGCTCCAGAGATGGGCGTGTGATGGGATGGCTCCCTGAAAACACTCACCTACTGTCTCCCTGAAAAACATTCACCTATTGCCTCTCCAAAAAACACCTACTGCCTCCGTGAAAAACACTCACCTACTGTTTCCCTGACAACTTTCACTTCCTATTGCCCAGCCTGAAAACACTCACCTCCTATTGCCTCCCTGAAAACATTCACTCCTATTGCCTCCCTGAAAACATTCACCTATTGCCTCCCCAAAAAACATTCACCTATTGCCTCCCTGAAAAACACTCACCTATTGCCTCCCCAAAAAATATTCACCTCCTATTGCCTCCCCGAAAAACATGCCCCTCCTATTGCCTCCCTGAAAACATGCACCTCCTATTGCCCAGCCTGAAAACACTCACCTTCTATTGCCTCCCTGAAAAACATTCCCCCCTTTTTCCTCCCTGAAAACCCTTTGCCTCTATTGCCTCCCCAAAAAACATTCACCTCCTATTGCCTCCCTGAAAATTATTCACCTCCTATTGCTCAGGCTGAAAAATATTCTCCTATTGCCTTCCTGAAAAACACTCACCTATTGCCTCCCCAAAACATTCACCTCCTATTGCCTCCCTGAAAACATTCACTCCTATTGCCTCCCCAAAACATTCACTCCTATTGCCTCCCCGAAAAAACATTCACTCCTATTGCTTCCCCAAAAAACATTCGCTCCTATTGCCCTGAGCTCAGCAGGATGGGGAGGTGACAAGACGGCCCCAGAGCCCTCGGTCCGTCCATCCCCAGGGCTTTCAGGGCTCGGGCTGGCCCCGGCCGGAGCAGGGGAGGGGATGGGGCAGGAAACGCTGAGCGGAGAAGCACAGGAGGTCGGGGAAGGGCCATGGGAAGGCAGAGGCTGCCGACAACCACAGCCCTTCCCCACACAGCCCCCGAGGGTGGGAGATGGGAGAAGCCCGGGGGGAAAGTGCAGGAAACAGGGAAGGGTCACAGGGGGTTTGAGGTGATCCAATGTCGTTTTCTGCTGGGTTTCCCAGGATGTTTCCTAGATGAAAACTTCCTTTCTCCTTGGATGAAAAGATGCAAGTGGTAATGAGACAGTTGGAGCAGAGCAGGGTAAAAAATTATATGGTTTTCCTAAAACCAGATAAAATGGCACAGATGGGAGTGGGCACACTGAGGATGGACAGGGGTGAGGAGGAAGCGTGAGGAGCACACTGGGAAAGGGATTAAGGAGGGAAATGGGGAGAGCTGGAGCCCACGGGGAGGGAAGGATGATCCACCTCGGGGACAGGCAGCAGAGAGGACGAGGAGCTTTGTGGTTGTTTGCTCCACGATCCTGAGCCAAAGGAAAACCAGGATGTGGTGGGCACGGAGGGTTTCCAGCGATGTGGAAATCACAGCTGGGTTTGGGGGGTCTGGGCACCAAACCAGCAGCAGAGGATGAGGAGGGTCCTGGCAAGGCAAGGCACAGCCATTCCCAGCTCCTGCAGCCCCAGCACTGGGAGAAGACACGGAGATTTATTTTGCTGACACAGAAATCTGGCCGTGGTTGTTTCTTTTGGGTAATCAAAGCAGCAATCCAAATGAAAGCCAAACCCAGGAGAAGCCAGCCCGTGGGTGTCCCCAGCCCCCAGGGTGACTCAGCCTCGGGGAGGAAAAGCTGAGACTGCCTGGCATCCACAAACCACGGCTGTGCTTGGGAAAGAGGAATTATTTCCAACTTCCAGTGATAAGCACATGGTGAGGAGGGAGATTCAAAGCCAACGGGGCTGCTCCAACCTCGGTTTAACAACAAAAAAAAGTGGCAGAGATGCCTGAAAATGGGACAACTCCAGCCCTCCAACAGCAGCAGGGCCAGGGGGATGATGCTCCTCCCTTGCTGACCCCGCTCCAGGACCTCGAGGAGGGGAAAAGGAAAAAATAAATCACTTTTTGGCAAGGCACTGATGCAAACCGGCTGCCAGGCTGAAAATGCACCTCTCTGAATGCATGCAGCATTGGACTGTGGGAGCCAGGCATGGCCTGGGGGCTCGGCTGGGATTCCTACAGCGCTTTAAGCCCCGAGAAATTTAATACCGAGCAGATGGGCGGGTGTGGAGCGGGATCGGCGCAGGTTTGGATGCGGGAGAGGTTTGCAGACACTCAGATATATTTTTAAAAACAGCAATAAACAATATATCTATATCTATATCTATATCTATATCTATATCTATATCTATATCTATATCTATATCTATGTATCTATATATTTATATATCTATATATCTCTATATCTCTATGTCCATGTCTACGTCTATATCTATATCTATATCTATATCTATATATCTATATCTATGTCTATATATGTATATATGTATATATGTATATATGTATATATCTATATATCTATATATCTATATATCTATATATCTATATATCTATATCTATATATCTATATCTCTATGTCTATATCTATATCTATATATCTATATCTATATCTATATCTCTATGTCTATATCTATATCTATATATCTATATCTATATCTATATCATCTATATCATCTATATCTATATATCTATATATCTATATATAAGGATACAAAATATCTATATCTAAAATATATCAAATCTCTCCCCAGCAGGGCTGTCCCCTGCAGCAGGCAGGGAGTGAGAGCTGAGTTTGGAGACATCCTGCTGACAGGAATTGATGGAAAAGCGACATTTTGGAGGAGCTGCTGGTTTGGGGTGAAGGGGAGAACAATCACTGCCCATCCTTGGAAATTTTCAAGGTTAAGTGGATTGGGGGCTTGGAGCAACCTGGGATAGTGGAAGGTGGCTTTGGTTGGAAAGAGATGATGTTTAAGATCCTTTCCAACCCAAAGCATTCCATGATTTTGTGATTCTTCTCTAACACGGACACAAATCCGTGATTTTTCTCTAACACAAAGTGATCCCCAAGCCCTCCAGAAGGAGCTGGGTTATTCCCCCCACCCGGGACACGTGGGTTTCCAAAAGCTCTCCCGTTCCTCCCGCCCCAGGGGCTTTCCTGCGGTGGGCAGGGGCTGAAAAAGCTCCTTCAATGAATCCCTGGTAAAGCCAGGGCTGGTGAGTCACTGCCGCGTCTGGGGAAGCACACTGGAGATTTTCCAGCCTCCGGGCCGGGAAGGGGCTCCTGGGTGGCCGGCAGCACTGCCCTGGCTGTGGGCACAGCTCTCCCAAACTCCCGGTGCTCCCAGCAAGGGGGAATGCAGAGCTCCAGCCGGCCTTGCCCTGTATCCCAAGGCTGGGATCAGCACCTTTCACCCCGACCTGCCCCGCACAGGGACCGCTGAGGGCGCTCAGGAGCAGCAGGGATGCTCCTGGAGTTGATTAGGGATGCAGGGAAGGCAGACCTGGCGTCGCCAGAGCTGGAAGCACACACGGATGTGGATGTGCCTGGTGCTGTCTGGCCTCATTTCCCAGGTGTATCATCCCTCATCTCCGACGCAGGAAGGGATGGGGAGGATCCAAAGCTCTCCACAGCCCAGAGTGACAGCACCAGGAGTGCTTTAATGGCTCTGATTAAATCCGGGCGGGTCGGTGACCGCGCTCCTGCGGCTCCAAACCTTTCTGGAGAGCAGTGGGGGTTTTATTTGTTTGCTTTCAGTCTCACAAGAGCCCCGGGTGCTTTGACTTGCAGCCCTGAGGCACTAAACAGATAAAGGATCCATAAATATCTGCTGGATGTTATAGATCTGAAACAAATAAAGTGCCTCCCCTTGCTTGCAGCTCTTCCCGTAAGCACCAGTGCGATCCCGGCCTGCTCCCGTTTCCATCGGCATCCCAGCCTTCCCTTTGAAATCCCCTGCACCCCTCCAGCTGTTCCACATATTTCAGGCTTCAGCCTCCCCCCAGAAACTGCTCCTTTGGTTTCCCTTAAGCTCCTCTGTCTGGTTTTCATCATTCCAGGATGCAAATGGGGAATTTTCCCAGGGCCGAAGGTTTGCAATCCCCTGGATCTTCCCCTGCTCATGGGCTGTGGGGAGAGGATGTGAAACTCCACTTTGAGAAGGACTTGAAATCCCAACATGCCAAATTCATCCCAGAAAAGCTGCCAGGGAGCTCCAGTACTTGGTCTGATGTGTGGAGCTGCATTTCAGGAGGTTTTTCTTTTTTTAGCTTGACACAGGAGCAGCAAAATATTTCCCAAATTCCCAAGTGTCTCAGAAAGGCCAATCCCACATTTCACAGTGGCTCAAGTAGGCAGGAACCTGTCAGATACTGAAATCATTCAGAAAATTTTCCCTTTGATCCCCAGCTAGGACAAAGGGCTGGTAACAGAGCTCCCCTGTGCTGTCAGCTCCTGGTGGAGCTGCAGATTCCCAGCTGGTGGGAAGGCTCTGCTTGGAGAACTCCCACTCCCCCTCCCCTGAGAATGCAGCACTTTGAGCAAATAAAGCATTTGCTCTGGGTTTTATTTTTGGCTTTTGGTCAACAGCTGGTCCGTCCCTAATGAGTGAGCTGGGCTTTGATTTCCTGCCTGGAGAAGGGGGTGAGGAATGGGAGAGGATCTGGGTTAGAAATTTGACCCACACCAGTGATCCCAGCTGGGATTTACTCCCATTAGTCCTTTTCCTGGGGATGTGTCCCAAAGAGAGGCACAGGAACAGCTCAGGAACAGCTCAGAGGACACAGGGGAACTGCAGGGGTGCCCAGAGAAAGGGAAGCTCCTGACCCCAGGCTGTGCAAGGACAGGCACTGCCCTCCAGACTGGGCTCAGGGAATGGGATGGCTCTGCTCTTCCCCTTGCTTTGGAGCAATTTCTCCATCATCATCACAGAATCCCAGAATGGTTTGAGTTCAAAGTGGCCTTAAATCCCATTTTATCTTATTCCATGAGCAGGGACACCTTCCACTATCCCAGGTTGCTCAGAGCTCCATCTGACCTGGCACAGAAAACTTCCAGGGATGGGGCAGCCACAGTTTCTCTGGGCACCCTGTGCCAGGGCCTCACCACCCTTGAGCCAGGAATTTCCTTCCCAATATCCCATCTAAACTTGCCCTCTTTTCCATATCTTCTTCTGTTCCAGAGCATTTGAGCCCCCTGAGCTCAGGTTTGAGCTCTCTCCCACCAGTAGGAGATGGGATGCTGGTCCCAGTCTGACGGGAATGAGCCCAAAAATTCCTGCTCACCCAGGGGCAGGGATGGCCAGACCTGACCTGGTAAAAACCAGGTTCCTGCTATCCCTCATGGCTCTCAGCAGATTTAGGCAGGAGGGCAGAGAGCTGCTGTGACCCTGAGGAAAGAGTTTTGTGAAGTTTGCTTTTCTCTTGATGAGACAGTGAGGAAAGATCTTGGGACTGGCAAACCTGGGGAGAAACCTGACCATCCTCCCAGGGGGACAGGGATACCCCCAGGCCACCCCCAGCCCCATCCGTGCTGTGCCCACCCTGGGTGGCCCTCTGGAGGGACCACATCTGATTCACATCCTCTCCCAGCTGAAAATCCTGGGCCAGCCCCTTCCAAGGATGCAGGGGCTCCCTGGAACTCAGGAGGGTCCAGCTGATGGCTGTGGGCAGCTGCTTTATCTCCTGGATGTTTTTTCCCCTTCCCATAAACTGGAGGAGAGGGTGGGAATGTGTCTGAGACAGGGAAATTGTAAATCTTGCAGAGCACTGAAGTCACAGATCCTGGAAGGGAACTGGAGTGGGAGCAGGGAGTGAGGGGATGTGGAGGGGATGAAGAGCCAGGGTGGGTGGATGTGCCCCTGGCACAGCCTGGAGCAAAGGGAAGAGCAAAGGGAAGAGCAAAGGGGAGCCCCAGCTGCTCCCCCAGCACCCACATTGTCCCAAATGCCCACAGAAAATGAGAGCACCTGGAACCTTCAAGTCTCAAATTGTCCTTCAAACCCTCTGTGACCAAGTCAATCCAAATGATGCCAATAATCAGGCAGAATTCAAAAACAACCCTGCAGGATTTCCTGCCTCCTCTTCCTCCCTACAACTGTGCCACAAGGTAAGAGAAAGGAGGGAAAGCTCATGAAGCAGAATTAAGGCAAAGTGCTCCATGGAGCATCCCTGATTTATCATTTTCCTTTCATTTTGAGGAACCCCCCATCTCCCTTGGTCCACACACCCCCAAAGCAGAGCTCACCCTCCCCATCCCAAGCATGCAACTCGTGAGGAACGCTGGGCTTCATTAAATTCATTTAATTCACTCGATGCCAGGGAAGCACCAGGCACTGGCAGGGATCCCCCGTTGTCTGCACGGCTGCAGGAGCAGCTCAGGCACGGAAGGAGCTGGAATCTGATGGGTAATAACTCCACCTAGAGGGAGAAGGGACTGCGAGAGCAGGGCTGAGCACGGTCCCCATCCTGGCACAGAGGAGGGATCACTGGGACAACAGAATTGTGGCTTCACAGAAG
This sequence comes from Zonotrichia albicollis, assembly GCF_047830755.1. Taxonomy (NCBI): domain Eukaryota; kingdom Metazoa; phylum Chordata; class Aves; order Passeriformes; family Passerellidae; genus Zonotrichia; species Zonotrichia albicollis. The sequence continues at coordinate 61,384,618 of NC_133824.1, forward strand.
GGTTTGGGTTGGAAGGGACTCCCAAACCCATCCAGTGCCACCCCTGCCATGGCAGGGACACCTCCCACCATCCCAGGGTGTTGGAGATTTTTTCAGAGATGGCCTAGAAGGCAGCTGTGAGGAGCAGGTTCTCACAGCCTGTTTCTGTGAACAGCAGAGGTTCTCAGGTTATTTTTAATTACAGGTAAAAGTGACAAGCATGAAGGCCTTGAGAGCCTTGCACATCAGAGTTCTCAGGCAGCTTTCTCATAACAAGTGGATGTTCTACCTTTGGCTGTTTTGGGAAAGCAAGAATAATATTGAGAACCCAAATCTTGGTATTGGAAACATAAGGAGGGGTTGGTGTGTTATCTCTGACCTATTGTGAGCTCGGGTTTGCAATATGCATGAACTTGATTAACACTGTTATAAAAGGTGCCTGATTGATGAATAAAGTGGAATCGATGCTGACCAATGCAAGGTGGGTCGTCTCCCTCCAACTTCAATACCAGGGTGCTCCAGGTCACATTCAACCTGGCCTGGAACACTTCAGCAGCCACAGCTGCTCTGGGCACCCTGTGCCAGGGCCCCACACCCTCACAGGGAGAAGTTTCTTCCTAATCTCTAATTTAAACCTCCTCTTGTTCAGTTTGAATGCTCTGTCCCTTGGGTGTGTCTGAGACCATCAGCTGCCAGTGATCCCATGGCTGGCTCAGATCCCAAAGCCACCTGTCCCTTCCCACCCCCAGGAACAGCTGCCCCTCACTGGTCTCACACAGAAGATTCTTCAAGTCCTTCACTTGGGATATTTAAATATATCCCTTAAATATATCCCCCAATAGCCATGGAAGAGGAGGGCAAGGGATCAGGGCTGTATTTCCTTTGGAGAAGCTTCAGTCCTGAATTTCATGGAGCTTTGGGGAACACAGCACTCCTTAAGTGTCCCACTGAGGGGACATCAGAGACAGTCATGGGACAAATGCCATCCTGGTGCCACCTTGGTGGAAGGGGAAAAGGCAAAAGCTGCTGTTCATTCACTAATCCAGAAAAACATACGGAATCCACAGTGTGCTCATTTTGTACAGGAAGATGTGTCATCCCACGTGCTCTGCCTGTGGCTGATGAGAAAATCTCCTTTTACCCCAAATTTCCAGAGTCACCTGCAATGTGCACACCCTGGACCTGCAGCACTTTGGGATCAGAAGCACCATTTGGGCTTCATCCCCCATTTCTGACCCCCAGGCCAGATTCATGCTGGATCTGATCCCAGCTCCGATTTTTTGGGATGAGCTGATAATTTATAACTTCCCATAAAACAGCCACATCCAAAGAAAGGTGAGATGCATAATTAAGTTGGAGCTTTTTTGTTGTATTTTTCAAGCCCTGACTTGGACTCTGAGGCAGGACATTGGAGCATTAATTAGGGGAGATGCTGTCAGCTTTAGGTAGGGATTTTCTCCATTTAAAAAAAGTGGGTTTGGGACATGGGCAGGAAAGATGGGAAAACCTGAAGACACCAAACACTCCCAGCCTCCATGGATGCAACACCCCTGTGGCTCCAAAGACTTTCTGGGCAGTTAAATTACATTTGGCTGCTTGGTTAAAGATGGGATAATTATTTCCAGCGAGGCAGACACGGTCCAGATGCACTTCTCCCTCCATAACTGCACTAACACCATCCCAAAGCCCAAGGAAATGCCATTTCCCAGGCCCAGGAGGCCATCTGGATGGCAGCAGAGCTTTGCCAGGTTTCCTCTTGACTTTATTAAGCAGATATTTAGTATCTCATTATCTGTCTGCAGGAAACACTTGGGGACACACAGCAGCATCTTTCTCTCCAGGAGATGAACAGGCTCTTCAAAATCCAGGTGCCTGGAGCTGCTTTGTGCAGCTCTTCTGACATTTCCAGCCCTCAGGATTTGTTTGTGGCTGGATACAGCCCTGCCTGTGAGAGGTTAAAAGAGCCAGAGGCTGATCCCTGGCTATTCCAAGCCCTGAGCATGTTTCCAAAACAGAATGTAAACACTTTTATTGTGGCAAGGATTCCTCTGCTCCTCCTGCCCTGTGTCATGCAGCCAAAGGAAAAGGAGAGCGCTTTTTCTCCCCTCATAAAGCAGGGTGTGTTCAGGCTCTGACATTGACATCAAACAAGTGCATGGCTCCCTTCCCATCTTGCTGGCTGTCCCTCAGTCATGGATTTGCAATTTCCCTGCTGACAAATCCAGAGCAGCCAAAGGAAATGAGTTTGATGGAGTTTTGGGTTTTTTTTCCCCACTGCAACAGAAAATGCCACAGTGGAACCGGTGGAGAGGGGACGTGGAAATGAGGAAACAGTGGAAAGGTGTTATTTCAACTTTCCCCTCAGAAATCCAAGCCTCAGAGATACCAGGGAGCCTTGGAAAGAATTACAGAATATCCTGAGCTGGAAGGCACCAAGGACCAGCTCCTGAAAGGTGCCTGTGCTCAGATTGGGTTGGGCTCTTTCTGCAGGCACTGACAGAACCAGAGCACACAGCCTCAAACTGTGCCAAGGGAAATACAGGTTGGATATCAGGAAAAAGTTTTTTAAGGAAAGGGTGATAAAGTTCTGGAATGGCTGCCCAGGGAGGTGGTGCAGTCCCCATCCCTGGGGGTGTTTAACAAAGCCTGGATGTGGCACTGGGTGCCAGGGCTGAGCTGAGCTGTTGGGGCTGGGTTGGACTCAATGATCCTGAAGGACTCTTCCAACCCAGTGATTCTGTGAATTCTGTGATTCTGTGAATTCTGTGATTCTGTGAACTCTGTGGATCACAGTCCAACCCCGGTCCCTGCCCAGACCCCCAACAATCCCACCCTGGGCATCCCTGGCAGCTCCTGCAGCTCTGGGGCTGTGCCCATTCCCTGGGCAGCCTGGGCAGTGCCAGCACCCTCTGCATAAAGAACCTTCCCTAACACCCAACCTAAACCTTCCCTGGGTCCTGTCCCTGCTCAGCCAAGCCCAATTCAAGTGTGGACTCAGCAGAAGTGGCTGATCCCTGATCCAGCTTTTCCCATCCTGGAACACCAATCAATGTAATGGAGCTGTTGGAGCGAGCCCAAGGTGATCAGAGGGATGGAGCAGCTCTCCCACAAGGAAAGGATGAGAGAATTGGGATTGTTCAGCCTGGAAAAGACTTCAGGGTGACCTAATTGCAGCCTCTAGTGCCTGAAAGGAGCCTACAAAAAACATGGAGAAAGGTTATTTACAAGGGCCTGGAATGACAAGGATTGTTTTCTCAACCACATCATTCCCCTGCTCTGGTTTAGACTCTTGCTGCTACAAAATCCACGTGCAAAAGGATTTGTCAGCACCTGTGGCGGGGAACAGGACAGCTCTGGTCTCCAGGACTGACAAACTCAGCCTTGCTGGGGCAAAGCAAGAGTTTTAACCAAAATAAAGGATTTTCCCCTCATTTTTCAACATTCCATTGCTGCACAGGAGGGCTGAGATGCACACACAGAGTGCAGTGCTCAGCTGTTAAATCCCACAGGGCAGATGCACCTGCTGGGTCAGGATGTGAAAAATGCCAAATTGTTTTTAAAATTTTAAAAGTTTAATCGTAATAAAATGGTTATAAAAATAGTAATACAATTAGAGCAATAATAATTTGGACGATTTGGATTAGGACAATTTGAGACAATAGAAACAAAGAGTTTCTGGGCAAAACAAGCCTAAAAAAAGGTCCCACGTTAACAGAGGATTAACCCTTAAAGCAAATGCATATTCATACAGCTCATCCATGATGCATAAATTCCATTCAAACACAGGATTCTGTCTGGGCAGTGTCAGCTTCTTCCTCTGAATCCTCACAGAGTCTTCAAGGCAGGAAGAAGTTCATTTCTTCTGATAATGGAGCAATAAATTCCCTTTCTCTGAAAGATTCAGGTGTCCTGTGGCTGCTATCTCACTGTGAGTCCTTTCTTTAAAAAAAATATCCTACATAGCACAGTTTCTATTTTAACATTTTGTTATAACCTAAAACTACATTTAACACACTGCTTAAGAGAATTAACACAGCATAACTTTCTGACACAACACATATAATATTCATTTGAATTTTTGCAAAAAGCCAATTATAAAATACACATTTTTCACATGGATATCCCTCCACAGCCATTGCTGGGAACTGGGAGGATGCTCCTGGAGGAGAATTATCCAAAAGTTGCTGCATTCCCACTGCAGGTGCAGGAACTCTGCCCTGAGCCTCAGTGGGGAAAGCTGGGCTGACCCCATGTGGCCATGGCCCTGTTATGGCAGGATTTTGGTTTCAGAAAGCATTGACTTTCAAATTTAATTACACAAATTTTTAAATCTACCTCAAATCTATGAAACTTTTCCATCCAGGAAAAGGCACTGTGGTGAGGGTTAAGCTAAACCCCTGTCTGGCATTTTTCACACCATGGAAATGTGCCCACACTCCCAGTGTCCCTGTTGAACCAGGCAAAGCAGCACCATAAAATATTCATTTTTAGCATGGATGGGACATTCCCACTCCTCTGAATCCCTCAAAACAAATGAGAAGGGATAGGAGGGGAGACTCACACCCAGTTTGTGCCTTTCCCTCCCAATAAAAGGTTAAATATTGCAGTGGTTCATCTGGCTGCAATCTGAGCTTCGCCCCCAGATTTTGGGTGTGCCTGGACCAAGGAAGGTTGGTGTGTGTCATCTGGTCACTCTGGGCCTGAAGAAGTCAAAAAAACTAAGGAATGTTGATTGTTTCCATGGTTACAGGATGATTCATTCTGATGGTAAAATAACAGGGGAGATACATGGAAAATGAGAATCATGTCTCAGAAGCGTTTTGTGTAATTACTGCGTTCACCAGTTCTCCTGCTGCAGGCTACGTGCATGCCCTGACCTCAGCTATTCGTAAAACTGTCCCTTGAGATGATCCCAAAGTTGGGGGTTTTTTATTAAAAATGAATTTAAACTCTTACTCATGGAGTCTGTCAGCCTTGGACGCTGAACAAGGCCCATCCCAGCCTAGGTCTTGTCCAAGCAGAGCAATGGAGCCTCCAAAAAAAATCCCACTGAGATAAAAATGATCAAAGTGAGGGTCTAGAGGGACAGAACAAGAGGCAATGGCTTTAAATTGGAATAGGGTGGGTTTAGATGGGATATTAGGGAGGAATTCTTCCCTGTGAGGGTGGGGAGGCACAGGGCTCCCAGAGAAGCTGTGGCTGTCCCTGGATGTCTGGAAATGTCCAAGGCCAGGCTGGACAGGGCTTGGAGCAGCCTGGGATAGTGGAAGGTGTCCCTGCCATGGCAGGAGCTGGAACAAGATCATCTTTAAAGGTCCTTTCCCACTCAGGCCAGTTTGGAATTCTAAAATTTCCAATCCATCAAACGCCTCAGCCTTGACATCCCTGAGGGCGTGCAAGGGGTGTGTGTTTGTGTCGTGCCTCGCTGCCTTCACCCTTCCCCTCGCAGAGCCCACTGGGCCTTCTGTGAGGATGAAAAGACCCTTCAGGAAGCGGGAAGAGCGGCGGGAACGCCGACCCCGGACACGACCCTCCATCAATACACGGCACCGTCCGCCATCTTGGCGGGGCCCTGAGGGGGGCGGGAGGGGCGTGGCCTCTTTGAGGAAGGGGGCGTGTCCACAGCCCTCCCGCCCAATCCGCGCGAGGGAACGAGCCGGGCCCTAAAGGTCGCGAGGCCGGCTGAATGGGGGCGTGGCTGGAGGGCGGATCTCGACGGCGATTGGCTACGCTCGGCTCCGGTCGGCTGCGATTGGCTGCGCTCGGGAGGGCGGGCGCGCGCGCGCGCCGGGCCCGGCATGGCCCCGCCCACCGGTTGCCACGTCCGTGCGGCGCGTGCGGCGGGGCCGGCGCGCGCGGGTGAGTGCGGGCAGGGGGGCCCTGAGGGGCTGAGGGAGGGATGGGAGGGATGGGGGGGATCGGGGTCCCCACTCTGAGGGGTCGGGCTGGGGACGGGTCCCACCCCCGGGGGGCTGCTGCGGCTCAGGGGCGCTGTGGGGACACCCCCGAGGGGCTCTGCGTGTGTGGCGGGTTGATATGAGCGCCCCGAAGGGCTGTGTGTGTGAGGCAGCGGGATGCACCGCCACCGAGGGGCTGCGGATGGAGTGAGGGCTGCCCTCAGCACGGCGTGTGCGAGTTGAGGGGCTGGTTTGGGGAAGGGTTCTACCCCCGAGGGGCAGCTTGAGCTGTAGGGACCCCCCGAGACACCGTGTGAGGGGTGAGGGGGTGTGGGACTCCCCGGGGTTGTGTGTGAGGTGTGGAGACCCCCCCGAATTGAGGGGATCCCCTGTGTGAGATGAGGGAGCCCCTGGAGAGGTTGGTGTGTCCCAAGGGGCTGCTCCGGCTGAGGAAAGCCCTGGGGACCCTCCGGGGCACAGCTGGGCTCTGGCACCCCGTCCCCAAATCTGGGGGCTGGCAGAGCTCTGGCCTGGCACCCACTGACCCTGCCAGGGGTTTGGGGGTGTCCCCCGGGATGGCAGCTCAGCTCAGGGGGTCCCTGGCCATACCCTGCTCCCAACACCTGTGGGGATCCTGGGATGCTCCAGGAAAACTTCAGCTGGGCACCAGGACAACCCACAGACCTGAGCACTTCTTCTCTGTACCGTAATATTTTTTTTTCATTTTTGATATTATCCCAAGTCATATTCCTGCCTCCAGAAAATGAGCATAACTTGTAACTCCATCCTGCTCCAGCTGTGCCGGAAGTAGTTGGGAAAGTGACTCGTGAGTTGGTCACGAATTGCTCATAGAGCATCGAAAATTTGATTTTCTCTTCGTGCTTTTCCCTGGGTGTGCTGTAACCCTGAGCTGGAGTTCGAGGTTTGCTTTGTTCTGTACAGACACTGTTGGAATGTTGATGTGGACACTTGGGAATTCTGGGGGACAGAGGAGAAGGGACATTTGTCTTGTTGAGCTGGAGGAACAGAGAAATCTGTGGGAATGTTTCTCTTTGCAGTTCATCTTTCCCTCTGTTTCATTTTGAAAATTCACTCGGGATGAGAGTTCGTGTTGCTGTTGAATTGCTGTAACAGCAAATGTTTTTACTTTTATATGCAAAATTGGGGTAAGAGCTGGGATTCAAAGGCTGGTGTGTACCAGCAGGTGGCATTAAAAAAAATTATGTTTTTTTTTTTTAGTTAAGAACTTCCAGTTGGGTTTCTGGAGCCACTTTCACTTTTGAGGCTCATTACACTGTGATGCCTCACAGCAAACATTCTGTTCTTTCTTTGGGCTGTCTTATTTTAAAAAGTGCCATCCCAAACACTTTTTTCGTTCTGCTGTTTGGCTGTATTCATGGTGCAGCTTAGGCAATCTGTAGATTTATAAAGAAATTTGGAGTTTTCATGAGCTCTGCTTATACCAGAACCGTGACCAGGTATTCCACCGGGGACAGAATAAGAATTATTTTCCTTTATCATGGGGTTTATAATAGGATTTATCATAGGATTCCAGAATTGGAAGGGACCTTAAAGCCCATCTCATTGGACAGGGACTGCTCAGGGACAACTTCCACTGTCCCAGGTGGCTCCAAGCCCTGTCCAACCTTGGCTGCAATAAGGAAAATTCTTCCCTTTGTCACCCAGAATCACCCAATCTCTTCAATCATTAACAGGTGTCTCACTGCCACCTTGGCCCTGCTTCCTGGCCACTGTGGGGTTGTGCTTGGCAGCTGGGCTCTGCAAACACACACAGCAAACAGGAGGGGCAGGCTGGGCTGTGGCTGTGCCGTCACCCCTGGGGGACGTGGCACCTTGTGGGAAAAAATGCAGGTTTGAAAGAAATTGAGCAGGAGTGCAGCTGATGGCTGGATATTGAAGATGGAGGGAGAAGACCCATCCTTGTTGATCAGCATCGACTCTGTTTATTCACTCAATCAGTCACTTTTTATAACCATGTTAATTAAGTTCATGCATATTGCAAACCCAAGCTCACCATAGGTCAGAGATAACACACCAACCCCTCCTTTTGTTTCCAATACCAAGATTTGGGTTCTCAAAATTATTTTTGCTTTCCCAAAACAGCCAAAGATAGAATATCTACTTGTTATGAGAAAGCTGCCTGAGAACTCTGGTATGCAAGGTTCTCAAGGCCTTCATGTTTGTCACTTTTACTTGTAATTCAAAACAACCTGAGAACTTCTGTTGTTTACAGAAACAGGCTGTGAGAATTTTACTCCTCACAGCTGCCTTCTAAGCCATTTCTGAAAAAATCTCCAACAGCTGGACAGGTTGTTGGGAGGTTTTTTGGGAGTGATGCTTTGCTTCCCACAGGGCTGTGGAGGTGAATCCCCTCTCTGAGGTGCTGTTTGTCCTGGATTGTCCCAGGACAAACACACCAGCTCTGGCTGCACACACTCTGGTGAAGGCTGAGCAGATAAAGTGAACAGCAGTGTATTCACCTTCCTGGAAAGCCCTGAGGCACACCCCATGGCATGCTGCAGGGGCACAGCTTATTTAGAGTTTAACCCATGCCAGAACAGCTTATTTAGAGTTTAACCCTCCCCTGTTCCATTGCAGGTGTGTTTGCAGCCATGATGCCCGTGGCCACCGTGATGCCCAATGACACGCCCATGTTCGACCCCAGGATCCTGCAGGAGCTGGACTGGAGTGAGAACACCACCACCTTTTCTCCTGCCATTTCTCCCCTGGATCCAGGGGATGGGCTGGTCCTGAGGCCACTTTGCACAGCTGATGTAAATCGAGGTAGGATCCTGGTTTATTATTGCCACAAATGACACTGAGTTGGTAACTTGTGTTTCTGGAGTTCTCAGTGGATTGGGATGGCTCATTTTCCCTGATTTTGGGTTGTTTTTATCAGTAAAGAATTTGATGGAATTTTAGGACCTCCTGAGTTGCAGGAGACCCTCAGGGATCATAGAGTCCAGCCCTGAACCTGCACAGGACACCCCAGCAATGCCCCCCTGAGCCTTGTCCTAACATCCCTTGGGGCTGTGACCATGTCCTGCTTTGTCCTGTGTGACCACACCCCTGAATTTGAGCTTTTTGATGCTGTATTGGTGACCCTGAAAATTTGGTTTACTGTTTTAATCCTAAAATTCAAGTAAAATCTTCCAAATAATCCACAAGTTCCCATTCCCCATGGTTTTGGAGAGGGAGCACAGTTGTTGATACTGTAGCCTTTAATACCAAAACAACATGAACAAGCATCTTGGTGCATGAATTTTTGTTCAGTTCTGGAATTTGGATAAAAGGGTTGCTTTGGACTCATTATTCCAGCTCACTTGAGCTTTAGCCAATCTTCCACCATTTTTCCATCCCATTGTGATGTGCTGGTGCCATGGTCCCTCTCCAGACAGCTGTGCTGGATTGTTCCTTGCTGTTTGGAGCTGGTTGTGTGTCTGTCCCTCACTGAGAGTTGTTTTTGTTTTCCCCTCTTTTCCTGCCAGGCTTTTTTAAGGTTCTGGGTCAGCTGACAGAAACAGGAGTGGTGAGCCCAGAGCAGTTCATCAGTGAGTACCTCATCATTCCTTGGCTTTGCACAGGGAATCAAAGGATGCTGACAGACAGCAGAGCTGCTCAGGTGTGAGGCTGCTGATCCCAGAGGGAGGGATGAGTTCAGCTCCCCTTGGCACTCAGCCTTGCATCCAGCTGCAGCCATGCCCAAGGGCTGCTTAAATTGCTGCCTAAATTGTGGAACTGGTTTTTACACTGAGCTTTAGATAGCTGGAGGGTGGATTATTTGGGTTGCTCCAAGCCCCTCCAAGCTGGACTGGAACACACTGCAGGATGGGGCAGCCACAGCTGCTCTGGGCACGCTGTGCCAGCCCCTCATCATCCTCTCAGGGAACAATTCCTTCCCAATATCCCATCCATCCCTGCCCTTCCAGTGGGAAGCCATTCCCCTGGTGCTGTTCCTCCAGCCCTTGACCAAAACCCCTCTCCAGCTCTCTCTGAACCTTCTTTAGGTCCCCTTTAAATCCTGCTCCTGGGCCAGCCAGGCAGTGGGGAGGCAGCTCAGGGAGCCACAGGATCTGAGGCAAAGCCAGCACAATCCCTGTCCCCAGGGGTCACATCCACACAGCTTCTGAATCCCTCCAGGCATGGGGACTCCACCCCTGCCTGGGCAGCTGTGCCAGGGCTGGACAAACCTTTCCATGAGATTCTTCCCTGGGAGGGTGGGCAGGCCCTGGCACAGGTGCCCAGAGAAGCTGTGGCTGCCCCTGGATCCCTGAAGTGTCCAAGGCCAGGGGCTTGGGGCAGCCTGGGACAGTGGGAGGTGTCCCTGCCCATGAAGGGGGTGGCACTGGGTGAGCTTTAAGCTCCTTCCAGCCCAGAGCATTCCATGGTTGGGTACTGCAGTGCCCATGTGCAGAACAGCTCAGCAAGGAGGGTTCTCTGGGAAAATAAGGAATTTGTGTAATTCCTGCTTTTTCATTGCTTCATCTGACTCTGGGGCATCCATTTTCTGGACTTGCTGTGATCCCACAGCACTTTGCAGTCAGACACTGCTGCAAGGATCAGCTTGAACTGCAGTTCCCTGTGAGCCTGAATTGCCTTTGCACACTGTGCCTCTCCCACAGAAACCTTTGAGCACATGAAGAGGTCTGGGGATTACTACGTGACCGTGGTGGAGGACACCAACCTGGGCCAGATCGTTGCCACAGCAACGCTGGTTATAGAGCATAAATTCACCCACTCCTGTGCCAAGGTAAATCTGCAGCTGGCAAGGGAGGAAAACATCCTGGCCCTGACTCTGGGAGTGTGGGTTTCATGGTGTTACTGGGTGGTGACAGCCTCAGGTTGTATCAGGGGAGGTTTGGGTTGGATATTGGGGGAAATTTCCTTGTGGAAAAGGTGATCCAGGCCTGTACAGGCTGCTCAGGGCAGGGGTGGAATCCCCATCCCTGGAGGGATTGAAAATCCATGTGGATGTGGCACTTGGGGACAGGGGGCAGTGATGGCCTTAGCAGGGCTTTTCCAACCTTAAAAATGGAAATATTTAAAAAATATATTTTAAAATATCAAGTAATTTAAAAATACATCACATCCTTGAGTGCTGAGCTGGTAGCAGAAGGAGGCTTTGGCTTTGCTAAGGGAAAGGAGCCCTTGGGGATCTGTCCCTTGGGAGGAGCCAGAGTGGCTGTGGCAGAGCAGAGGGCTGAGGATGCCGTGCTGGGCTAACAAACAATGTCTGTGCTTTCAGAGAGGCAGGATAGAGGATGTGGTGGTCAGTGGGGAGTGCAGAGGGAAGCAGCTTGGAAAACTGTGAGTATTCCCCACCTGTGCCATTCAGCCATGCCTTCACACCTCACACCTTCCTGGTGAGGATTCAGCCAGCTGGGATCACCAGCTGGGCATGGAATGATCTGCAGGAGAACACAGAGAGTGCTGTGAGCCCTCAGTGTTGTGCCTGTGATAACAAAACTCATTGAATTTAACTGATTTTTTATCTTTTTCCAGATTAACGTCCACCCTCACCTTGCTAAGTAAGAGACTGAACTGTTACAAAATCACTCTGGAGTGTCTGCCCAAAAATGTGGATTTCTACAAGAAGTTTGGCTACTTGGTATCTGATGAGAACTACATGTTTCAACGGTTCTTTAATTAACAGTTTCTAGGTGTTCTGGGTTCTTTTTTTTTTTTGGAAAGACTGTTGGTGGAGGAGCTTGTGCTGCAAACATTCTCTCCGTGGAAAATTTCTATAGTTTATTGCTGCAGATATAACAATCCCTATAAATAATGAACATCAAATGTGTAAATCTTGGGGAAAAAAAATTACTGAAGTTTTAGAAAGAGTCCTTTGGGTTAGAAAATAAGTTTAGAACTAATTTTTACTACTGTTGAGTCGAGGTGAAGCTTTTCTGTTCTAGCTGAGTTACAAAGGACTCTAAAGGGATGGTTTTTAACCAAAGGTCTATATTTTTATCTCAAATTTTTTCTTGCATTGTATTTTTCTAAAGGTTTGTGCTTCTTTTCTCAGTAGCCAAAGGACAGCCCTGGGACTGTCCTGGCTGTGCTGATGGAAGGATGATGTAGCTGGGGAAGGGATGAGGCTTCTTTTATGCAGAATCAGTGACACAGAACAGGCCTTGGTTCTGGATTTTTCCATGACACCTCATGGAAGTGCTGGTGAAGTTTTCTAGGCTCTGTTTTCCAAGATTGGATTTGTTACTGTTGGTGCAGGTTGGGGAGAATCCTTCCAGGCTGTGCTGAAAATGGATGTGTGCTTCTCACTGCAGGGCTCCTGCACTTTAGCTGATAACTTGGTTTTCAGGATAATTACTTTTTTTTTTTCTGACATAAAAACCCCAAATGTGGTTTGCAACAGGGCAGAGGGAACTGGGGAACTGGAATGTGTGAAGGAGTATATCCCATAGGGAGTGGGGTTCTGGCTATAAATCACTGGGAAGGGGATGGGGATGGCAGATTGAGCCCAGAGCAGCCTCAGAGCCACTTCCAGGGCCTGAAAAGGAAGGAGAGGGATTTTTGTATGGGCAGGACACAGGGAATGGCTCCCAGTGCCAGAGGGCAGGGATGGATGGGATTTTGGGAAGGAATTGTTCCCTGGGAGGGTGGGCAGGCCCTGGATCCCTGGCAGTGCCCAAGGCCAGGCTGGACATTGAGGCTTGGAGCAGCCTGGGACAGTGGGAGTTGTCCCTGTTGGAATGAGATGAATTTAAGGTCCCTTCCAACCCAAACCACTCTGGGATTTACTGAACAGCCCTGGATCTGCAGAGGGCCAGCAGGGATTTGCACCTGTGGCACAGCAAAGCAGGAGAGAAATCCCCCCCTTCTGCTGCTGCTGTGGAGCTTCCCTGGCACTGCAGGACTGGGTCCATGCTTTGAGCACTCTGGCCAGGGGTGAAAAGCAAAGAACATGCACAGGGCTGCTGCCAACAGTGGTGCTTTGTGTGGGGAGTGACAAATGGCACAGCATGAACGGGGCATTGTCCCCAGGCTGGGTTGTTTGTGGGCAGCCAGGCCTTGCACACTGTCCTGCTTTGTGCTCTGGAGAGAAGCTCTACAGTGCTGGGGCCTCTGCTTGATCTTCCTGAGGGTTCTCCACTCCATCCAGTGGCTCCTTGGTGATGTCTGCTTTATTTATTGATTATTTTTTTAAAGAATATCTTTGTTTAAGCTGAATAAATGATTGCCACCTGTATCTGGACTGTTTTTCATGGAGTGAGGATGTGCTGCAGGGACCTGTTCCCCTTCCCTGGGCTGCAAGGAACACTTTCAGCAGCTCCACGTGGATTTCTGTCCCAAGAGAAAGCAGATGAGCATCTGCATGGCTCAAGCCCTGACTGACTCTAAAGCAGCTCCTGCTTTCTGCTGACCCAAGTGACTGAGGTGGAATTTCTTGCCTTTCCCAGCTGTAATTAATTCAGAATTTCCAGGATTGAAAGTGGATTATTTGAATTCTGGGGTATCTCCACCATGTAAATAGCCGCAGGCCCTCACGAAGAGTTAATGAGAAGATCAGAGTGCTCACATCATTGTCACACAGATGAATGGGGCTGAAAGCACCACGGGCACAGCTGAAGGGCTCTTTGTTCCTGCCAGAGGTGACAACAGCAGCTGGAGAGCTGCTGGTGCCCAGCCTGGGGCCGGGGAGGTGCCACTGCGGGCTCAGGTGCCCCAGGGCCACCACAGGCACCCAGGGCCAATGCCAGGAGTGCCAGCTCTGCATGGGCCCGGGGGCAGGGAAATGCAGCAGCCCTGAATTCAGCCCCAGGGCAAAGGGCTGAGGAGGGAACAGCAAGGGCCCTGTGTATTTGTTATGTGTATATAAAAATAGATCGAAAATATAGATATTAATATGTATAGTATATATGTATAGAAAATCTATATATGGATATTTTATGTATATATAACATGTATATATAAAATCTATATTGACAGATTAATAATACATATATATACATATATATCTAAAGATACTCTCTATCCATATATATATACATATATATATATACACACATATACATATATACATATACATATATATACACATTATATATATACATATATATGCACACATACAAATACACATTTTATATACATATATATACATACACACATATATATATACACATACATATACATATATACATATATATACATATATGTACATATATATACATATATGTACGTATGTATATATATATGTATGTGTATATATATGTATATATATATGTATATATATGTATGTGTATATATATGTATATATATATGTATATATGTATATATATATGTATGTGTATATATATGTGTATATATATATGTATATATGTGTATATATATGTATGTGTATATATATGTATATATATATATGTATATATGTGTATATATATGTATGTGTATATATATGTATATATATATGTATATATGTATATATATGTATGTGTATATATATGTATATATATATATGTATATATGTGTATATATATGTATGTGTATATATATGTATATATATATGTATATATGTATATATATATGTATGTGTATATATATGTATATATATATATGTATATATGTATATATATGTATGTGTATATATATGTATATATATATGTATATATGTATATATATATGTATGTGTATATATATGTATATATATATATATAAAAAATCAACCATGACCTACTTGAAGCAAGCACCAAACCTTTCATAAATGTCTTTTCCCTGGACCACAAAGGCATCTGATTACCTCTGTTTTAGATATACTTAATTATATATATTTATAGAGATCTGTTTATATAAATATATAATCATACAAATTATATATATATGTGTATATATATGTATATATATGTGTATATATATATATGTATATACATATATAACCAGCAGTACTTGGACACATAGTTGATTAATACTGGAGAGTCCCAGACTGCTGGGTACCTCTGTTTTAGATATACTTAATTATATCTATCTATATAGCTCTCTTTCTAGATATTTATATAAATATATATAAACCCAGCAGTATTTGGGTTTATATATATATATATAAATATATATATAAAGTATATATATATTTTATATGTATATATATATATATATTTATATATAAAGTAATCACAGTGTTGATTAATACTGGAGAATCCCAGACTGCTTTGTGCTGGAAGGGACCTCACAGCCCATCTCTCTCTCAGGGCCACTTCCACTGTCCCAGTTTGCTCCAAGTCTTGTCCAGCATTGCCTGGAACATTTTTATTTTTGGCAGAACCAGCTCTAACAGCACTAGCAGCTTCGCCAGAGGTTGAATTTTACCTCTTCCCTGTGATTTTAATTTTTTGGCTGAGACCTTTCCCACCCTGAGGAGGAGATCTCCAGTTTCCTTCACTCTGCTTCCCCTAAGCTGGAAAAGGCAATTTCAGCACCTCAATCAAGAGCTGTGGATTCCCAAAGATTTGGGTATTGCAATTTTATGTTTGAACCTGTGAAGTAAAAATAATAATAATTCACCCTGCACTTCTCCTTCCAGTCCACAGTGAGGGACCCTGCTCAATTCCTGCCTTTAGTTCAACCCCCAAACCCAAATGTTGAAACAAAACCTTCCTGGCAGTGAAACTACAGCAGACAGACAGGGGAAGCTTTAAATAGATGGCTTAGTAATAGATCTGAGGAAAATGAAATCTCAGAATCCCCTGGGTCTGACAGGCAGACAGAGCAGAATGACTGTAAAAGGCACCAGGAGGGGGCAATGCCAGGAAAACCCTGGATTGATGAGAAACCCTTCGTCATGGAGCTTGTCAGGAGCAGGGAGTGCTCCCAGGACCCCAGAGAGAGCAGGCTTGGAGCAGGCTGGGGCTGAATCAGCGCTTCCATCTGTGCTCCATCCCCCCCTTCCCCAGGGACTGCAATGGAGAGGGTTTGATGCCTCCCAGCCCAGCTCCAGGCTGGCAGTGCCTGGGGAGCTGCAAAGGCCAGGAATGCATTTCCCAACAGCCCCAGAGCATTCCTGCATGGAGGGATGTGGGATCTCAGCAGCTCAGGACTGAGGTGTCACCGAGACACCCTTGGGGGGCTTGGGAGCCCTGGAATGTTCCAGAAGTGTCTGGTGGCTGCACTTTGATCCTACACAGGAGACGACACCTGTATGAGGACAGGAGGGTTTCACCGGGGTGAATGGTGAAGGGATTGGTTAATTAGAGAGTGAAACACAGGGTTTAGGATTTCTGTACAGGGGGGTTTAGAGGAGTAAGATGGAGGAATTGGGGCGTGTCCTGTCCTTCTTCTTCTTCTTCTTCTCCTCCATCTTCTGTGGTGATGGTGGCACTTTGGGATTGGTCATTACTAAAAGTGCACTGGTCAATAAGGGTGAAAGGTATTGGGGAAAAATGATAAATATTGTACACGTAACTTTGGGTATAAAGATAGGTGAGTGTGCTCATGGCTGGCTGCTGAGCAGAGCTCTGTCGGGCAGAAAGAAAATCTTTTAGATAAACAATTAATGAAAATCTTTTAGATAAACAATTAATAAACGCCGAGACCGAGAAAAGAACTGAAGCCTCTTCTCGTCCTTTGAAACGCGGCTGCCCCAAGGCCACCCCGGGCCTTTCCAGGCCACCCAAACAGCCAAAAACCGGACAGAGGGACAAGTTCAGAGCAGAACAAACCCTCTGCAACTGCAAACCAGCACTGGGCACTGGCACAGGACAGAAATCCCTTCCTTCTCTCCAGCTGAAAAGCTCCTACCTAAACCATCACACCATTTATTGCAGATTTCACCCCCTGAAGGAATTCCTGTGCTCCAGCACTGCTATCAGGGTAGCAGCAGGAACAGGAATGTGCTGCTGGATGCTCTGATCCCCAAATCCTGAGCCCATTTCTTACCTGTTAAGTCTCATCCTGCTCACGTTTTTGTAACAGCCTTGCTGGGTCCCCACACTGCTCCCAAATCATTCCAGCCTTGCTTTTAGGCAACAAACATTGGGAAATAAAGCAGATGCAGAAGCAGGACTGTGCTTGCACAACCTCTGTGCTGCTGAGGCAGCAGAGTCACAGCTGCACAATCCCCAAGATTGAAACTTTACAGCACCAAGAAATGTTTCCTTAGCTCAGGCTAAGGTTTTACCAGAGCTGAGGTGAATCCTTTCAGTCTTGATCCCATTATGAGCAGTGCCTGGGCCTCAGTTTTCAAAGAAAAATCCAATTTTTACCTCAAATGATGCCCCTACTCCTTGAAAACCATTTGAGGATGTCCTAGATAGTTCCAACTTGAATTAACCTCTATGTTTATGTTCCTAAGGCACATTTCTGCCATAATACATACTGAGAACAAGGTGGATTTTAGCAAACTTTTTCTTTACTAAAGTCTCTTGTTATAAATTACACAAATAACTTTATAAACAAATCCCCCCCCGCTTGCATTTTGTTTAAAGTAATAACTTTATATCATACAAATAAAGAAATTTCAAGTATGAAAAGTGCATTATTGCAATAATACCTCTTTGCAAGTCCAAAAATCTTGGTTTAGAATAAAACTGTAAAGTGTAAAAAAGGAGTAAAACAATCAGTGCCATCTATTCATTCAAGAAGTCCAACATCTTAAAAATGATGCTTAGTGTGTTGCAGAGGCAGATTTACATCTGAAAGCAACATGTAATTGAAAAGAAGCTATGTGTGTTCATTGTTTTGCATTAATTCTTGTTCTGGTTTTTGTGTGGTTTTTTTTGTTTTCCCCTAGTTTTCTTCACCTTTCTTGGCAGGAATTCTCACTACCAGCAGTTCTTGTCCTCAGCCATTCTGTGCTGCTGCCACCTGCATGGTGCCAAGATCTTCATCCTCCTCGTGCATCCTCTTCAAACTTCCTGCAGGAGGCAAAGGGGAACTTCAGCCAGGGCAAACCAGGACATTCAAACACTTCCCAGTGAAGTTTCAACTCAGCTTGCACATTAAAATCCCAAGAGTTTGGGATTGTGCTGCTAAAGGTCTGGAAAATCCCCTGACAGCCCCAGCAGAAGCTTCTCACCTGTGCTGCCAGGTGGGACTGAGAGGGATCTCTCCAGCTGCAGAGGTGACATCATCTGGATGGTTAATTTTGCTAGATAGATGGCTTCATATTCCTAAAAATGGCCAAAAATGTGGATTGGAATTACTCTGGCAATAATAAAGCTTTGTAAGGATGAGCAGGGCAAATTCAGGGAACACCTCATATTCAGGCACACATTTGGGAGGGGGAGAATTCTCTGTTGCTTTGACATCAATGACAAAAACCATCAGGAAATCAGAGGAAAAGAAAAGTTCAAGGATGACTAAAGAAATGGCTTTAAGGAAAAAACAACATTTCCTTTGCAGCTCCTTCAGCACCAGCCAAGACATTTCAGAGCCTCTCAATCACTGCACAAACCAGGATTTTTATTTCTCCTCCATTCCTGGATTTGTTTTGTCCAAAGCTTCACTGTAAGGAACTGAGGTGCCCACTCATCTTCCTCCCAAGCTTTCCTCCAGCTCCTGACATTTCTTTGAAGCATTTTTGTGTAAATATCTATTTGGCAGGAAGATGATTCATTAAATGACTTTTCAGTTATGATCAAGAATTTTAAAAAAGTCACCTGAAGTTGATGGACAAATCCAGCATTAGGATTAATACAGAATCTTCTTTCTTGGACATAAGTAAATGCATCCCTTAAAAAGAGAAAAAAAAAAAAACACTTAAAATATATCAAAGTCTCTGTGGTTTGAGCTTTCCTGAATAACTTCTCTTACCTGTACTTCACCCCAAATGTTTCCATTATGTATGCAATAACTAAGGCAGCACTGGAAAAAAAATAAATATAAAAGTTAGAAAAATATCTTTCAATTGTTTAAAAATATTTATATCAGGGTGGATCATTTCCTACCTTCTGGAAATCCCTGCATTCCCATGGACAAGAACTTTTCCTGAGAAGGAAAAAAAACCTCAAATTAACCATATGTGTATAAAGTGAATAAAATTCTTTGAAATGTGGTTTTCCCTTGCTATGGAGAAGCAGGCAGCAGCAAGGCACACCCAGATAAAACAGGTGTTGTCTTCCTTCACCCTGAATTTCTGACTGCAAATCAAAATCAAACAGGTGTTGTCATCCTTCACTCTGAATTTCTGACTGCAAATCAAAATCAAACAGGTGTTGTCCTCCTTCACCCTGAATTTCTGACTGCAAATAAAAAATCAAACAGGTGTTGTCTTCCTTCACCCTGAATTTCTGACTGCAAATCAAAAAATCAAACAGGTGTTGTCCTCCTTCACCCTGAATTTCTGACTGCAAATCAAAATCAAACAGGTGTTGTCTTTCTTCACCCTGAATTTCTGACTGCAAATAAAAAAATCAAACAGGTGTTTTCTTCCTTTACCCTGAATTTCTGACTGCAAATAAAAAAATCAAACAGGTGTTTTCTTCCTTTACCCTGAATTTCTGACTGCAAATAAAAAAATCAAACAGGTGTTTTCTTCCTTTACCCTGAATTTCTGACTGCAAATAAAAAAATCAAACAGGTGTTTTCTTCCTTTACCCTGAATTTCTGACTGCAAATAAAAAAATCAAACAGGTGTTTTCTTCCTTTACCCTGAATTTCTGACTGCAAATAAAAAAATCAAACAGGTGTTTTTCTTCCTTTACCCTGAATTTCTGACTGCAAATAAAAAAATCAAACAGGTGTTTTTCTTCCTTCACCCTGAATTTCTGACTGCAAATAAAAAAATCAAACAGGTGTTTTTCTTCCTTCACCCTGAATTTCTGACTGCAAATAAAAATCAAACAGGTGTTTTTCTTCCTTCACCCTGAATTTCTGACTGCAAATAAAAATCAAACAGGTGTTTTCTTCCTTCACCCTGAATTTCTGACTGCAAATAAAAATCAAACAGGTGTTGTCTTCCTTCACTCTGAATTTCTGACTGCAAATAAAAACCAAACAGGTGTTTTCTTCCTTCACCCTGAATTTCTGACTGCACTTTGGGATCCAGAACTGAAATTGCTGCTCCTGGGAGAATTCTGAGGGACAGAATGGCCACAATGCAGATTTCAGGTCCTACATTTGAGAGAGGACAAGAAAATCCCAAAACACAGCTGAGTTTCATGAAAAAACCCCAAATCCCAGAGGTTGATTTTCCAGTTAGAGGTAAATGAATGAACACTTTGCTCTGAATTTGTCTAGCAGAGTTCAAATCAAGCATAATAAACCCCCCAAAATTAAGAAAAGCTCTTATTTAAGAGCCTCTAATCCATACCCCTAAGTTAAATTTTATGAGGGGAAAGTTAATATTAATTTTACCTCCACTTTGTAAACTTCCATCAATAAATTCTTTAGTCTGAAAAGAAAAAAAAAAAAAAAACAAAACAAGACTTAAACTTTCAGATTATTTTTAGTGCAAGTTGTAGTAACACCTAAATTGGGTATAATTTTTATATCAGTGACAATAATGCACTTTTATGCAGACTTAAACCCCACTTCAACTGGACATTTGTATTTCTTTTGTACTTTAAACTATTCCTAAAATTATCAGTGCAAAACCAGGGAAGGCACTTTTGGGTTTTTTGGTGGAAGAAGGAACAAAATCCTTTTGCTCAGTTGCAAACTGAACTAAAATAAACATACAAACCCACAGCACAAAACCAGGGGTTTGTTCTAATAATGGGCATTGTTTAATTTACAAGTGACTTTTTAATTCCTCTGCAGCAAACTGTAAAACTTAGCTATTATTTTGAATTTGATACAAGAAGTGTAAATATTCTTGGGCTCAAATTAAAGTTTCCCCTCAGGTCAAGGGCCCCAGAATTCTCCCATGACCAAATCTCTCTGTTTTGAGGCCACTTTTTTTTAATTTTTATTTCTTTTTTTTTTTTGATACCATAACAAGCTCCACCTACTTCCACTCTTGTTAAAAGGAGTTAATTACACTCATTAAAGTGTCAATAATAAAGTCAGGAGCTGGCAGGCATTTGCAGGTGCCTGAGGCTGAGTATCCCAAAAGTCAAACTGGTATTTGTTAGTTCAGAAAACTCCTGAGCATTTCCCTTCCCAAGTCATGTACTCACCATAGGGAAAAATCGGATTATATTCTCCACTGGATTATCTGCAATATCCAAGACTAAATACCTGCAATGAGAATTTCCTGTGAGTTCACAACAGCCCAGAGCTGCTGCAACCCCTCCCCTGCAGGAGGGAATCTGCACAACCTTAAATTCCTGCTCTGAACTCCACAAATTCAGTCCAGAACAGATTTCACCTCTCAGAAATCACTGGAAACTAAAACCAGTTACTGCAAACTGTGCATAAATCTCATCTGCAGGCTCCTTCAGAATGAATAAAATTCATGGTTTGGATTTCAAGTCTTGCTGCACCTCAGCACATTTTTCAAATAATTCTGACAATGTGAAAATATTTGGAAAGAACACACATACACACACACAAAAAGGAATCTTGGTCATTTCTCACCTAAATAACTGCTGGAAGTTTGGTTTAATAAAATTTGCTTCAATGTTCTGCCTTATGCATATTACATGAGTTATTCCATGTTTCTGGAGTATAGGTAGCTGTGGAGAAAGAAAAAAAATATTTTAATTACAGACACATCTATTAGACAGTAATAGATAAAGAAACAAAAAAAAAAAAAGAAAAGATGAAATAGATATACTAGTAATATATATTTATATTACTATATTATACTACATTACACATATCATACAATATATATATTTATATAATATTTATATAAGTAAGTGGAATACATATAAATAAGTGGAATACATATAAATAAGTGGAATACATATAAATAAGTGGAATACATATAAATAAGTGGAATATATATAAATAAGTGGAATATATATAAATAAGTGGAATATATATAAAGTGGAATATATATAAAGTGGAATATATATAAAGTGGAATATATATAAAGTGGAATATATATATATAAGTGGAATATATATATATATAAGTGGAAAATATATATATAAAGTGGAATATATATATAAGTGGAATATATATATAAGTGGAATATATATATAAGTGGAATAAATAAGTGGAATAAATATAAGTGTAAAAGTATATATAATCAATATATAAATATTTACATATTCTACATAGAAATAGTAATAAAAAGAAAAGCTGTACTTAGATACAAAATAGGAAAACAGAAAAATATCAAGGAAAGTCTGAGCTGGTTTTCTAGAATTCAGAGTGTAAAAATGTTGTTTTTCCAAAAGATAAAGACAAAACAGGAAGGCGTTCAATGAAGTTGTTTGTCTCTCCCCACCTTTCACTTCACCTGAATTTTCAAGTCCCTACATGAGAGAGGAATTTGCAGCCAGCATTGGGTTCTTGCTGGAAGCAGACCATGAAAATCAGATCATTTAAAGCAGAAGGCAAATTTGCAGAGCCAAGCTGTGCCTGAGCAGGGCTTGACTTCATTGTAATTTAATTTTCCTTGTTTTCATGTCTGTGTGTGAGTTCCCAGTTGTGACAGATCTTGCAACACTTCAGCAAAGGAAATAGGAATTGGTGAAGTGTCTCAAATAGCTTAAATTCTCTAAGAAAAATTATATTTAAGACTCAATTTTAATACAAATAGCTCAGACCATCCCATAAATGCAGCACATATTCCTTCCACTTTGGCATTTTTCACAATCCAGTTCAGAACTGCAACCAAATTTCCACCTCTACAGACACACAGAGCAGATCTCCACAGTAACAAATCAAATCACCACAGCAAAGCTTCCCTGGGAGAGAATATTCTGAAAATCATACCTTGCTTTTCATAGCTGAAGAATATGGGCCTAAAAATAACCCAGGTAAGATTTCCTAGGAGAAAAACAGACATTTAATACCAACTGCAGATGATCTGAAAGAACACATTTCACTCACTCAGAACATGGACACAAATCATTTACATATCCCTGAAATGTGTAATCAATATCATTTATAGCAGGACAAGGGAAAAAATGGTTTGGCAGGATAAGAGAAACCTGATCTTGGTGCTGGGGATTTTGTTCTGGAGCAGGAACAGAGTCCTTGATTTGGATTAAGCTCAGCTGGATTCCTGCATCTCACCAGCTCAAGGGAAGGGAACTCTGAACTTGGTTTATTATCCTGTCTTCTAATTAATTCCAAATTGCTCTGATGAGAAGAGATACACACATGGAAATTCCTCAAG
The DNA here is from genome assembly GCF_047830755.1 of Zonotrichia albicollis. Lineage (NCBI taxonomy): Eukaryota > Metazoa > Chordata > Aves > Passeriformes > Passerellidae > Zonotrichia > Zonotrichia albicollis. Next base: position 61,407,694 of record NC_133824.1, read on the forward strand.
CTTGGGAAAAGATCAGTTTTGAACCATTTATCTCTCCCCAATGAAGATATGCAGGTGTGCAGATCTTATCTCGTGCAAAGATTTTTGATTGACACCGTGGTAGGAAAATTTGAATTGTCCATCCCACTGGAGAACACTTCCAAGCCTAAAGGTAGAAGGCAAAGCTTTAGCAATCATCTAAAAACATTCAGAAAGACTAAAATTTAATATTTGGGGGATTTCTGTTCAGTACCTGCACCACAGAGATGCAAACACACCTGTATTCCAAGCTGGCAAATCCTCACTTTAATTAACTAATTAATTCTGTCTCCCATGGTGCTGCCTGACACTTTATGGGTAAAGAGTGATTTTGATATCAGTTCTTTTTTCTCCTCATTAAATGCTCCATGGGTTTTGCCTCAAACAGTAAATAAAAGTGTCCTACCTGCATCTCTCTCCTCATGGGATAGGTCCAATCCTTAAAAAAACAAAAATAAAATTATTATAGATACAGAGAAAAACATTAAGGGAGAGATGTGCATGTGCATTTTATGGAAAATAACCACAAGTTCTGTAGAAGCTCCCTGCTACCTTTCCAAGTGCAAGGAACACTATTTGGAAAGTTCATGTGAAGAAACCTCAAGTATTCTACAAAAAATCCTTAAGGCTGGAAAGGATCCTTATCAGCTCATCCACACCTCAGCTTTCTGCTGAGAAACCTCTCTGAAGTGAGGAGGGGAAAAAAGAGAAAGGAAAAAAAGCTTTAGAACATTCTGTAGGAATTCCTCTGGCTGGTGCATTCCTGCAGCCACTGGAATAACAGGAGATAACAAGCAGAGCAGGTGACTCCCTTAAAATCCACATTGCCTCACCTAATCCACCCTGAATATTCAGGATTCAGCTCAAACAATTCCAGAAATTTGTGCTCTCCATGACCACGGCAAGCCCTTAGTAAAATGGTTTACTACTCCACCGCAGAGTAAAGTGTGAGGAGTTTTATTTACTCCTGACTCAGTAAATAAAACACTCTGCCCATGATCCTGCTGTCATTTACAGCCCAGAGCTGGGAGGGCTCAGCTCCCACTCCCCATTCCCATTGACCAGAGCAAACACAGGATCAGCATTTCCATCCTCTGCAGCTGAAGACCCCCAGCTGAATGGGAATGGGGGATTCAGCTCCCACTCCCCATTCCCATTGACCACAGCAAACCCAGAATCAACATTTCCATTCTCTGCAGCTCTAGAGCTGAACACAAACTGCTCAGGCAGAGAGCAGAGAGCAGCAGGAGTTTATTTACTCCTCACACAGTAAATAAACCACTCCTGCCCATGATCCTGCTGGTTATTTACCCCTTCCCCAGACCCCAGCTGAATGGGAATGGGAATGGGGGATTCAGCTGGGAGTGGGGCTCAGCTCCCACTCCCCATTCCCAGCTGACCACAGCAAACACAGGATCAGCATTTCCATCCTCTGCAGCTCTGGAGCTGAACACAAACTGCTCAGGCAGAGCCTATTCCTGTCTTTCCTTGCCTCCAACTCCCACTGGCCTCTATTAACAGCCTCTTACTCATTCCTTGACCCTCACACATGAAGGAGTTGGAGCTGAGATCCCAGCTACCATCTGGAGGGAAAAAAAAAAAATAAAAGGAATAGTTAAATATATCCAATAGACTGCATCCATTTATTTACATAACTCTGTTGTTTGATTCACAGCTAAGAAAAACCTTCCCCTATGTGCTGGTGTCCTCAGAAGGATGGGGAAGTTAAACATGAAATATTCCAGCTGGGAAGGGAGGTCTGGATTCCAGCAGGGAGGATTCCTTAAATTGCAGCATTGCTCACCTGAGCACCTGCACCTGTCCCAGTAGCATTAAATTCACATTAAACCTCTTTTCACCACAATAAAACCTCTTTTCAACACAACAAAATTCCTGTGCTTCCCTCAGACACCCCCACAGTGCACAGGGAGGATTTTCCAGCTCTTGCTCGTGGAATTAAGAAGGATTTTAGTATCAGTGAAGTTATTCTGGAAAAGCAAGCAAACAAACATGAAGCCACTCCAGAAAATCCTTTGGATAGCACCTAAAGTGGCAGCACAAACAGGGAAATAAAATGCACAAAATGGGCTTTGCTGAAGAGTAGCTAAATGACTTCTGCATGTTCCAGCTGGAATAATAAACTGCTGGAAGCAGAAAGGAGAAATGCTGTGACAAAAGGATGATATTTACAGAACTGTGTCCTTTCAAGGGGACCTGAGAGGGTTCAGCACAGCCCTGCTGGCTTGCTCTGTACACAAAAACATCATTCACCCCAAAAAGCCAGAAAATCCCAGTTTGTCCAAGTCTAAAGCCAAGCCTAAGAGCAATAAACTCTGAAAAGCTTAAACTGCACTCCAGGAATATACAAACACTTTATTACTCTGTTTGTAGAATTTAGAAACCTCAATCTGGAGCAAAAGGAAAACAAAAATTCATCATTATTCTGGCTTAACAACACATTGGAAATGTTCCTTTAAAAGCACCAGAGGCAGGAAATTTTTAGCCCCAACAGCTGTAAACTGTGCAAAATAAATAGGTGAGAATTGAGCAATGCAACAGTTTCCAATGGGGTTTAGTCTGCAAAATAAAGATTTAATCTGAGACAAGTACACAAACTACTGAAAAAATGATTTTGGTGATTGCTGACAGCCCTTGGAGGCTCTCAAAACCAACAATGCCAGATTATTCAAATGTTATGCAAAGTTATGTAAAAATCCCAATCTATTAATGGAGACTGAAGGCAAGCACAGGTTCCATTTGAAGGAATTCATTCAGCAGCCAGGTTTTCCACACTGTCTGCAGCACCAAGCAGACAAAAAATCAACTGCAAGCTTCTCTTTTGATCTGATCAAATGCAAGAATTTTGCTAAAAAAACAAAGGGTGATGCCTGAGGTGGAGGGAAGAACAGGGATTTGGGACAACTCACTGGAAGTCTCACTCATCAATATTTGCAAGACACCAAAGAGATGGAGTGGAAAAAAATAATTTCTAGAATTGCAAAGTTTTAAAAATGATCTCCAGGAGAAGGGGGAATAAAGCACATCCCAAAGTCCTTCCTTCCCCATCCAATCTGCAGCTGAAATAAATAGAAGTTATGAATTAACAGGTAAGACTTGAAATTAATATGAATTAATATGTAAGACTTGTCCACACTACAAAGAGCTTTTGGTATCCAACATCTGTTAGCTCTGCCAAAAATTTGGGTTATTTTGTCCATATTTTACCACAACCTGCCCTTCCTTAGAACAGTTTAATGGCAAAAAAAAGCGATGTGGAATTTTTTTGTAACGGTGCCTTTAATCTCAAAAAATTGATCTTATGATTTTCAAATGAGTTTAGCAGCCCTGACATGGAGAGTGTGTAGCAGAGCAAAGAGGGTTTTTAAACACTGCAGCCAACCTGCGTGTGGCTGTGCAGAGGGAATGCAGTGCCACAGCTGAGCTGGACACCCATCTGATTGTCACACAAAGGGACAGCCCCAGTGTTTGTCAGAGCTCAGCTCTGGCTGAAATCCAGCCCAGTTTGGATGGTTCAGCTCCCTGTGATTAACAGAGCCTGCAAAGCACAGGCTGGCCCAGGTGAGGGGAGAAGCTCTCAGAGATGCTGCAAAAATCACCAGGAGGAGAAATCCTACCAGGAGTTAGAGAAGACCTCAGTGTGGGATCTCAGCACCTCAGCACTGAGGTGTCACTGAGAGCACCCTTGGGGGGCTCGGGAGTCCTGGAATGTTCCAGAAGTGTCTGGTGGCTGGACTTTGATCCTACACAGGAGACGACACCTGTATGAGGACAGGAGGGTTTCACCGGGGTGAATGGTGAAGGGATTGGTTAATTAGAGAGTGAAACACAGGGTTTAGGATTTCTGTACAGGGGGGTTTAGAGAAGTAAGATGGAGGAATTAGGGCGTGTCCTGTCCTTCTTCTTCTTCTTCTCCTCCATCTTCTGTGGTGATGGTGGCACTTTGGGATTGGTCATTACTAAAAGTGCACTGGGCAATAAGGGTGAAAGGTATTGGGGAAAAATGATAAATATTGTACACGTAACAATGGGTATAAAGATAGGTGAGTGTGCTCATGGCTGGCTGCTGAGCAGAGCTCTGTCGGGCCGAGAGAAAATCTTTTAGATAAACAATTAATGAAAATCTTTTAGATAAACAATTAATAAACACCGAGACCGAGAAAAGAACTGAAGCCTCTTCTGTTCCTTTGAAACGCGGCTGCCCCAAGGCCACCCCGGGCCTTTCCAGGCCACCCAAACAGCCGAAAATGGGACAGTTCAGCTCCCTGTGATTAACAGAGCCTGCAAAGCACAGGCTGGCCCAGGTGAGGGAGAAGCTCTCAGAGATGCTGCAAAAATCACCAGGAGGAGAAATCCTACCAGGAATCAGAGCAGACCTCAGGAAGTCTCTTCTTGATTTTCACTGCTGCTTTTCCCCTGCTCAGCATCACCCACCCCCTGCAATAACTCCTCCTGCTTCCCAGACCCCAAATCCTTTGGAAAAGCTGCACAGAGCTCCCAGGAAACCCCCCCTGCCCACTCCAGGTTCCCAACCCTTTCCCAACTCGCAGACAGTTTTTTGTTGTTGATTTACAGCATCACTTCCCTCTGCACAGAGATGTCTCTGCCCATCACCCTCCATCCCAGGGCTGTGAGAATCCTCCTGCCCGAAGCTGTTTCCCTGTAACACTCCAAGCCTCTCCTCCAAAGCTGCTACAAGGTTCTCCCAAAAGTTGTGAAGCTGGAGCAGCAGAAACTGTTACAGCAGCACAGCCAGGGGCTCTGACCTGCCCCAGCTCCTCATCCGCTCTGGCCGAGGGAGCTCCCGGCTCTGCCCTTAACACTGCACAGGAAATTCAAATTGCAGCCTGATTCTGTTATGTCAGAATTCAGATTACAGCCTGTATTATATCAGAATTCAAACTGCAGCCTGTGTTATATTAGAATTCAAATTGATTGTCTTATATCAGAATTCAGATTACAGCCTGACTGTGCTATATCAGAATTCAGATGACAGCCTGACTGTGCTATATCAGAATTCAGATGACAGCCTGTGTTATAACAGAATTTAAATTACAGCCCAATTGTGTTATATCAGAATTCAAATTGCAGCCTGTGTTATACCAGAATTCAGATTACATCCTGACTGTGCTATATCAGAATTCAAATTACAACCTGACTGTGTTATATCAGAATTCAAATTACAGCCTGACTGTGTTATATCAGAATTCAGATTACAGCCCGACTGTGCTATACCAGAATTCAGATTACAGCCTGTGTTACATCAGAATTCAGATTGACTGTGCTATATCAGAATTCAGATGACAGCCTGACTGTGCTATACCAGAATTCAGATGACAGCCTGTGCTATATCACAATTCAGATGACAGCCTGTGTTATATCAGAATTCAGATTACAGCCTGTGCTATATCACAATTCAGATTACAGCCTGTGCTATACCACAATTCAGATGACAGCCCGACTGTGCTATATCAGAATCCAGGTTAAAGCCTGACTGTGTTAGGGAAGGCAGGATTGCACTGACTGCCAGCAGCAGCACCATCCCATCATCCCCCTGCCCAGGCTGCAGCTGGGGTGGGGCTGCCTCCCGATCCCACAACAACAATGACCTCCACACAAAGGCCTTCCCTCCCAGGCAGCTTTAAGGGTCATTCACACACTCACAAATGAGATCACACCTGGGCTTTGAAAGCATTTCACACATTATTTTATACAGCCCAACAAAGTGAGGGAGAGGGATGTTATCAAAGAACAAAAATCTAAATCAGTATTTGTAAAATGGAACAACTGCAGAAGAAATCTCGAAATAATAAAGCAGTAGCAGAGTACACTCATTTCCCATTTTTTAATAAAAAACTAAATGAGGTACTGAAAAGGAAAATATGTGAGTATCACTGAAACCTGTCACATCTATCAGTGTGAAACGTGGTACTTTAGAGCCTCAAAATTATCTACAAACAGGAATGAAGTGAAAGGTTGTGTCTCCAGTTTCAGTCAGGCTTCGTGCTCTTGGACAGTTCTATTAAAAATATGGGGGTTATTGTACAAATAGAATTATTTCAATTGGAAGGAACCTATAACAATCATTTAGTGCAACGACCTGACCAGTGCAGGATATTTTTCCCCAGGTAGAAGTCTATAAAATACACAGGATTAAACCAAATCCTTGAATTCCCTGAAGGTGTGAGCATGGCACTGGCATGAGCAGAACTCAGGGAATGTTTGGACAGTGCTGTTATCCCAAAAGTGGCTGAGGGCTGGAGAAAGGGGCAGCAGAAAGGGGGAGGTGACATTGCCACCCTTGCACAGCTGCTCCATCCCAAGGCCACCACACCCAGCAGGGATGGAAGCAGATTTCCTGGGAATTCTGTTTGTCAGGAGCACTCGGACAATGGGAAAACCCCACCAGAGACATTTTTGGTATTGAAAATACAAAGGAATACAAAAGCAGGAAGGTGGAGAAGGAAGGAAAGTGGAGAAGGAAGGTGGGGAAGGAAGGTGGAGAAGGAAGGAAAGAAATCAGGATGGAAGGAAGGAAATCAGGATGGAAATCAGGCAGGAAATAAGGAAATCAGGAAATCAGGCAGGAAATAAGGAAATCAGGCAGGAAATCAGGCAGGAAATAAGGAAATCAGGAAATCAGGCAGGAAATCAGGCAGGAAATCAGGCAGGAAATCAGGCAGGAAATCAGGCAGGAAATCAGGCAGGAAATCAGGCAGGAAATCAGGCAGGAAATCAGGCAGGAAATCAGGCAGGAAATCAGGCAGGAAATCAGGCAGGAAATCAGGCAGGAAATCAGGCAGGAAATCAGGCAGGAAATCAGGCAGGAAATCAGGCAGGAAATCAGGCAGGAAATGAGCAAAGCAGGATGGAAGGAAGGAAATCAGGCAGGAAATAATAAGGAAATCAGGCAGGAAATAATAAGGAAATCAGGCAGGAAATAATAAGGAAATCAGGCAGGAAATAATAAGGAAATCAGGCAGGAAATAATAAGGAAATCAGGCAGGAAATAATAAGGAAATCAGGAAGGAAATTAGGAGGGGCAACACGCAAATCAGGAGGGGCAACACGCAAATCAGGAGGGGCAACACGCAAATCAGGAAATAAATGTTATTTTAGCAGAGAGAAGCACAAGCCACAGAAAATGATAAAAGGTGAAACTAAAGGAAAAATACAAACAAAATTCCTATTTGTCCCATTCTCTAACATAAGTCCTGCAGGCACCTCGTTAAATACCATCAGCACACAGCTCTGCTAACAACTTCCATCATAGAATTTTTTCCCAATAAAATAGGAAATAAAGCAGTGGGGCAGAATCCTTGGGCTGACAGGAAGCACGAAGGGTCAGGGTTGGGCACTCCAAGAACACTCCCACAGAATATCACAATTGTTCCTAAGGGTTTTCACACCCCTTTTATTTAATCCCTGAGCTGGGCTGTGCTGAGCAATCCTCACTCAGCTAAAACAACCCAAACAAGCCTTAAAAACTCCATGGGCTAAAAAAGAACTCGGCTTTTATGCATAATAAAAAGGCAAATATGTCTGCTTAGTCAATAGGCTGCTAATTTAATTATAAAACCCATGGAGAGTCCTAAAAAAAAAAAAAAATCTAAGTACATCATGAATACTTGGTTTGCTCAGCCTGATTGCAAGCAAATATGCTTTATCAAAGAAATAAACTGGTAATTGTTGCTGTGTTCTCATTATATTTTTATATATATATATATATATATATATATCCTAGTCCTTTTTTTTGTTTTAAGTTTAATGAGAAAATAATTTCTGTTAAATTTCTTCAATTATTCCAGTCCTTCTTGTCCTTATTTCCAGAAGTACAAATAAGCCAGCATGGACTAATTGTTATTAACCTGACCCTTTTAAATGGGTTTTTAGCCATATTTTTTCCTCCTAGTATAAACATGTAACACAGAACTTCTCAAATTAAAGAAAGTTTGAGACCTGACCTTAGAAAATGTGATTTTAGAAAAACAAAAAAAAATCTAAGCTTAGAAATGGTTCCACATCACATATAATCACTATTACTCATAAAACTGAGATATTCACCATCACCAGACTGTAAAAGAACACCCAGTTCACAGACATTCTCCCAAAAGCTTTGCCAGAATGATGAGTTCCAGGTTTTCTGGCATTTCCCGAGCTCCCAGAAGCATCAAGAGCCAAGAGGTTTAGAAATGCAGCAATCCCAACCACCACAGGATGGATTAGAGACAGGACAAACAACAGGCAGGCTGGAAAAGTGACCTATTTATTTATCAGAGCCCACCCCAGTCAACCCACACTGCTCTCCCCTCAACGCTGCTCCTTGTGCCAGGAAGGAACGGGATGTTATGCAGATTTGGCTTTATTTTTAATTATTATTAAGATTATTAAAGCTGTGACATGGTAAGGAGTGTCAGCTCAGAGAAGGGAGCTGGGAATGAGTTAAAGAAGTGACAAAGCTGCACTTTTGAGCAGCAGGGATTCCCCAAGCTCTCCCTCCTCCCCTTCCCAGGATCTGGAAATCAAATCTGCCAAGCCAGCATTAAACCATCCATCACCAACTTCCCAAAATGTGAGGGATTACTGCTCATTAAAGAGCAGCAATGCACAAGAGCATCTTCTGCTGTCCAGGAAAATCCACATTTTGTGGGCAGGATGATTTTCATTCCCTCAGTCTGCTTTTCCTAAGGACTGGGCTGCAGTCTCCTACAGTTTTGCTTTTCACCTCCACAAGAACTTTGACACTCACCACTGGCTTTCACTTTCCTCTTTCCCCCACATACTCCAACTGTTTGTTATCTTCTATCAGAGCTCAGAATTTGTTGACATGATCTTGCATTTAGAAATGTCTGACATTTCAAGTCAGACACAAAAAAAAATTTCTTTTTCTATGAAAAGAAATTCATAGAGTTTTTCGAATCAGTTCTTGAAAATCCCCACTATGTGAAGTTCTAACACGCTACAAGTTATATTATTTACAGACAGCCCATACAAAAAGACAAAAGTAAAAGCTCCTCTGAAAGACACTGTGCTACAATCTCAGTTTTCATCAGTTAAGAGTTGTTAGACTGGCACTGAGCTCTGGATTAATTTTTATTTTAACCTCACATTCCTCTTTAGCCATTTTAGATGAAGAGTCACCCAGACTGATTTAGTTAACAAAACTGTGGATAACACTATTTGTTTCTCCAGAAAGAAAAGATATTTAAAAACAAACAAATTATAAAGCTCACAGGGTGGCAGATGATTTGTGCTGAGATACAAAGTGATTACAACTTTGTGAGAACAACTACATGACTTGTAACACCTCCAGAGCTCTGAAGTGATGGGGAGCATTAAATCCTGACAACAAAAACAGAACAAAAAGAGTCACTCCCATATTTCAGGTAGTTTAGAGCATTGAGCAATGCTGTTCAAACACAAATAAATGCTGATGTTTAGAAATGTGACAATCTACAGACGCCTGAAGAGCTCAGACACTCTCAGCTTCCCTCATGCAGGCTGTGACATCTCACATTAAATATTTGAGGCCACCAAAGGGGGGGGGAGAACACTCGGGGACGTTTGTGACACACAAAAACAAATCAGCAGCGTCCAGGGTCAGCGCCGGGGAGTTCAGCCAAGTTCAGAAATCAGACACCGCGCTCCTGTGACACCGCGCTGAGAGCCCGAGCGCACATTGCCACCTGTCCTGGTCCGGAGAGGACTCCTGGCTCTGGAAGTCCGTGCAAACACCTCCCCGATGGAGGTGAGGAGGAGAGGAAGGCACCGAGAGCCCCGAGGGGACCCGCAGGTAACTCCTGTGGGGCTGCTCACACCGGGACACGGCCGGGGCCTCACCGAGGCACGGGGACACAGACAGGCTCAGACACACCGAACGCAGAAAGGGGCATAGAAAAGAGTGGGGACCGCTGGGAGCGGGTAAAAACCAAAGGAGATGAAGCGGAGGGGCTCAGTTCCGTGAATGTGAGCGTGGCGAGATTGCCCAGAGAAGCTGTGGCTGCCCCGTGCCTGGAAGCGCTCAAGGCCATGTTGGACAGGGCTTGGAGCAACCTGGGCTAGTGAGAGGCTTCCAGGCCGGAGGCACCGGGGAGCGGAGATGCCGGAGGGCTGTGAGGGCGATGGAGGGAGCAGAGCCCGGCAGCGAGCAGGGGAGGGGGCACGCGGCCGGTGGTCGCAGGGGGTGCCACCAGCACAGGGCGGGACACGGACCCGCGGCCTGCCATGGATCCCAGCGGGAATGCCGCGGGAAGGGGCGCGGGAGGCACCGCAGGGCGGGCAGGGCTGTGAGGGGAAGCCCCGGCGGGGCCGCGGGCCGGGCGTGTGCGGGGGGCCGGGACCGGAGCTCCCGCTCACCTCAGAGTCCTCTTTGGCCTGCGGCAGCGCGGGGAAGGCCGGTTTGGCGAGCTCCATGGCCGGGCGCTGTCCGGGCGGGGCAGGACCCGGGGCAGGGCGGCTATTTGGGCAGCGGGGCCGCGGGCTCCGGCTCGGGAGCGGCAGGAGATGGAGGCGGCGGAGGAGGAGGCGGCGGCGGCGCGCTCAGCCGCTCGCGCCCGGCCGCCATGCTGCTGCTGCTGCTGCCGCCTCTTCTTCCCTCCTCCTCCTCCTCTTCCCACCTCTTCCTCCGCCCCCTCCTCTTCCTCCTCCTCCTCCCCCTCCTCCCAGCCTCCCGCCCGCCCCCGGGCCCCGCTCCCCCGGCCCCCGCCCCGCTCCGCCCCGCTCCGCCCTCAGCGCTCTGCCCTCCCCTCACGGGCAGCTGCCGCCGCCGTTCGTTTAATGAATCTGCTCGCAAGCCATAAATTCGGGGTTATTCACCCCAAAGTTTCAGTAACGGCCGCTTCGGCTGTTAGCGGTGACCAGGGCCCGGCTGGGAGCGCCTCACGCCATGGCGCGGCCATTGACGCTCCCTGTCGCCGTCCCCTGACATTGCCGAGGGCTCCTTCTCCTCACACGCCCGCTTCCATCTTGGCTCCATCGCCCATGGCAATGACGCTGCTGCCTCACATTTTAGCCGGCAACGCCAAGCGGGTCCTCTCTGAGATTTGGAGTCGCCATCCCTGGAGGTGCCCGAGGAACGCCTCAGTGGCCTCGGTGCTCTGGGATGGGGATGAGGGATCTTCCCCTCGGTGCTCTGGGGATCGGTCACAGATCAGACTCAATGATCCCGGAGGTCTTTTCCAACCTAAATACTCTGGGGATATCCAGTCTGCTCCTCTTGGTGTAAACGATGCCCTCAGACATCTCAGTGTTGGGGCAAGAACCTGTTTTTCTGCTTTTTTGAGGTCCCATGCTCTGAGAACTCCCGGAGAGCTGGAGAGAGACTTGGGACAAGGGATGGAGGGACAGGAGCCAGGGAATGGCTCCCAGTGCCAGAGGGCAGGGATGGATGGGAGATTGGGAACTGGGAATTCCTGATGTGAAGGTGAGCAGGCCCTGACACAGGTGCCCAGAGAATCTGTGGCAGCCCCTGGATCCCTGGCAGTGTCCCAGGCCAGGCTGGACAGGGCTTGGAGCAGCCTGGAAGGTGTCCCTGCCATGGCAGGGGTGGAATGGGTTGGTCCTTAAGCTCCCTTCCAACCCAAACCATTTTATGATTCTATGAGATTTCACTTTAAACTGCAGTTTTTCTTTCCTTTGCTTTTCAGTGGACCAAAATTCTACGCTGGGGCCAGCGGAATTTCAGAGGGAAGCTTAGTAAAAGAAAGCAAACTCAATGGATTGGTTGCTTAAATAAAATAGAAGTGTCCTTTTGGAAATACTAGCACTGGAATTTTAGTCTCAATTTTTATTTCTAGTGCACCTTTCTGCTGTTTTTGCTAAATAAAACTTTGAGAGACCTTCAGCAATCACCTTTCAGCAACCATTCCCTCAGCCAGAGGCTCAGCTCACTGTTTACATCACAGTTCTGCTCAGAAGTGGACTTTGATTTCATGTTCTCATTGTTCCGGGCACATGGGCTGTACGAGCTGCACTCAAAAGGTTGTTAAAACTAAACCTGATAATTCCATCTTTACACTCCTGACACAGCCACAACAGGGAGAAAGGTCTGTAACAGCTATATAAACAGGGAAATATTGTTGCCTGTCCTAACTGTTCTACATCCTACACCATCTGTTTGATCTGTGATGGGAAAGGAAATAAAACTACAGCTGTTAAAATTGCCAGGGAGATGCTGTGTGTTTCCTGGGAAGTCAAGAGCTAATCTAATGTACTTGCCTGTCAGCTGAGCAGGCCCAGAGTAATCCAATTAGGATAATTAGAAGTAGCCAGAAGTACAATTTAGTGCATTGCTGCTCCAGTCCACAGTGCAGTGGGTCTGTGTGCACCCCTTGGGGTGGAAAATAAAAAAAAAAGTAAAGCAGATGCCCTTAAAACCACCACCACCTTGTTTACTTATTGCAATAAATAAACACCAGCTCAGGTAAATCCTGTTTCCAGAATTCAGCAGCAACTGAGTGAGCCCAGGTGGGCAAGGAGGCCAAGGGCACCTGGTTGGTACAGGCACGGTGTGGCCACAGCAGCAGGGCAGTGTCTGTCCCCTGTGCTGGCACTGCTGGGGCACCTCCAGCCTGGGGACAGCTCTGGGCCCCTCAAGGGATGGGAACAGAGTTGGGGAAGGGAATGGAGCACCAGGAGAGGCTGAGGGAGCTGGGCAGGGGCTGCAGAATCCATGAGGGAGCCGGGCAGGGGCTGCAGAATCCCTGAGGAGCTGGAAGGGGCTGCAGAATCCCTGAGGAGCTGGGCAGGGGCTGCAGAATCCCTGAGGAGCTGGGAAAGGGCTGCAGAATCCCTGAGGGAGCTGGGCAGGGGCTGCAGAATCCCTGAGGGAGCTGGGCAGGGCCTGCAGAATCCCTGAGGGAGCTGGAAGGGGCTGCAGAATCCCTGAGGGAGCTGGGCAGGGGCTGCAGAATCCCTGAGGGAGCCGGGCAGGGGCTGCAGAATCCCTGAGGAGCTGGAAGGGGCTGCAGAATCCCTGAGGGAGCTGGGCAGAGGCTGCAGAATCCCTGAGGAGCTGGGCAGGGGCTGCAGAATCCCTGAGGAGCCGGGCAGGGCTCACCTGGAGCAAAGGAGGCTCAGGGGCCCTTGTGGCTCTGCACAAGGAGGGGACAGCCAGCAGGAGCTTCAACCTCTGCTCTCAGGGAACAGGGGCAGGAGGAAATGACCCCAAATTGCACCAGAGGAGGTTCAGATTGGATATTAGAGAAAATTCCTTCATGGAAAGAATTTTTGTCCAGACCCCACCAGTCCCTTCTCTCTCTGAAGTTTAGGCTGCCTCTGGTACAGCAGGCACAGGACTCCAATCCTTACACCAGAGCAAAGTTGCTCCTCCCACTCAGAAGATACAAAAATTCACCTCTCTATGCGAGCTACACACAAAACCCACCAGGATAAACAGATTTAAACAGGTTTTATTCATAAACTGTTTGGGGAAAGGAGATTTACTGATATACAAAAAGTCAAGAAATGAACTGACTTTCTTCTGTTTGTGAATCCCTTCAGGCACGTTTATAAATTCCCACCATAATTGCTAAGAGAACAACACTTCTCCACACATTTTTACTGAGCCTGGGCTGTAATGAACATTGCATTTCAGAATTGTACAGAAAACACACTCCTGTAGCCAACTTGCAACTAGCATTCCCAAAATTACTAGCTACATGCTACACAAACACCTTACAATGATAATCAAGAGGTACATTATTTCTCTCCTTTTTTTTTTTTATGCATTAACCCAGTAGGATGTGTACAATCAAATCACAAATTCTATGGTTAATTTACACAGGTTTGTAGTCAAGCTTGGACTCCAGCTTCTTGGAATCAGCCACTTTCCTGACAGCTTTCATGAAATCTTCCTGAACTACGAAGTCATGATCAGCACGGATCGCAAACATCCCTGGGAGGAGGATTGAACAGTGTGAGGAGACACAACATGAAGTTTCACTCAAATTCAAATGAAAACTGATCCAGGTTACACAATCTACATGATCTTCCCATGTTGTGGATATTGGGAAGAGGAGGGAATTCACATTTCTGAACGAAGGGAGTGGTAAAAAGAAAACTTGTTTAAACTCTGAGTGTGCATTTTCTCAGCTTGCCCGTGCAGGAAAAACCCCAAATGCACAAAAAGCATAAAATAACATCAGCTCTGCATGCACATGGGTACCAAGAGCCCTGAATTCTCTCCAAAAAAGAGAAAAATGGGTTCAATCCCTGTTTCTGTAATGTATCTGGTTCTAATGAGACAGTGGGACACATCAAGATCAGCCAACAAGTGGCTGGCTCAGATCAGCTCAAGTGAAATGTTCCAGCAGAACATTTCTGAGCTGCTGGGTTTAATCCACAGAGGAACAGCTCCAAGATTGAGCATTATCCAAGATTTAGCAGATCCCAGTGAGGAGTTAAGGAATTACCTGCTTCAGTACAGACGTTTCTCAAGTCTGCTCCGTTGAAGCCGTCTGAAAGCTTCACGATTGCTTCATAATCTGTGCACAAAACAGCAGCACCCGTTAGGAATAAACCACCCTTCCCCTAAGGATGCCAATAAAACACCCATCCAGCTACCAAACTTGGATTTCAGTGCAAACAGAGCTGCCCACTGGGCTGATAAATTAACTGCAATCAGCAGCTGCATCAGCCCTTCCATTAAAACAGGAATGTGTGGCAGCCAAAAGCTCACGTTATATAATTAATTCCCAAAGTTACCAACTTGTGGTTACAGAATCAACATGAAGTGCAAAAGCTCCATCAAGGCAATGTTCTTAGCACTGAAATGCTGTAAAAGCCCAGAAAGCTTCTCTCCAAGTGGTCATAACTCAGTCCCTTCCCACTGCCAACACTCCACCTACTAAAGGCACTTAGTGTCTTAATATATTAAGCCTGATGTTTTATGCACATATATTTACTAAGAGAGTGGCCATGGTTATAATTCAGTGGAAATCAATTTCTAAACCACTGCTGAGCCTCCAGCAAGTTCTGATTTTTGCAAGGCTGTTTATTACAATTATTAACTCCCTGAAAAACTTTTCAGGTTCCTTTCTGTTTCCTTTCCTTTCAGTTTCTTTTCCTTTCAAATTCAAAACATTTTAATTGAATGTTTTTATCTCAAGAATCCTAAAGCTCCCAAAGAGGAGTAATTCTTCAGCTGTATTTTAATTTCATGTAGTATAATGTCAAATAATAAATTTATTTTCATAATTGGAAAGTTAAAAAACCTAAGTGAGGAGAATGAACAAGGTTGAACAGTGCGAGGTTTGTGAGTTTAGGGTTTTCAGCAGACACCAGGATTGAAGCAGGAGAATCTCATGCTGGAACCTGAGCAAATCCTTCTCTTTGGATTTTAATCCAATTTCCACCTCACCCTGCTGCTAAGTTCAGGCCTTCCTTGTGCAGTATCAAAGCTGAACATCACAGTCTTTCCACATTATATGCAGGAATTCAGCAAGGACCTGACACCTCAGCTTGCTGAACAGCAGAAGGAATGATCCCACTGCAGTGCCAAAGACACAAGAACAGGATGAAGGAGAACATTCCAGAATCCCACAATGGTTTGGGCTGGAAGAGACCTTCAAGACCATCTCCTTTCACCCCCTGCCATGGCCAGGGGCATGTTTCACTTTCTCCAAGCCTCATCCAGCCTGGTCTGGAACACTTCCAGGGATGCAGGGGCAGCCACAGCTTCTCTGGGAAAACTGAGCCAGGGCCTCCCTGTCCTCACAGGGAAGAGTTTCATCCCACTACCCCATCTCTCCCTGCCCTCTGGCATGGGAAGCCATTTCCCCTCGTGCTGTCACTCCATGCTTTTTAAGAAGTTTCCCTCCAAGAACTTTACCTCAGGCTCATGATTTGCTCCGGAGCTCCTTCTCTCTTAGCCTGCAGCCACATGCAGCTTTAAGGCAGCAGTGCTGCTAAGAAAAGCAGTGGCCAGGCCTGGCCCTCCCCCAGCTCCCTGCTGCTGGCCCTGAGCTGCAGCTGTTGATGCAGCCAGATGGTGCCTGGGATCAGCTCCAGGGGCTGCAGAATCGCTGCTGTCAGCACACAGGGGATGGGGGTGGCCCTGCTGCACTCCCAGGCAGCCAGAGCTGCTCTAAAGGCAGAGCCCAGCCCCAGCTCCTCCAGGAGAGCTGCACTCCCAGACAGCCAGAGCTGCTCTAAAGGCAGAGCCCAGCCCCAGCCCCAGCCCCAGCCCCTCCAGGAGAGCTGCACTCTGGGCAGCCAGAGCTGCTCTAAAGGCAGAGCCCAGCCCCAGCTCCTCCAGGAGAGCTGTACTCCCAGGCAGCCAGAGCTGCCATAAAGGCAGAGCCCAGCCCCAGCTCCAGCTCCTCCAGGAGAGCTGCACTCTGGGCAGCCAGAGCTGCCATAAAGGCAGAGCCCAGCCCCAGCCCCTCCAGGAGAGCTGCACTCCCAGGCAGCCAGAGCTGCTCTAAAGGCAGAGCCCTGCTCCTCCAGGAGAGCTGCACTCCCAGACAGCCAGCCCTGCTCTAAAGGCAGAGCCCAGCTCCAGCTCCTCCAGGAGAGCAGCACTCCCAGACAGCCAGCCCTGCTCTAAAGGCAGAGCCCAGCTCCAGCTCCTCCAGGAGAGCTGCACCCCCAGACAGCCAGAGCTGCTCTAAAGGCAGAGCCCAGCCCCAGCTCCTCCAGGAGAGCAGCACTCTGGGCAGCCAGAGCTGCTCTAAAGGCAGAGCCCAGCCCCAGCTCCTCCAGAGAGCTGCACTCCCAGGCAGCCAGAGCTGCTCTAAAGGCAGAGCCCAGCCCCAGCCCCAGCCCCAGCCCCAGCTCCTCCAGAGAGCTGCACTCCCAGGCAGCCAGAGCTGCTTCAAAGGCAGAGCCCAGCCCCAGCTCCTCCAGGAGAGCTGCACTCTGGGCACCCAGAGCTGCTCTAAAGGCAGAGCCCAGCCCCAGCCCCAGCTCCTCCAGAGAGCTGCACTCTGGGCAGCCAGAGCTGCCATAAAGGCAGAGCCCCAGCTCCTCCAGCAGAGCTGCACTCTGGGCAGCCAGCCCTGCTCTAAAGGCAGAGCCCTGCCCCAGCTCCAGCTCCTCCAGGAGAGCTGGAGGAATCACTGTGAAAGCAGCACCCTGGGCAGCTCAGAGTGACACAGACCTTAAATAAACCCTCCCCATTTTATCCCATTATTCTCCCCTTACACTCCTGAGAGAATGCTCCACACCACTACCAGACAAGTTTTGCTTATGCTACCTCCAAACTCCAAGGTTTCTCCCTGACTTTTAAAGATTGTTGCTTTCAGACTCCTACATTAGCAATATTTCTTTCATTGAGGGTGAATGAAAACACTCTTTACTTGCACTAAGCCATTCCATTAGAAACAGGAAACTCCCTGATGAGAACTTTGTTGCTTCTCCAGTTTCCAGCTGGGCTCAAGGGTTTACAATCAGTTTTTCCTTTTCAAAGACTTAACAACAGTTTAATCAGGATGCATTTAAAAAATAAACCAAGCAGAATTCCAAGAGGGGAAGTTGTGTAGGTAGTGTAAAAGTGGGAATACAATCAGAATCACTGTAACAACTCCCCTCTTCCCATCCCTACCAACAGCAGCAGCAATGACACCCAGGGAACTTCTACTCACCTATCTCACCATGTTTAGTGATAGGACCTGCATGAATCTTCAAAATATCTAATCTGGCTTGTTCATTTGGTAGGTCGATATCTAGAAAGAATGAGAGCTTCAATCAAAGCAGAACCCCCCAATTCCCAGGGGTTCCCTGCTCCCTGCAGCCACTGGGAACACAAACTCACGGATTTTCCTGTCCAGCCTTCCGGGCCGCAGCAGGGCAGGGTCCAGGGTGTCAGGTCTGTTGGTAGCCATGATCATTTTAACTCTGTGCAGAGTGTCAAATCCATCCATCTGATTCAACAACTAACAGGGAACAGAATTCTGGTTTTAAACAGCCCCAAATCTTCCCAGTCTGATTTGTTTTCCTGCCTAAGTATTCTTCACCAAATGAAAAGCTCGGAAGTAAAAAAAGAATCCTACAAGGCCTTGAGTTCTCTGAATATTCCATCCCAAGCAATGAAGAGCTGAAGAGACATTGAAAATGCTTTGCCTACAGAAAAGGACATTGAGCAAAGCTGAGCTCAAAACGTGAAACACTTGACTAAAACAATGAGGCAAAGAAAATACTGCAAGGACTGAAGGAGCCAATGGCTGCCTGACACATTTGGATTGTAGTGCACCAAGGCCAGGACATTCCAATTAGACTTGAAGAACAGCCTCTGGAATACTAATCCACACACAGGAAGGCATTTCATTGTGAACACTCAAAGCACTTGCTCTTTGATCACAGTGATTTAATTCTCTATGGAAGGCAGACACATTCTTTTGAACCAGGCAGACTGTTTGCAAACACAGGCTAAGCAAGGTTCCCATTAGCTTCAGAATTTCTAATTGTCACCAGTGGTTTTAATATTCTCTTCACACAACCCAGTTTATCAAAGCAATCAATACAGAAACAAAGAAATACAAGCGCTCCTCCTAGCTTTGAAAATCCAACTGCAACAGTTCAAAAATGTTACAGACTAAAAGAGACAGAAAGGGGGGTCCTGCAAACCTTCAAAGATGCAGGGAGCAGCAGTAAGCAAAAGAAAATATCCCAAATAATTTCAGCAATTTAAAAAGATTCAGTTGGTCTCCACATTGAACTCATGGCTGAGTTACCAGGAAGTGCAGCTGCCTTTTGCAAAAGCAGCACTTAGCTCACTCCTAGTTTACTAACCCAGAAAAGGCTCTGCAAAGCCAGATCCCAGGGAACAATTCCCACCTGTACTGTTACTTAATGTGGCTGTGCAGCCACAGCCAGGAACTGACACTCACCTCCATCAGAGTCCTCTGAATTTCTCGATCAGCTGATGTGCCCTCGGAAAAGCGGCGCCCACCTGCAGCACACCAAACCCATCAGTTCTGCTACTTGATTTTTGCCCTTTAAACGGGGGGAATTGGCTTTACAGCTGACTCCAGCCTTAAAAGGAGAGCCCAGCCACCCCCCAGGCCAGGAGCTTTACCAATAGCATCGATCTCATCCATGAAAATGATGCAGGGCTGGTGATCTCTGGCATAATTGAACATCTCTCGGATCAGCCGAGCGCTCTCGCCGATGTATTTGTCCACTATGGAACTGGACACCACCTTGGGAAGGACACAGGAGGATGAGGAGGATGAAGAGCACACAGAGCCCAAGGGGGTGGGGGCAGAGCCATTACACACCTTGAGGAAGTTGCAATCCAGCTGGCTGGCAACTGCTCTGGCCAAAAGGGTTTTTCCTGTGCCTGGATAGATGAGAGATTGAAGCTGTTTAATTACTGACTCAACAATGGCTGCCAGTGACTTAGGAAGGAGGGGAAAAAGGGAAAGGGGAAAAAGGGAATGGGGAGAAAAAGGGAAAGGGGAAAGAAAGGGAAAGGGGAAAAAAAGGAAGAAAAAGGGAAAGGGGTGAAAAAAGGGAAAGGGGGAAAAAGGGAATGGGGAAAAAGGGAAAGGGGAAGAAAGGGAAAGGGAAGAAAAAGGGAAAGGGAAGAAAAAGGGAAAGGGAAAAAAGGGGAAAGGGAAAAAAGGGGAAAGGGAAAAAAGGGGAAGGGGAAAAAAGGGAAAGGGGGAAAAAAGGGAAAGGGGGAAAAAGGGAAAGGGGGGAAGAGGGGAAAGGGGGAAAAAAGGGAAAGGGGGGGAAAAAGGGAAAGGGAAGAAAAAGGGAAAGGGGAAAAAGGGGAAAGGGGGGGAAAGGGAAAAAAGGGAAAGGGAAAGGAAGAGGGAGAAAAAAGGAGAAAGGAAAACAAAAAGGAAAAATGGAAAGGAAAATGGAAAAAAAAAGGAAAAAAGGGAAAGAAGGGAAAGAAAAAAGGGAAAGACCAAAGGTGAAATGAAAGAGAAGAGAGAGAGAGGAGAGAGAGAGAGAAGAGAGAAAGAAGAGAGAGAGGAGAAAGGAAAAAAAGGAAAGGAAAAAAGAAAATAGAGAAAGGAAAAAGAAAGAAAGTAGAAAAATGAAAAAGAAAAAAGAAAAGGAAAAACTAAAAAGGGAAAGAAGGAGAAGCAAAGAGGGCTCTTGCCACAGGCTGAAAACAACAAGCAAACACCTGCTGCCCTTTGCAGGGACTCACCAGGGGGGCCGTAGAGCAGGCAGCCTTTGGGAGGGATGATTCCCACCCGCTGGAACAACTCTGGGTTTGTCAGTGGCAGTTCAATGACCTGTGAAGGGACACACAGCAACCTGAGCCTCTGAGGTACAAAACAGGTAATGATGCACATGCCTGCCTGCTTTTTACCTATCTGCATTATTTACTGGCAGCATTTTTGTGTGAGAAACAGTTTAATAAAAAAATGAGAGATTCCTATGGATCAACCCACTCCCTTGCCTTGGCTCTGCAATTGCTGCTTCCTCTCAATGCTCTTTGCTCAAATCACATCCCTGCTGTCCTAATTCCATTTCCCAGAGCAATCCTGACAGTTTTTTGAGCAAAATTTCACTCTGCTTTGCTGACCCTGCCACTTGAACTTCAAGCCTAAATGCTCCTGGATCCTTTAAACCCTCTTCTCTAAAGGATCACCTTCACTTTAATCCAAGCACTTGCAATGAAAGATGAAAAGCACTGATCTGAGAGGAGCCTTGAGGTGGTTTTGCCCTGCAGAGCTTCACTGAGAGCATGGGCAGGATCTGATGGGGGTTTGGGGCACTGGTACCTCCCGTAACTCTCGGATTTGCTCCGAAAGGCCTCCGATCTCCGAGTAGGAAACATCTCCTGGGTCCTCGTGAGACATGTTGTACACCAGTGGATCCACCTCCCTGGGCAGGTATCTGGAAAACAAGAGTTCAGAAGAGAAATTTGTATGGTGTAGACACATTTTTAAATTCATGAAGTTATTCCCATGAATTGTACAGCAATATGGATATTATTTCTTCTCTTCCCACCTCACATGCTGAAAAAACAGGAAAAAACCCAAACCCAGCAAACCTTTTAAAGGTTTAAAACACAGCTTAAAACATGGCTGAAAATACTGTAATTATTTTTCTAAAGAACAACCAATTTCTTTTTAAATCATATAAAACAGACACACAAGTCTCCCCTCAAATAACTGTTCTTACTTAAGCATTGCTTTGCAGAAAATATGTACAAAACATTGCAGAAGTGATTATTCAAGCCTTTGTGTAATGTTTGACAAGAAGAGCAGAATCCTACCTCATAATAGTCAGAGTGGTCATGTCCAGAGCAACTCTTGTCCCTGGCTTCAGCTTACTCTTGTCAAGCTAGTCCCAAAAAAAGGAATTCTGTTAGAACCCCACTCCAACACAATCCCTGATTTTAGCCAAAATCCTCACTGGAGTTTGCACTCCTTGCTCCACCACACACAGGAACAAACAAGGCTGCAGAGTGACACACCAAGCAGCCATTAACTCACCTGCACCTCTTTTAAAACAAAGACTGTTTCCTAGTCCATCATTAATTTTTAATTTTACTGCTGTCAATCTGTGGGATCTAACCCTGCCCTCTGCTCCACACAGGAACAGCTGGTTCAGAACAACTAAAAAACCCTCACAAAAAGTTGAACATTTTCCTGTGACACTACTTCTCCTCTTTGAAGTCAGCTGTTCAATTATTATCTTTCACCTTGGATGCCTCCTCTCCTGCCTCAGCAGTTTTTGTCCTGCTTACTTCATTTTTATGGGATTTTTAAACACATTCCTACTCAATCTTGCTGGAATTAAAAGAGGATTTTGACAACTCTTTTCCAGGACTGCTGGAAGTTTCCCATTGTCCCTGCTGGGAAATATGTATAATTTATAAAGTCCCTTGCCATGAGGGTCCTTGACCCTCTGGAAGGATTTAGGATCAAGCTGCCCCCCTCCCTAACTGGAGTCACAACTAAGGCCTCTTTCCAGCTTCCTTATCCAAAGAACTTCATCACAGCTTGGAATTCTCTCAGATTCAACTCTGCCCAAGAGACTGAAGTTATTTTGCAGTGAGAAGAAAACAAAGAGAAACCACTTGACCTTCTCACTAATGCACTTGAGATAGGGAAGTGATTTTGCTCCCACTCCAACAGTTGCTCTCCTCCCTCCTGAGCATCAGCAGCTCAGCCAGGAGGGCTTTGATCAAAAACTTGTCCTTCCAGTCCAGGAGAAATTGTTTGTCTTTGATATTTTGACATTTTGAAAACAATTAAGGGTTTTTTGTTTGGTTGTTTGGGGTTTTTTTTTTTTGAGCCTGTGGTAGCAAATCAAGGATCTTTTAAGATAAAAGAGTGTTTTTAGTGAAGAATAAACTCCAAAGTGCTGGTTCATCCAAGGACAACCAATCCCTTAAGATTCAGCTCTGTTTCAACACAGAACATCAAGATTACCTCACATGCCCCAGAGTGGAATTCATTTTACTTATGTCCCAAAATTCTGCAATGAACATCAGTTTCTCTCCAGAAAGAAGGAAAAAAAATAAAAATATGGATAAAGATAATGGCTTTAGGCAGACAGAGAGTAGGTTTAGATGGGATTTTGGGAAGGAATTCCTCATGTGAGGGTGGGAGGCCCTGGCACAGGTGCCCAGAGCAGCTGTGATCCCTGGCAGTGCCCAAGGCCAGGCTGGGCAGGGCTTGGAGCAGCCTGGGATGGTGGAAGGTGTCCCTGCCATGGGATGGGATCAACTTCGGTCTCTTCCAACCCAAAGTATTTCATGATTAAGATATATATGGTAAAATAACATTACATCTAAAACTCAGCAGCACGACAGCAACAGTCACAGCACAGCAACTGTGAAATTACACAATCAGTTTTCATAATAATTAATTTTCAGAGAGTCCAAAATGAGGCAAAAAGACAGAGTTTTGACTCAGTAAAAATCACAAAACACATGCAAGTTCCTGGGAATGCTGTGGGTTGTTTTGTCTCCACCAGGAAGTTACACTACCACTACAAAGGGAGAGGGCAGCAGGATGAAATAGTGGTGTGCACATTAAAGAAGAAAAAAACCCACTCCACTAAGGACCCAGTGGATGAAAGGCAATGTTAATATTCCACAGAAAAGCAAATTTTAAATGAATATTCACAGAGATCAATTACCTGACGGCGACAGCCAACCACATATCTTGGTCCATTTGTAGCCTTCACAATGACTGGAGAAAGAAAATTGGAGAAAAACCCCAAATTTACTCAATTTACCCTCTGAGCTGTGATTCTCAATTAACCAGAATGCTTTTTGCCAATAATCTGATCACCAACACTTCAATTCTTTATTTCTCTGTAACTTTAACAAGATTTAAACTTTAAAAGATTATTATTTTGTGGCTGCTCCATCCCTGAAGTGTTCCATGCCAGGTTGGACAGGACTTGGAGCAGCCTGGGATAGTGGGAGGTTGCAATGAATGGTCTTTAGGTCCAAACCATCCCATGGCTCCATGATTTTCACAATCTCAGAGAATGTAAGAATTCAATGTACTCACACTTCTCCTCTGTCAGCTGTTTAAGAACCTCACCAACAATCTGTAAAAGAGGAAATACAGCATCAGCCTCAAGGGAAATTAACACTGCAGGACTCAGACACCCTGTAACCATCCCTGAGCCATCAATTCCTGCTTGTTTTACCTGCACTGTTCCCACTTTTCTGATGCTAAATAAAAATGGATCTAAGGGTTATTTCAACAGGCAGCACCGGCTCGTTTCCCTCACATACCTGCCCAACACTCTGCAAGGCCTTGAGATCATTTTCTGACTTCTCATACTGCTTGGTGAGTTCTTTCAGCTGTTCCCTTACTAGAAGAGGAAAGAAACACAGGATTTTGGTCACCTTCAACCCCACAAGAGCACAGCACCAGACCCTTTTCCAACAGCAAAGCTGCAGGTAAAATGAGACTGGGAAACCAGTAAGGACCATTGAGATAATGTGGAGAAGGGAATAGAGATGGGGAAGGGTCTGGAGCACCAGGAGAGGCTGAGGGAGCTGGGCAGGGGCTGCAGAATCCCTGAGGGAGCCGGGCAGGGGCTGCAGAATCCCTGAGGGAGCTGGGCAGGGGCTGCAGAATCCCTGAGGGAGCCGGGCAGGGGCTCAGCCTGGAGCAAAGGAGGCTCAGGGGGCCCTTGTGGCTCTGCACAAGGAGGGGACAGCCGGGGGTGTCGGGCTCTGCTCCAGGGAACAGGGACAGGACAAGGGGAAACAACCACAAGCTGCACCAGGGTAAGTTTAAATTGGATATTTGTAAGAGTCCGTGTCTATTCAGTGCAATATAACAGATATTAGGGAAAATTTCTTCACGGAAAGGCTGGTCAGTCACTGGGGAAAGGCTGCCAAGCAACACGGTGTTGTCTCCATCCCTGCAGGTGCCCAAGGAAGGACTGGACGTGGCACTCAGTGCTCTGCTCCATTAACAAGGTGGTGACAGCCACAGGCTGTTGTCGCTGATCCCGGAGATCTTTCCAAACCGAGATGACTCCGTGATTCCGTGACCCTCCGGAGCCCTCCCAAGGGGTACCGGGACCCAGCGGGGGCACCGGCAGCGCCCAGCCCCGTCCGCCCCCGGGCCCGGCCAGGCCCATGACGAAGCGCGGGCAGCGCCGCGGCCGCCGCGCTCCCTCTCGGAGCTCCTCGGGCCGCTCACAGACGCCCCCCCGCCATCCCCTCACGGCCCGCCGTGCCCGCGCTCACACTCCTTGAGGCGGCCGTCGATCTCCTTGTGCTCCAGCAGCTTCTTGCGGTAATCCTGCAGCGCCTTGTCCCTGGGGTCCGCCATGATGAGCAGCCGCCGCTCATAGGGAATGCCGGGAAGGGCCATGGCGGCGGCGCCGGCCCTCAGCGCCGCGCAGCGCCCCCTGCCGCCACGGAGGACTGCGGCTGTCGCGACAGGCGGCCGCTGTCGTGAGGGGCCGCGAGTGTCACGAGCAGCGGCTGCGATGGGCGCGGGCTGTGCCAGGCTCAGAGCGTGGCTTCAAGGGCGGCCGCGGAGTGTGGGCAGAGGAGGTGCGGGGAGACCTCATGGAGCTCCAGCAGTCATGGAATGGTTTGGCTTGGAAGGGACCCTGAAGTTCTTCCCATCTCCTGCTGTGGGCAGTTAGTGGGACTTTCCTGATACAAATGAGAGCAGGCTCCCGGTACTAAAGCGATTTCAGTATTTATTATGAAAAAAGAAAGGCATAAAGCAAGGGGGCCCGGGCTGAGCAGGAGCGTTCCCTCAAGGATGGAGCAGCGCTGGCGCTGCTCAGCAGTGATGGTACCGATGATGTCCTCGATGTCCCCGGTGTCCCAGCACAATTCAGTGGGTCAAAAGCCCCCTTTTATCCCATTTTTTGTCCCTTTGGATTGGTTTCTTTTTAGATCCTTCATTTAAGGCGCTTGATTGCCCATTACAGTTCTGTCCAGACTGGGGTATACTGAACTTTATTGAGCTGTGTTATGGTACCTTGAGTACCTGATTTCTCATAACTCCCCTTTTAACCCCGTTTACAATATAATAACCAAATGAACAGTACATGCTTAACCATCTATCAACTATTTTACGACAGTTTCTAAGCTATTTTTAACAATTCCCAAGGCAGACCAACAGCTGCTGTGGGCTGGAGAATCCCACAGAGCCTCGCTGGGGGCATCAGAGCAGGACAGGACAGAGAGGGCAATGGACAGGAGAGCAAGGAGGGATGAGCAAGAGCTGAGCTCTGCAGAGAATAAAGTCACCAATAAAGTGAACAATGCCAGCACTGCCAGCTGGGAATGAGGGCTGGGAGGGACAAAATGTCACCTTGGTCCATGTGGGCAAGAAAACTGACCTGGCTGTAAGTTCAAGAAAAGCCATCTCCTGTCACAGAATCACGGAATGGTTTGGGTTGGAGGGGACCTTAAATCCCATCCCATTGCAGCCCTGCCATGGCAGGAACACCTTCCACCAGCCCAGAGTGCTCCAAGCCCTGTCCAGCCTGGCCTTGGGCACTGCCAGGATGGGGCAGCCCACAAAATAATAAGCTTTTGTAATTTAAATCTGCTTAATGATTTTGAGGAGCAAAGAATTGAAGTATTGGTGATCAGATTATTGGCAGAAAAACACACTAGATAGTTCTGAAGCACAACTCAGAGGGTGAATGAAGTAAATTTGTTTTTTTCTCTAATTTTCTCTCTCCAGTCATTGTGAGGGCAAAAAATGAACCGTGATACAAATGGACTAAATGGTTGGCTGTCATTGTCAGGTAATTAATATGTGTGAATATTCATTAAAGGTGGCTTTGGTCTGGATTATTAGCATTGCTTTTCATCCTTAGTGAAATGTTTTTTTTCTGTAAAGTGAACATCCCTGTTTTATATTGGCACCTTCTCCTCTCTCCCTTTGTAGCTGTAAATTCCTGGTGGAGACAAAACAACCCACAACACACTGGGGACATTGCATGTGTTTTTTTTTATTTTTAATAATAAAAATTTTGATCTGATCTTCATCTGTCAGCCCATGAGGCTGGGGGGGCTGCACCCCAAATTCCCCCAAAGAGTGGGGCCAGGAGCACTGCCAGCCCCATGTCCCTTCAGTGGCATTGTGTCACTGAAAAATGACCAGGTAATATTGGCTTGTGCATTTATGTATTAGATTTTGCATGTTGTTAGTGATTATAAGTAAAAAAAAAAAAAAAAAAAAAAAAAAAAAAAAAAAAAAAAAAAAAAAAAACAAAATACTACTACTACTACTACTACTAATGGTTAAAAGTATCAATTATAACTCTTTTTAGCTGCTTGTTAATATAATATAATCAATTAAAGTATGCACAAGTATTGCTCACAGAAATAGTTGTGAAATATAATATCTATGAATATAATAGAACAGAAGTATAATATCTATGTATCACTTATGGAAATAATGGTGTGATGAAAATATTGTACTATATATGAAAAGGCTTTTGTGTAACTAAATCTGTGTAAGGCCATCCACTGATCAACCTGTCCAGGTGATAACTGTGACACAAACCAGAGCAATTAGAGAATACCATGTTAAATTTAATTTAATTTAATACTAAATCCTTATCAGAGGATGTGAAACAGCAGGATGGAGACACGAGAAGAAAGAAAACACATTGACCTGACACCCAGGATGTCATGCAGATGACCCGGAGTGTGAAGAAGTCAAACAAAGGAGTTCCCAAAGCATCAGAAAGTCAGAAAGAATGTTTGAATAATGCATGAGACACATGAATATTCATGTACCTCAGCAGTAACAGGATAAAGGTAACACTGGCTGTACACACAGAGTGTGCTTTGGCTGTTGGCCAGGAGCACACCAGCACTGGAAATATTGTCCTTTTAGCATGTAAGAAATAGATTTGTAGAAAATTTTTAATTTTTAATAAAAATTTTTAATAAAAAATTTAAATTTTTAGTAAAAACCTGATCAAAGGTTTTTATATAGTATGTATTTGTATATAAATTTTAAGGTAAGAAATATTAATTTAGAAATGTTATGGAATAGGAGAGATACTGTTAAGAGAGAAATAGAAAGAAGTTTTAAAGAACAGCCTTGCGAAAAAAAAATTAAATACTTTAGAAAAATAGAACTACAAAAGATACATTGTATTAAGACCGACAAAAAGTAATTTTGAATGATAAGCTTTAAAACATTTACAGTATGGTGTGGTCAAAACTGATAAGTCATGAAACGCTTATAGTGTATTACAGAGTGTAATTAAGAAATATACACTACAATATATGTATAATATAACATAGCATAATATAATATGTACATTATATACACGTATAATAATACACATATATTCTATTCTATTCTATTCTATTCTATTCTATTCTATTCTATTCTATTCCAATCTGTTGTGTTCTGTTCTATTCTTATATATAGTAATAAATAGGATGGAATAGAACAGAATATGACATAATATGTACATTATATATACATATAATAATGCACATATATGATATATTATACGTTATATTATATTATGTTATGTTATGTTATGTTACATTACATTATATTATATTATATTATATTATATTATATTATATTACTAGATATAATAATATAATTATAATATAATATATAATATAAGTACATTATATATACATATAATAATACACACATATATATTACGTATAATATATGTAATACTTATAAATTATATTATATTATATTATATTATATTATATTATATTATATTATATTATATTATATTATATTATATTATATTATATTTACAATATAATATAGTATAATATGTATATTACAGTATAATTAAGAAATAAATAGCTTCTGATTGTAATACCGTGAATTATAACATCTGCATTACCTCACCCTTCAAACGAAACTACAAATAGAATAAAACTTTTGAAAACACGTTTGAGTCAAAACCAAAACAACCTTAATCCGACAAGCTGGATTATCATTGTTATTACCCTATTATTGTTATTAACCGCAGCGAACCCGCGCCGCTTGCGGAGCGCTCTCTCTGTGTGTGCCCCGCAGTGGCTCCGTGCCCTCGCTCCGCGCCCTCGCTCCGTGCCCTCGCTCGCTCCGTGCAGCTCCGTGCCCTCGCTCCGTGCCCTCGCTCCGCGCCCTCGCTCGCTCCGTGCAGCTCCGCGCCCTCGCTCCGTGCCCTCGCTCGCTCCGTGCAGCTCCGCGCCCTCGCCCCGTGCCCTCGCTCGCTCCGTGCAGCTCCGTGCCCTCCCTCCGTGCCCTCGCTCGCTCCGTGCAGCTCCGCGCGTCGCCGCCGGGCCGCGCCCCGGGCGGGGCGGTGCGAGCGGGGCGGCCCCGCCGAGCCCCGGCCGAGCGCGCACGGAGATGGCGGCACCGAGCGGGAGCGTCCTGCCGGGGCTGCGGGCACGGCTCGTCCTGCCGGGGCTGCGGGCACGGCTCGTCCTGCTGGCGCTGCTGGCGCTGCCCCGCGCCGCCCGACCCAGCTGCTTCTGCCAGGTGGGCACGGGCGGCAGCGAGAGGGAGGCTGGGCGCGGGTGCGGTGCGCAGCTCGGGGTGCCCGGCGTGGGGAAGGAGCGGAGCTGCAGGGGAGAGAGCGGAGGAGGGCTCCGAGATGCTCCGAGGGCTGCGGGAGCTTTGCTGGGTGGAAAGGCTGGGAGAGCTGGGGGTGTTCACCTGAAGGAGGCTCCAGGGAGAGCTCAGAGCCCCTGGCAGGGCCTGAAGGGGCTCCAGGAGAGCTGGAGAGGGACTGGGGACAAGGGATGGAAGGACAGGAGCCAGGGAATGGCTCCCAGTGCCGGAGGGCAGGGATGGATGGGAGATTGGGAAGGAATTGTTCCCTCGGAGGGTGGGCAGGCCCTGGCACAGGGTGCCCAGAGCAGCTGTGGCTGCCCCTGGATCCCTGGAAGTGCCAAGGCCAGGCTGGACAGGGCTTGGAGCACCCTGGGATGATGGAAGGTGTCCCAGGACTGGATGAGCTTTGAAGTTCTCTCTAACCCAAACCATTCCAGGGTTCTGTGGTTCTCTTCCATGCCACCTTAACTGTATTCTCTCC
Source organism: Zonotrichia albicollis (assembly GCF_047830755.1). Classification (NCBI taxonomy): domain Eukaryota; kingdom Metazoa; phylum Chordata; class Aves; order Passeriformes; family Passerellidae; genus Zonotrichia; species Zonotrichia albicollis. The sequence goes on from NC_133824.1 coordinate 61,437,163, forward strand.
CTGCTCCCGTCACTAGAGGGGAGTGCTCCAACTTGTTGAGCATTTCTTTCTTCCCCAGCTGCCCAGGTGCCTTTCCTGGGATGTTTCAGGGATATCATTGCTGTCCCTGGCAGCTGCTCCATCCCCTCTCCTGCCTTGCTGCTCTGCTGCCCAGGATTCTCCTGCCACCCTGCCCTGCCATGCCCAGGTGGGAGCTGGGCTGCTCTGCTCCCTAAAACTCCTCTGGGGTTAATTCCTCATGTTGTGTGCCAGGGGTGTCACTGTCACTCAGTGCAGCTTCTGGGAAGGTACAGAAATGGGAGAGCTGGGTACCAAGCCTGGATTTAAGGAAGAGATCACTCTGCAGTTCCCTCTGAGAGCACTTTGCACAAGCAAAGTGGCTGCCCCTGGATCCCTAGAAGTGCCCAAGGCCAGGTTCTTCTTCTGAACACATCTCTTCCATCCTACTCTGAGAGCAAATCAGTCCTTTATTCACTCTGAGGAACCACAAAAAAAAGTTTCTGCTCTACACGACCTGCTTGTAAGAATATTGCATCTGATTTCTTAGTGGTTATGATGTGATATGTTGGACAGGGCCTAGAGCACCCTGGGACAGTGGAAGGTGTCCCTGCCCGTGGCAGGGGGTGACATAAAATGATTTTTGAGGTCCCTTGCGACCTGAATAATTCCTGTGATAAGCACATTTGCAAGATCAAGGAGTGAGGATGTCACAATGTCTTCAGCCCCTTTTTTTGTTGCCTTCAAAAACAGGAAGCTTTTTTAAAGGCTACTCTTGCTGTATTAAATTTCTAGTCCTTAAATGTGGGTCAGGAATTGAGAATGGGGAAAGAAAACAAATGGAATTACACTCTTGGCTTTGGCTTTGCCTTCTGGGGTGGCTCTTGACACTTTCAGCTTCCTGTGGAAACGGTAAATAAAAACTCTGCTGATAAAGAATTGAAAAAGAAAAACATGCCTTTAGATTCTGGATCTCTGCAGGGTTTTTCCTTGCAGCTTCCTGTAAGCAGAGAGGTTTGGGTGTTGGGTCAGGAGTGTGGAATGGGATAAGGGGCTGTAACCACTGCTGACCTGGCATTCTGGCATGGCAGGGACTGCCAGGCTCTTTTCCTTGGGCTGGAGGAGCTGGTGTGCTGCTCTGGGCACTGCTGGGTTCTTGCAATGCACTTTGCATTCTGTGGAGCAGCCTGGTGTTTTCCCTAAAAATGTTTAGAGCAGGATTTTTTATTACCTTTAGGAAAAGGTGTCATGAAGGGCAGCATTTCTCAGCCTTTCTAACCACCAAACCTTTTAAATCACACCTGAGGGCTGCCTCATCTTTTGGTCAAAATTAATCTGCTGATCCACTTGGGCTGGTGGTTTTTATTTGCCACCAAAGAAAATACAGGGCCAGCCTTGAATGATCTGCTTTTCCCCCTTGGTTTAGCTCCTTGCAGGCCTGCTCCAGCTCTGGTTCCTCCTGTGAGCCATCTCCTGCTGCCTCATGAGGTGCAGAGGCCTCAGTGTGGGTGGCTGGAGGAGCTCTGACTTGTCTGCCAGGGACAGGTGACAAGGGCCACTTTTGGGAGTGCTGCTCCAGCAATATTCCAAGTGCTGACTGCAGCAGGCTGTGATTCTGGAATGGGTGTTGCTCTGCACCCAGGGCAATGCCTCACCTGCTTTTTGGCACTGTTATTTTGCCTCCCTTCCTTAGAGACCAAGCAGCCCTGAAACCTTTATTAGAAACATCCATCTGTTGCTGCAAACACTGCTGTTTCAAGTGCTGCTTTCTGCTTCCCAAGCTCTGATTAACATTCCAATATCAAAATCCCCTCCAATTTTACAGGCAGCTCATCCCCCCCCGGAGATATTCCTGTTTGCATCAGAGCTTTAGTCAGCCATGGCTGTCTCCTGTATATTCCTGGTAATTATTGTTCATTTACTGTTTACAGGCTGATGCAGCTGCATTAAGGATGTGCTGCAGGTGTTTGGCAGAGGGGATTTTGTGAAGGTTTCCTGTCTGGCAGAGGGCTGGCTGCCTTTGGGAATGTTTCTGTGGGCAGGATGCTGTCATTAGGGGTGAGTGTGGCCGTGGAGAGTTTCCTAATGGCACCTGGGCAGGTTTTCAGGCTGTCCTTGTGTTCCTGTGGGGTTGGTGTTCACTCAGCAGCCTCTGGGGCAGGGATTCATTCCCACCACAGCTCCCGTTTCTGTGGCAAAGAGGAGCTCTGCTCTCTTCAGGAGGAGTTTCCAGGTGGAGAGAAGATCTTTGGGGGCACATTCTGCCCCTCTGCTGTGCTCTGGGGTATTACAGTGTCTTTAGACGGTCACTGTGGTGAGAGAAGGACGAGAATCTTGTTTCTTGATTAGAAGGCTTGATTTATTGATATATGATATATAATACATTATAACTATACTAAAAAGAAAAAGAAGAGAAGTTGCAGAGAGCAGCTATGCTAAGAATAGAATAGAAAGAATGAATAACAAAGTTCTGTGTGCAGGGAATCTGTCCCTGAGCTGCTCCTGTGATTGGCCTTTAATGGTACACAAGGAAGATGAGCCAATCACAGGGACACCTGCTACATTTCACAGCAGCTGATAACAATTGTTTACATTCTTCTTCTGGGGCTCTGCTTCCCAGAAGATGGACAAATCCCAAAGAAAAGATTTCTATGAAAAAATGTCTGCAACACTGGGGAGATCCCTGCTGGAACAGTGTCCTGCTCCTTGCAGACAGGAGGAACATGGAGCTGGTGGAGTCCAGAGGAGGCCACCAAGATGATCAGAGCAGCTCTCCTGGGAGGAAAGGCTGGGAGAGTTGGGATTGTGCAGCCTGGAAAAGAAAACACTTCAGGGAGGTCTAATTGTGACCTTCCTGTACCTGAAGGGAGCTGACAGGAGAGAGAGGATGCACAAGGGATGGAGGGACAGGACACAGGGAATGGCTCCCACTGCCAGAGGGCAGGGCTGGATGGATATTGGGAAGGAATTGTTCCCTATGAGGGTTGTGAGGCTCTGGCTCAGTTTTCCCAGAGCAGCTGTGGCTGCCCCTGATCCCTGGCAGTGCCCAAGGCCAGGCTGGGCAGGGTCTGGAGCCACCTGGGATGGTGGAAGGTGTCCCTGCCATGGCAGGGGTGGCACTAAATGGTCTTTAGGCTCCCTTCCAACCCAAACCGTTCTGGGGTGCTGTGACAGCCCTTCAGGCCCTGCTCTGACCCCATCCTGGGGCTCCCATGTGAGATTCACTTCTGTGTGAGTTCTGGGAAACCGAGTCCTTGTTTTCTGGGCAGAAGATGGGGATAAACACCTGGAGTGGCAGATAAAGCTTCCAGGGCAGGAGTGATTGTGCTCAGCTGGCTGCCAGCAACCTGCCCAAGTGCACTGGAAAGATGAAAGGGAAATAATTTCATAGAATCTGGAAGGGACCCACAAGAATCATGGAAATCCAACTCCTTTGTACCAGGAAACTTCTGTTGAGGGAGCAGGGAAGGCATCTGCTCACCATAAGCCTGGGATTTGTTCAGAGGAGCAGGCAGAGCCAGGGAAGTTGGTACAGGCTAAACCCAATCCCTCAGCCTCTGTGGCACTCCCTTCCCTGGGCCCTGTTGTGGCTGTGGTGGGAGATGCAGGGAAAAGTTCTCCTTCTTTCTTTCCTGCCTGTAATGGAAGATGCAGGGAAAGATTTTCCTTCTTTCCAGCCTGGTTGTGGTGGGAAATGCAGGGAGAAGTTCTCCTTTCGTGGTGGGAGATGCAGGAAAAGTTCTCCTTTCCTGCCTGTAATGGGAGATGCAGGGAAAGATTCTCCTTCTTTCAGCCTGGCTGTGGTGGGAGAGATGCAGAGAGAAGTTCTCCTTTCCTGCCTGCCTGTGGTGGGAGATGCAGGGAAAAGTGCTCCTTCTTTCTTTCCAGCCTGTAATGGGAGATGCAGGGAAAGATTCTCCTTCTTTCCAGCCTGGCTGTGGTGGGAAATGCAGGAAAAGTTCTTCTTTCCTGCCTGGCTGTGGTGGGAGATTCAGGGAAAAGTGCTCCTTCTTTCTTTCCTGCCTGTAATGGGAGGTGCAGGGAAAGATTCTCCTTCCTGCCTGCCTGTGGTGGGAGATGCAGGGAAAGATTTTCCTTCTTTCCAGCCTGGCTGTGGTGGGAAATGCAGGGAGAAGTTCTCCTTTCCTGCCTGTAATGGGAGATGCAGGGAAAGATTCTCCTTCTTTGAGCCTGGTTGTGGTGGGAGATGCAGGGAAAGGTTCTCCTTTCCTGCCTGTAATGGGAGATGCAGGAAAAGCTCTCCTTTTCAGCCTGCCTGTGGTGGGAGATGCAGGGAAAAGTTCTCCTTCTTTCCTGCCTGTAATGGGAGATGCAGGGAAAGATTCTCCTTCTTTCAGCCTGGCTGTGGTGGGAGAGATGCAGGGAAAGGTTCTCCTTTCCTGCCTGTAATGGGAGATGCAGGAAAAGTTCTTCTTTCCTGCCTGGCTGTGGTGGGAGATTCAGAGAAAGGTTCTCCTTCTTTCCTACCTGGCTGTGGTGGGAGATTCAGGGAAAAGTGCTCCTTCTTTTCAGCCTGGTTGTGATGGGAGATGCAGGGAAAGATTCTCCTTCTTTGAGCCTGGTTGTGGTGGGAAATGCAGGAAAAGTTCTCCTTTCCTGCCTGTAATGGGAGATGCAGGAAAAGCTCTCCTTTTCAGCCTGGCTGTGGTGGGAGATGCAGGGAAAAGTGCTCCTTCTTTCCAGACTGTAATGGGAGATGCAGGGAAAGATTCTCCTTCCTGCCTGCCTGTGGTGGGAGATGCAGGGAAAGATTTTCCTTCTTTCCAGCCTGGTTGTGGTGGGGAATACAGGGAGAAGTTCTCCTTTCCTGCCTGGCTGTGGTGTGGGACACAGCACAAGGAAATCCCAAAATCCACTGCTCAGGGGATGCTCCTGTGACCCTCAGGGCAGCAGAAGGAGGTGGGAGGAGCAGCATGGAGGGCAAGGAGGCTGAAGCAGAGGCCAAGCCCAGGGATTGCACAGTCCCTGCTGTTGGTGTTCCCAGCACACGAGGTTGGATTTTGGGGTTGTGGCGCCTCACCCTGGAGCTCACTCAACACCAGAGCCACTCCTGCAGCTCTGTCCCGCTGGCACAGCCCAGCCCAGCCCAGCCCAGCCTCCTGCTGGCCTCTCACAGCCAGGGCAGGCGAGCAAACCCCTCACTCACTGGTGATTCACGGTGCCAGCAGGCTCATGGCACATGCTGGGGGCTGGACCCATCCCTGGTTTATCTCAAACAGCTGCTCTCCCTGGCACAGGCTGGGCATGTAGGTCAATATTTTGTTTGTGGGGTGGGAGGAAGTGTTTTAGGGTACCACCCACAGGAGGGCACGTTTGACACGGAGCTCTGCTGCTCTGGCAGCAGAAGTGAAATCCCAAACCAGGTGAGGGCTGAAAAATGGGTTCTGGGGGGTCATGGAGCAAGAGGGAACCTCTGAAATGAAGAGAAATCCTGCCAAATGATCTGGCACTGCCACTTCCCTGAGTCTTAGGTTCTGGGGTAGTTGTGGAGCAAGAGGGAACCTCTGAAATGAAGAGAAATCCTGCTAAATGATCTGGCACTGCCACTTCCCTGAGTCTTAGGTTCTGGGGTAGTTGTGGAGCAAGAAGGAACCTCTGAAATGGAAACAAGTCCTGCCAAATGATCTGGTACTGCCACTTCCCTGAGTCTTAGGTTCTGGGGTAGTTGTGGAGCAAGAGGGAACCTCTGAAATGAAGACAGGTTCTGCCAAATGATCTGGCACTGCCACTTCCCTGAGTGCTGAATGACTCAGCTTCAAGCTGGGCATCACTGGGCCTTTCACCAGGGCTCTGAGGAGCCTCAGCTCTTGGTGCTGCTTCTCCTCTGTGCTCCTCTGGCTGTAGGTTGGGCACACACAGCCTGGGGAAATTGCCCATTTTTACCCATTCTGGCTGAAATGCTTGGAGGAAGAAGGATTGAGCAGATGTGGAGTTTTCCCAGCACCTTTCCCTTTGCCCCTTGCCCCCACGGGTGTGTTCAGGGTGACCCTGAGGCTGATCCCACCAATAAACTGGGATTTGGAGAGCTCCAAACACAACCCCCATCCAGTCCTAAGGATTTGGGATCATCTTGCAGTGCTTCCCTGGTGGGGTAGAGCACAGACAACTGCTGGAAAAAGTAGTACAGTGATATCATCCATTAATTCATTTATTTCCAGCTCCTCTTGCACTGTTTTCCTGTTTTCTGGCATCTTTTCCTACTACTAGAAGACAAAGTTAGATTACAAGATTGCAGCTGAAGCCTCAAGCTCAGATCTTTCAGTGTATAACTTTCGTGTAATTTCAGTCAAGAATCTTTCTTGTGTGTAGTTCCATGCAGTGTTCAGCCTGCAAACTGAATTATTTAATTGCCTGCAGGGTATGCAAACCAAATAAAATTAAGTCCACGTGAGCTGCTGTCATCTCTTTTGGCTTGACAAGAAAAAAAGTGATGTTGGTTTTGCATCTCTGGATTTTATTCAGGATGAGGTTGGTTCTGGCTGGAATTGGTCACCAGACATAACAAAACCAGACCTGGCCCAAATGGTGCTGCCAGAGGGGGTTGGTGGGAGCTGCAGTGATCCCACTTTTACAGGGATGTCATTCCTTTGGATACAGAGAGCAGCTGAAGGTTATCCCCAAATCTTATTTTAGGTCACTTTTAGACTCTACCTTTAAGCTTCCTGCCTTGAAGGATGTAAAGATTTCAGGAAATAAAGATGTGGTTGGTTAATGCCTGTGGTTTGTTGTTTTGATGAGTTTTTTTTTAATGTCTATATAAATTTGCAACGGCTTTAAATTGGGTAACTGGATTAGCAAATTGCTGCTGTTTGTTTTTACAAGGGTGATTCAGGTTAGGGGAAATCTTAAATCACTGCTAATCTTCATTAGTGTGCAAAATGCAGGACAGAATTCAGTAAATGTGTGAGGGTGACACACTGAGCTGCAGTGTAAACACTGAAAATATGAGTGAGCCTCCAGACCACGGTGCCTCAACAAAACAGAGTCATTCCAGTGGGGTGGGGAATTCTGGCTATTTTTTCCCCCACCTCCCCATTTCATGTGACTCTGTGCTCCATTTCTGCATCCTCCTCTCTGCTCCATTTCCATGCTGGTAAATAGAATTTTATTTTAGTTGTTGTGTAGCTCTTGCTGGGTTGTGAGGAGCAGCTGAGGGAGCCGGGCAGGGGCTCAGCCTGGAGCAGAGGAGGCTCAGGGGGCCCTTGTGGCTCTGCACGAGGAGGGGACAGGGACAGGAGGAGGGAGAACAGCCTCAAGTTGTAGCAGAGGAGCTTTAAATTGGATATTGGGGAAATTTCCTTCCTGGAAAGGTTTGTCCAGCCCTGGCACAGCTGCCCAGGGCAGTGCTGGAGTCCCCCATCCCTGGAGGGATTGAAAATCTCCCTGGATGTGGCACCTGGGACATGGGCAGTGCTGGTTGAACTCAATGATCTTTTCCATCCTGGATGATTCCAGAATTCTCTGATTTCCCCAAGGACTCACTGGGGGTGTGGGAGAAGCAAAATTACTTCTGTGTTGAGCAACTTTGTAATCTGCCAGTAATGGATGTGTCAGGAAACCACAGCTGAATTTGTACTGCTGCTTTCTTTGTTGGTTTTATTTCCTTCAGGGCTTGCACAAAGGCTGTTGAGTTGTTCAGGATGATGCAAGAAGGATCCAGCAGATGCAGAGCAGATGTTTTTGTGCCAGAGGGCTCTCTGAGGCCAGCAGGGGGACTGCTGCACCAATCCCAGAGTCACGGAATGGTTTGGGATGGAAGGGACGTTAAAGATCAGCCAGTGCCACCCTGCCATGGCAGGGACACCTCCACTGTCCCAGGGAGCTCCAGACCTGTCCAGACCAGAGCAGAGCAGAGCAGACCAATCCAAACCCAACCAAACCCAACCAAACCAAACCAAACCAAACCAAACCAAACCAATCCAATCAAATCAAACCAAACCAAATCAACCAAACCAATCCAAACCAAATGAAATCAAACCAAACCAAACCAAATCAAATCAAACCAATCCAAACCAATCCAATCCAACCAAACCAAACCAATCCAAACCAAACCAAACCACACCAAACCAAACCAAACCAATCCAAACCAAACCAAACCAAACCAAACCAAACCAACCAAACCAAACCAACCAAACCAAACCAAACCAAACCAAACCAAACCACACCAAACCAAACCACACCAAACCAATCCAAACCAAACCAAACCAATCCAATCAAACCAAACCAAACCAAACCAATCCAAACCAAACCCAACCAAACCAAACCAAACCCAACCAAACCAAACCAAACCAAACCAAACCAATCCAAACCAAATCACACCAATCCAAACCAATCCAATCCAACCAAACCAAACCAAACCAATCCAAACCAAACCCAACCAAACCAAACCAAACCCAACCAAACCAATCCAAACCAACCCAAACCAAACCAAACCAAACCAATCCAAACCAATCCAAACCAAACCCAACCAAACCAATCCAATCCAACCAAACCAAACCAATCCAAACCAAACCCAACCAAACCAAACCAAACCAAACCAAACCAATCCAAACCAAATCACACCAATCCAAACCAATCCAAACCAAACCAAACCAAACCAAACCACACCAATCCAACCCAATCCAATCCAATCCAATCCAATCCAATCCAAACCAAACCAAACCAAATCCAACCCAACCCAATCAAACCAAACCAAACCAAACCAAACCAGACCAAAGCTGATGAGCCACAAGCAGTTTCTCTGGGGCTGCATTGTGGCAGTGTTGCCTGACTGGTCCCACATGCAGACTGCAGCTCTAACTCCCTGTTATCCTCCAGGAGTGGCTTCCTGAGGCTCCCCCAGGAGGGACCTGAGCTGGCAGCCTGTGCTCACTGCAGCCATGTCCCTTCTGCTTAAACTTGGCTTGCTGGGAAAAGGAAAGAAAATGATGAATTGTTTTATTGTCTGCAGTGTTAGAAAACCCTGCCTGAGTTGTTTATATTTGTTATATATTTAGTTATTTATATTTAGTTGTTATATTTGATTTAATTTTTTTATGTTGTTGATTGTGATTTTATTGTTTTTTTCTCCCCCAGGTTACTGGTTATTTAGATGACTGCACGTGTGATGTAGAAACCATCGATGCCTTCAACAACTACAAACTTTTCCCTAGACTGAATGAACTCCTGCAAAGTGACTATTTTAGATACTACAAGGTCATTTTTCCTTGTAAAAATTGTATTTATTTGTGTGCTGCTGTCTTTTTTAAAATTTCCTATGAATTATTGCTGATCTTTTTAGAATCAGACATCTGCATTTTAACCCTTTAAAGGATGCAGTTGGAGCCTTCTGTTACGAGGAGAATCTCAATAAGATGCAATGTACTTTTAAGAGGATTTCAAAGATATTTTCTTACCCATTTTTCCCCATTAAGCAACACCTTAGTGAGAGGAGTTCCTTTGGTGAGCTGTGATTTAAAGATGCTGATGAGCAATTTTAATTTATGATCCATAATGAGAGAATTGCCCATGGAAAACCTGCATCGGTTCCAGACCCTCAGGTTCATGGATGGCTGTTGCTGCCAGAGATTCCATGGATTGGATTCCATGGGGTGGATTCTGGGTCACCAAGGAGTTGCTGGTTGGAACAAACAAGTGCAGAACTTGGATTTCTCTTGGGAAAATGGGAAGGTTGGCTTGGCTGCATGGGGGAGATGAGTTATTGAACAGGGTGATGTGTTGTTTGCAGGTAAACCTCCAGAAACCTTGTCCCTTTTGGGAGGACAACAGTCACTGTGGGATGAGAGACTGTGCTGTGCAGCCCTGCCCCTCTGTAAGTACCAAATCCATTCTTTTACCTTATTTTTTTTATTTATTTAGCTTTTGCAGACCAAGAGGAAACAGCAAACAAGTGACTGAACTTTGTTATTTTAGTTACAGCAAAACTGGGGCTCTGGTGGATCTTTCATGGGTGCAGCAACACTGCTGGCCCTAAGAAAGGCCAAAATCCTGAATTCTGTAATATTACTGATTAAAGTTTCAAGGCAAGCTGGGCTTTTAACAGCTGACCCTCTGCAAACAGCCAAAAACTTCTCCTGGTCGTTATTTTTCCATTAGTAACTAGTTTTTAGGGCAAATCCATTATAGTTTTTGTGTTAATTGACAGAATTTGTTGCCCATGAGCTGCACTGTGATTTAATTTTGGCTGATGAATTTGTCTCAGAGCTTTCCAGCCCTGTTGCAGGAGAAATGGCTCTTTGAGCATCCCATTTCCATTTCCAAGGGCATTCCTGTCCCTGTATCCTGGACAAAAGGGTTTTGTTCCCTCAGCTGTAAGAAAACACCCTGAGGGGGTGAGGGAGTCACAGCTTGGTGGCCCCTTTGGGGACATTTCATGTTTTGGTGTTGACAGCCAGCACAGACTGTCTTACTCCCTCACTCTTGGCTTCTAAAATGGAATGATGAAGTTGTTTTTTTTTTTTTTTACACCTCAAAATAACCCTAAATGTTGTTTAAATAACTTTTTCTTCCTTAAAAAAAAAAATCTATTTTTGGTAGTGATTATGAGTAATGTGATGGAGTTCTGTTACAATTACCTAAGTTTTAGCTAAAAGTTGTTCTTATTTTAAGAACTGACTGTCCCTGCTGTCCTTAATTAAAATAATAATAAAAATAACTCTTATTGCTTAATTTTTCTTTTTACCATCACACTCTTTGCTCCTGTAGAAATGGTTCTATTGCCTTCCTACTCCTGGAGAAAATGGAAGTTGAGGACAATTTTGGGGCTGCTTGTGTGGGGCTGACATTCCATGATGGAATGGTCAGAGGGAAGTTTGGGATATCATGTGTCAGGGGCTGGTAGATGAAAAATCTGAGGTGGCACCTGGGTTCCTGCCTGGCTTTCCCAAATTCCTGCTGGGATAAGCAAAGCACAACCTGGTGTAGCACCTGAGGAAGGCTTCAGACCTTTGGAGAAAAGGAATCTTGCAGTAAATTAAAAAAAAAATCAAAATAAACCACTAGGAACGTTTCTTCTCCTTGGTGTGGGGAGGAGTGAGGGGTTGGACGTGCTGCAGGCTGGGCTGAGTGCTGTTGTCACCTTGTCACCTCTGGCAGCTGTGGTGACACCCCAGACCTTTCCCAGAGATGGGGCTGAGGGGTCTCAGCAGCCCCACAGGTGGCACTTGCCTTGTTTTGCCTTTCAGGATGAAGTCCCCGATGGAATCAGAGCTGGAAGTTACAAGGTGGGTGTGGCTGAGCACAAAAGGACGAGGGGGGTTTGTTTTGTGCTCCAGTTTTGTGCCATAAAAGTGACAAGGTTGGAAAAGACCTGGAAGATCATCTAGCCCAGCGGGCACTCTGCACCAGCCCAGTGTCCTCATGTGCCACATCCACGTGGGGTTTTATCACATCCAGGGATGGAAACTCCTCCACCACCCTGGGCAGCTCCTTCTGATGCCTGGCAACCCTTTCCAGGAAGGAATTTTCCCTCATGTCCAATCTAAACCTCTCCTGGTGCAGCTTGTGGCTGTTTCCCCTTGTCCTGTCCCTGTTCCCTGGAGCAGAGCCCGACCCTCACTCCTGGCAGGAGCTGTGCAGAGCCACAAGGGCCCCTGAGCCTCCTTTGCTCCAGGTGAGCCCTGCCCGGCTCCTCAGGGATTCTGCAGCCCCTGCCCAGCTCCTCAGGGATTCTGCAGCCCCTTCCAGCTCCTCAGGGATTCTGCAGCCCCTTCCAGCTCCCTCAGGGATTCTGCAGCCCCTTCCAGCTCCTCAGGGATTCTCCAGCCCCTTCCAGCTCCTCAGGGATTCTCCAGCCCCTGCCCAGCTCCTCAGGGATTCTGCAGCCCCTGCCCAGCTCCCTCAGCCTCTCCTGGTGCTCCATTCCCTTCCCCAGCTCCATTCCCTTCCCTGGACCCTCTCAAAGTCTTTTTTGTCATGAGGAACCCCAATCTGCCCCCAGGCTTTGAGCATGGCTCAGTAAATGTCAGAATGTTCTTTAGACTTGAAATTTTACTCTCTTCAAGTGCCTGGAGAGCACAGAGGCTGTGAGGTGGCTGTGCTGGAGGGAGCCAGGTGTTCTGCCATCTCTCCAGGAGTTGGTGTCACCAAGCACACAAAGCTCCCAAGGCACTGCCAGGGCTGCAAGACTCGTCAGCATTGCACAAACCTTTGGGCCATCCTGTGCAAACACAGTGAGGCTGAACCATGAAAGGCTTTCTGGGGTTTAACCTCTGTTAATAGTGCACTGAAGGCTAAATTGAAAGAGAAAATAATTTATTTTTTAACCCTCATCCCTCCCCACCCCTTTGCTTTCCAACCCAGTACTCAGAAGAAGCCAACAGCCTCGCTGAGGAGTGTGAGGAAGCCAAGAGACTCGGAGCTGTGGATGATTCTTTGAGGTTTGGCTTCTTTTACCATAATCCTTCCTTGTCCTGAAGGAAAGCTGGGATCAGAGCCCTCTCTGAGAGTTTTCCCCTCGTTTTTTGCAGCAAGGAAACACGGCAGGCAGTGCTGCAGTGGGCACAGCACGACGACTCCTCGGACAGCTTCTGTGAGGCTGATGGTATGGGCACCTGCAGGGATGGCAGGGCTGGCATGGGATTTGTGCACTTCTGCACAGCTTTCAGTCATGGAATGGTTTGGGTTGGAACCTTCAAGCCCATCTTATTCCACCCCTGCCATGGCAGGGACACCTTCCACTGTCCCAGGGTGCCCTGTCCAGCCTGGCCTTGGGCACTGCCAGCGATCAGGGGCAGCCACTGCTGCTCTGGGCACCTGTGCCAGGGCCTGCCCACCCTCCCAGCCAGGAATTCCATCCCAATATCCCACCCATCCCTGCCCTCTGGCAGTGGGAAGCCATTCCCTGTGTCCTGTCCCTACAGATCCTGAGTGAGAGCTCCTCTCCCACTCCCTGTAGCCTCTTCAGATCCTGGAATGTTGCTGTGAGGGCTCTACACACCCTCCTGTTCTCCAGGCTGAACAGCCCCAATTCCAGTGTCAGATATCATCACAACAGCATTTCTGCTCCTTCCCACCCCCCTGACCTGAGTGTTTTCGAAAATAACACACAAATATTTCTGACAAAGCTTCCTTGCTGCTCTGGGCCTTGCTGTGTTCAGCAAGGTGGGGCAGGGGTGGCTGGGTCAGCCCTGGGAAATGTCATTTTCCCTGAGAAAATCGTTGTCCCTGAGGCAGCTGTGCTCCACAGACATCCACTCTCCTGATGCTGAGTACGTGGATCTGCTCCTGAACCCAGAGCGTTACACTGGCTACAAGGGCCCCGATGCCTGGAAAATCTGGAACAGCATTTATGAGGAAAACTGCTTCAAGTAGGTGCTTTGGGGTCCAGTTCCACCAACCTGAGGGTGCTGATTGAGGGGCAGGAATGAATCCTCATCCTCCTGGTGGGTTACACCAGGGACAAGTCACGTGGCTGCCCCAAAAGAAGAGAATTTACTTTTCCTTTCTTTTTTTTTTGAAAAAAAAGGAGAAAGCAACACCACCCCCCCACAGAAATCCACATTTCCCTCTGTCCTTTCCCTTCCTGAGCAAAGTTAAAGCATGGAAGAGGATTTTAGATCCCCTCAGGCTGTTTGAAGTAGCTGTCTCTGCTCTGCTCTGTTTGTGCACACAAGAGACAGTAACTTATTTACATCTCTTATTTAAATTATTTTTTTTTCCTCCTCCTAGGCCTCAGAATGTAAAAAGACCTTTGGCATCTGGCAGAGGTGAGTCATTCATTTATCTCACTAAGTGGGTTAGTAGTGAACTGATCCCAGCTCCAGGAGCAGCAAATGTTCCCTGGGCTCCTTCTCCTGCTGGATCAGAAATAATCTCGTAGCTCTTGACCAAGTGTAGAATTTTGTGGCACCTGGAAGTGGGTTTTTCTAGCATCCATTGTGGAAAAAGAATGCCTGATCTTCCAGTCCTGGAAAAAAGGGTGAGTTTTGGAGGGGTTGGGAGCAGGGCTGAGCTGTCCCTGGGTCCCTGGTGTCTGAAGAGATGGATGTAAATGAGATGGCTGTACCAGCCCTGCCAGCAAACACTCCCTCTCTTCTTCCTCCAAGGTTATTTTGGAGTGAGTTTCTAGCTGTGGGTCGAGGCTGTCCCTTCCCAGCCTGGTTTTATGATGGTCAGCCCAGCAAGAACCTCACCTGGACTGGGAAATGCTTGGCTGGGCTTTCCCAAGGCCATTGATCCATCTCAAGCAGCCATTTCCCCATTTCCATGTCCATTTCCATTTCCAGCAGCCATTTCCATGTCCATGTCCATTTCCACTTCCATTTCCATTTCCAGCAGCCATTTCCATGTCCATGTGCATTTCCAGCAGCCATTTCCAGCAGTTATTTTCATTTCATTTCCACTTCCACTTCCATTTCCATTTCCATTTCCATTTCCATTTCCATTTCCATTTCCATTTCCATTTCCATGTCCACGTGCATTTCCAGCAGCCATTTCCAGCAGTTATTTTCATTTCATTTCATTTCCATTTTCACTTCCATTTCCATTTTCATTTTCATTTCCCCCTAAGCTATTGTGCTGCTCATCCCCCTCCTGTGACCCTGGTGGGAAGGGGTGGCTCTTCTGCTGAAGGAGATGTGCAATGTCCCTGGAAATATCAGCCTGGACTTCCTTTGCAAGTATTGATCCCCCCTGCACTGGTCAGGTTACTCAGCACTGTTCTCATCCGGTGCCCTCAGTGCTGCCCTTGGGGTTTCTGTGTTCAGAACATTCCCAAACCTCCCTGGGGAGGATCCTTCTCTGGTCACAGCAGATGAGCAGAGCAGTAGTTGCACTTTGGAGCTTAATTTTGGTTGTGTGTAATGTTTTTATTCTCTTTTTCTCTCTCTCCCCTCCACCACTTGTGCATTTTCCCCCAGGAGATGATGGAGGTGAGTGGCACTGTTTGTTTTTACTGCCAACAGAAACAAGTGGGGTGTCCTCATCCTGCTGTCACGGGCTGTGCCTCAGATCATGCACCTGGTTGGCAAAATCATTCATCAGGCAAACCAGGAATGGGAGACATGGCATCACAGGAAATCCTAAATGGGATCACAAGGATCAGAGTCCAGATCTGTCCCTGCACAGACCCCCAACAATCCCACCCTGGCATCCCTGGCAGTGCTGTCCAAACACTCCTGGAGCTCTGGGGCTGTGCCCATTCCCTGGGCAGCCTGGGCAGTGCCAGCACCCTCTGGAATAGTGGAACCTTTCCTGGTATCCAACCCAGCCCTTCCCTGGGTCCTGTCCCTGCTCAGCACAGTGAAGGGAGATCCCTGTGAGCTCCCTGGCCCAGCCCTTCCTCCTGTGAAGGGTTTGCAAAGTCCACCAGCATCTTTTTAACAGCACAAGTCCAGTCTGAAGGCAATCACTCAAGTGTGAGAAGCCTTTGGGGACAAGAATTGTCTTGGTTTTTTTTCAGTGCTTATGACTGAGACAGCTTTGAACAGACTCAATCCCAAATTATCTGGAGCTGTAGGAGAGGGGTGCCCAACTCGCTGAGGCCCTGGGAAGGGCTGTTCCCTGCAGTTCTCCCTTCTCCACAGCATTTTCCCCAAATCCTGATCTCCAGATCCCTTCCCTGCACACAGAGCAGGCACAGTGCAGCCCTGGCTTGTGCCATTCTGCACGCTCGGTTGCACTCTGTGGTTTTTTGGTTGGTTGCTTTGTTTGTTTTATAAAAACATCCCTCTCCCCAGTGTGGCCAGAAGAGGAAAGCAATCCCTGATCTTGTTTTTCCCTGCTGTGCCCCCCAGGCCCCTGGGGAAAGCCCACGTGCTCTTTGAGCTGCTGCTGGGCCGTGTTAGGGAAGCATCACTCACAAGGGGGGCAGGAAAACTCTTTTCATGCTCTTTTAATGCTCCTTTCCCAATTTCTGCAAACTGCAGTGGGCAGAGGCTCCTCTGGGGCCAGCCTGGAGGTGGATTCAGGGCATCAGGCTCGGGCTGTTCCCTCACTGATGTGTTTTCATTTCTTTCCAGGGCACACATTTTACAAGTGGCTCAAAGGTAATCCTTGCTCTGAACGTGGTTGCTCCTCCTGGGATGGGCAGGAGATGGGAAATGGTGGGATTAGTGGCCACTCTCAGTGGGATTAGATTCCTACCTCACAATCCAGTGAGTGCTTTCCATGTCTTTAACTGCCCTTTTCTTTGCAGGGCTCTGTGTGGAGAAAAGAGCTTTCTACAGGCTCATCTCTGGTCTGCACGCCAGCATCAACATCCACCTGAGTGCCAGGTACCTCCTGCAAGGTAAATCCTGTTCCTGCCCCAGCCCCTCACCTCCTGACACCTCCATGCTCTGCCAGGTGCTGCTTGGAGCAGTTCCAGCAGGACTCAGGCCTGTTGGTGCTCTTGCAGCCCCCAGCTGGTGTGACAGGGTCAGGGATGCAGCTACCTCGTGCCTCCAGGTCTGACAGCGTGTTCTGTACCAGCCCTGCCAGCAAACACTCCCTCTCTTCTTCCTCCAAGGTTATTTTGGAGTGAGTTTCTAGCTGTGGGTCGAGGCTCTTCCTTCCCAGCCTGGTTTTGTGATGGTCAGCCCAGCAAGAACCTCACCTGGACTGGGAAATGCTTGGCTGGGCTTTCCCAAGGCCATTGATCCATCTCAAGCAGTCATTTCCCCATTTCCATGTCCATTTCCAGCAGCCATTTCCATGACTGTGTCCATTTCTAGCAGCCAATTCCATGTCCATGTCCATCTCCAGCAGCCATTTCCATGGCCATTTCCATTTCCACTTCCACTTCCATTTCCATTTCCATTTCCAGCAGCTATTTCCATGTCCACATGCATTTCCAGTAGCCATTTCCAGCAGTTATTTCCATGTCCATTTTCACTTCCATTTCCATTTTCATTTCCATTTCCACTTCCATTTCCATTTCCAGCAGCCATTTCCATGTCCATGTCCATCTCCAGCATCTATTTCCATGTCCATTTCCATTTCCATTTCCATTTCCAGCATCTATTTCCATGTCCATTTCCATTTCCACTTCCATTTCCAGCAGCCATTTCCATGGCCATTTCCACTTCCATTTCCATTTCCACTTCCATTTCCATTTCCATGTCCATGTGCATTTCCAGTAGCCATTTCCAGCAATTATTTTCATTTCCATTTCCATTTTCATTTCCATTTCTATTTCCATTTCCATTTCTATTTCCATTTTCATTTCCACTTCCACTTCCATTTCCATTTCCAGCAGCCATTTCCATGTCCACTTCCATTTCCAGAAGCTATTTCCATGTCCACTTCCATTTCCATTTCCATTTCCATTTCCATTTCCATTTCCATTTCCATTTCCATTTCCATTTCCATTTTCACTTCCATTTCCATTTTCATTTCCATTTCTATTTCCACTTCCATTTCCATTTCCTTCCCATGCTTTGGTCCATAAATACCTGGTCTGAGGAATCCCAGTTTCAACCCTGGAGTTGAAAATCAAAGTGATTGCTGTGGAATTTGGGAAAACCATTTATATTTAACTAAATAATTGTGTTTAAGGCAAGAGATGAGCTTGGGCTGCAGCATCAGCTTGAGATGACTTTTATATCTTCCACTATGTATTTTATAGAATAATCTTAAATACATGGTAAAATGAGCAACAGAAGTATTTATTGTGGGCTTGAAAATGGGAAATAGAGGCCATTTTCCTCCATTCTTGTTTTTCCATATCATCAGGAATTCTCCTCAGGTGTCCCTGTTTGTTAGGAAGTTTCAGGAATTACCTGAAAAAAAAACTGCAGGAATTTTGTGTTTGCTGGGGTTGGAACTGAGTTACAATCCTGCCCCCCTTGAACAATTTTCAGGCAAAATCTCTTCACTGGAGGAGTTGTCAGGCATTGGAAGGGGATTTTCAGGGGAGTGGTGGGATCACCATCCTGCATTAGTATTAGTATAAATTATAGTAGTTATTGTTAAATATAATATAATATAACATAATATAACATAATATAACATAATATAACATAATATAACATAATATAACATAACATAACATAATATAACATAATATAATGTAATGTAATGTAATGTAATGTAATATAATATAATATAATATAATATAATATAATATAATATAACATAATATAATATACAGTATGTTATATATTTTATTATAATTATATTACATAATAGAGAGTATTATATATTGTTATATATTATATTATGTTATATATTATATTATATTATATTATATTATATTATATTATATTAATTATATTATATTATATTATATTATATTATATTATATTATGTTATATTATATTATGTTATATTATATTATATTATATTAATTATATTATACTTATTAGTATTAATTATATTAGTATAGTGAATTAGTATATGAATAAATATTAGTATAGTTTATCACAGGGTGAAAAACTCAAGAGTTTTGGGTTTTTAGTTTGGAGGTGATAGAAAACAAGCTGGAGGATTTTGAGCATTATCTGATCTTCTTCATCTACTCCATTTTTACAGTATTAATAACACAGAGTGATTGGTTAGAAAGAACCACAACACAAATACTGGGAGAACAAACAAATAATTAATTATTAGTAGAAAGGTAAAAATAAAATACATTCTAAAAGTTAATTAAGCAAAATAACTTTAAAAGACCTTAAACCTTTGTGTCTTGTAATTTTTAGCACCTTTCTCTTTGTACACTAAGCCTAGTATTTAAACAACATACTAAACTATTGATAAGAGAAAAAATAAAATTGGTAAGAGAAAAAAATAAACAGCAACCTGACCTGTAACTTTTTAGTTAAAAAATAAACAACAACCTAACCTGTAACTTTTTAGTCCCTTTCTCTTTGTACTAAACTATTGATAAGAGAAAAAATAAAATTGATAAGAGAAAAACATAAACAGCAACCTAACCTGTAACTTTTTAGTACCTTTCTCTTTGTACTAAACTATTGATAAGAGAAAAAATAAAATTGATAAGAGAAAAACATAAATAGCAACCTAACCTGTAACTTTTTAGTTAAAAAATAAACAACAACCTAACCTGTAACTTTTAGTACCTTTCTCTTTGTACATTGTCTAGTATGTAAACAACATACTAAACCATTGATAAGAGAAAAAATAAAATTGATAAGAGAAAAAAATAAACAGCAACCTAACCTGTAACTTTTTAGTCCCTTTCTCTTTGTACTAAACTATTGATAAGAGAAAAAATAAAATTGGTAAGAGAAAAAAATAAACAGCAACCTAACCTGTAACTTTTAGTACCTTTCTCTTTGTACATTAAGTCTAGTATGTAAACAGCATACTAAACTATTGAAAGGAGAAAAAATAACAACCTAACCTGTAACTTTTTAGTTAAAAAATAAACAACAACCTAACCTGTAACTTTTAGTACCTTTCTCTTTGTACATTGTCTAGTATGTAAACAACATACTAAACTATTGATAAGAGAAAAAATAAAATTTGTAAGAGAAAAAAAATAAACAACAACCTAACCTGTAACTTTTTAGTCCCTTTCTCTTTGTACATTAAGTCTAGTATGTAAACAACATACTAAACTATTGATAAGAGAAAAAATCAACAACAACCTAAAGACCAAAAAATCAAAAAGTCCCATTTGTCTCTCGGTTCTACACAGAACTTTTTAGGGATGTCCCCATCAGAAGAGCCTTTGGGGGGTCCCACAAAACCCCCCCACCTCTCACTGCTTTGGGGTTTTGTTTCTGTCTCAGATTCGTGGTCGGAGAAGAAATGGGGCCCCAACGTCACGGAGTTCCAGCAGAGGTTTGATGAAGCCCTCACCAGTGGGGAAGGGCCCAGAAGACTCAAAAATCTTTATTTTCTGTACCTGATCGAGCTGAGGGCCCTCTCCAAAGTGCTGCCCTTCTTTGAGCGCCCTGGCTTCCAGCTGTACACGGGCAATGAGCGCCAGGATGCAGAGATGAAGCACCTGCTGCTGGAAATTCTCCATCTGGCCAAGTAATTGCACTCAGTGCCTGGGGACAGTTATTGAGGTGAAGGGAGACCACCCCCATTTGTTGATCAGCATCTGACTCCGTTTATTGACTCAATCAGTCACTTTTAATAACCGTGTTAATTAAGTTCATGCATATTGCAAACCCGAGCTCACCATAGGTCAGAGATAACACACCAACCCCTCCTTTTGTTTCCAATACCAAGATTTGGGTTCTCAAAACTTACTTTTACTTTCCCAAAACAGCCAAAGATAGAATATTCACCTGCCATGAGAAAACTGCCTGATAACTCTGGTATGCAAGGTTCTCAAGGCCCTCATGTTTGTCACTTTTGCTTTCCCATACCTTATCCAAGGACAAGATATTTACTTGTAATTAAAAACAACCTGAGAACTCCTGCTGTTTACAGAAACAGGCTGTGAGAATTTTGCTCCTCACAGCCATTTCTGAAAAAATCTCCAACAGACAGTGGCTCTGCCACCATCCCTGGGTGCTTAACCTGACATGTCAAGCTCCTAGGAAGGCACTTCTGGCTTCTTCCTGCAGCCATTTGTGCAGTAGGATCACAGAAACATGGAATGGTCTGGGTTGGGAAAGAGCTTTTTAAAGCTTTTTTTTTTTCCATCTAGCCCAGCCCCCTTGCCATGAGCAGGGACGTGGAACCAGTGGTGTAGTTTTGCTGGGAACACATTATTAATATCTGTATGCAAATTACAGAATTTGGGTAATTAGTCCCACGGTTTAATTAGTCCCGTGGTTTAATAGCCTTGGCTGCCTTTTGGATTTAGCAGAATTGAATTTAATAACTGCCTACGTGTTAGCCCTAAAATTGGCTACCTGTGTGAGTCAGCTGTGGGATACCAGGCCTGGCTTCATGTTTGCAACAAAAAAAACATCCTAAATATCTTGGTAACAGAGGTTTGGGCTGGTGGATGGAGTTTGGAGTAAAAGGAATGGAAGATACTGGAACCAGACAGAAATGGGTGTCTCCTAAAGTGGTCAATGTTTGATTTATCTCATCACCCTCCTGTGCTTCTGTCTGTCAGCACTGAAATTGCTTAAAAACCATTAAGCAGTTGCTGAAAAAGTCTCCAAGATGAGATGCCAGCTCAGATTGGAAGAGAAAATACAAATTAGAATGACATCAATACAAATTTGAGGAGAAGATAAAATCCCAGGGTGGTTTGGGTTGGAAGGGACCTTAAATCCTCTCATTCCATTCCTTGGGAGTGGATATCGGATTCAAACCCCTCTGGGGATGTCCAGTGGCTCCCAGCTGTGTTTATCCCACCCCTGACTGCAGCCATACATCCAAGGAGGGCAGAAATCCAACTCTCACCATTCCCTTCCAGGTCCTTCCCACTGCATTTCGATGAAAACTCCTTCTTTGCAGGGAATAAAAAGGAAGCTGCCAAACTAAAGGTAATTTCTGCCAAGGGCCCCACTGCAGGAGGCTTTTCCTACCTCAGTCCCACTGAATTCCAGGATTAATTCAGATTAATACCTGGAAGGAGCCCTAATGAATGCCTAACCATGGATGTCTTTTCCCCCAGGAGGAATTTAGGCTGCACTTCAAGAACATTTCCAAGATCATGGACTGTGTTGGCTGCTTCAAGTGTCGGCTGTGGGGGAAGTTGCAGGTGAGATTTGTCAGCAATATTTGGGATCTCTGGTGTGGGATCTCAGCACCTCAGGACTGAGGTGTCACCGAGACACCCTTGGGGGGCTCGGGAGCCCTGGAATGTTCCAGAAGTGTCTGGTGGCTGGACTTTGATCCTACACAGGAGACGACACCTGTATGAGGATAGGAGGGTTTCACCGGGGTGAATGGTGAAGGGATTGGTTAATTAGAGGGTGAAACACAGGGTTTAGGATTTCTGTACAGGGGGGTTTAGAGAAGTAAGATGGAGGAATTGGGGCGTGTCCTGTCCTTCTTCTTCTTCTTCTTCTCCTCCATCTTCTGTGGTGATGGTGGCACTTTGGGATTGGTTATTACTAAAAGTGCACTGGGCAATAAGAATAAAAAGGATTGGGGAAAAATGATAAATATTGTACACGTAACTTTGGGTATAAAGATAGGTGAGTGTCCGGAGGGCAGGGAGTGTGCTCATGGCTGGCTGCTGAGCAGAGCTCTGTCGGGCCGAAAGAAAATCTTTTAGATAAACAATTAATAAACACAGAGACCGAAAGAAGAACTGAAGCCTCTTCTCGCCCTTTGATACGCGGGCTGCCCCAAGGCCACCCCGGGCCTTTCCAGGCCCTCCAAACAGCCGAAAACCGGACACTCTGGGGCTGGGGTTGGCCCTTGGATCCCAAGCAGCTCCTGGATGGAGCTCAGGGCTGCTGATTCCTCAGCTGGAAGCTTGCTCAGCCTGGGAAGCTGGGATGAGGCAGGGCAGGGGAGGGTGCAGAGCCTGGCTGGAGGGAAATCCTCCTGCCCAGGAGGAGCAGGGAGGTTTGAATGCTGCTGTTCAAGGCTCCTCTCTGATCCCTGCACAGACACAGGGCCTGGGCACAGCACTGAAAATCCTCTTCTCAGAGAACCTCATCGAGAAGATTCCTGAGAGTGGCCCTTCCTATGGGTTCCAGCTGACCAGACAAGAAATTGTGGCCTTATTTAACGCCTTTGGAAGGTGAGTTTCAGACTTTCCCCTCTACTTTTGCAGTGTAGTCTCAGTTTGAGCTCTTATTTTTATCAGTTCCCAGCAGCTTTGGTGGGGACTCCTGCTCTGGTCATAGTCTGGTACCAGGTGTTGGTATGGAGTAAAACAGTTGGAATGATTTAAAATATTCTTTATACTCTGCATTTCTGTAAGGAATTCAAGGAGGCATTTATGCTGAGATACAAAGCATTTCATTCTTTTGAAGGGACTGTGTGACTCTGTCCTTGGAGCACACTGTCCCAGGCAAGGGCTGTTCTCCTTAAGCCTCTCCCCAGCTCATTCCCAGATCATGATGGCATTTTTAAAAGGAATCCATCAGTCCAGCCTCTCTGGATGAGGAGTTTTTGTCAGAAAAGGAGGATAATGAGACCTTTAGGAGGGGATTTCAGGACACTCTGGTTATGCATGAGCTCTTTGTGATGTTGAGAGACCTGGCAAAGAGGATTTTCCAAGGATGAGTTCCTTAACATCCCATTCCCCTGTGAGTCCCAGAGTTTGCTTTAAAAACAGGCAGGGGAATAATGAAGGGCCTGGTTGTAACCTCAACCTAATTTAGCTGCAATTCCAAATCTTCTCCTCCCAAGAGCTGCTTGAAGCTTTGCTGGATGCAGCCCCTTTCTCCCAGACTTTAAATAATTCACGACATGAATGTTGCTGTAACATTTCCCTTCTGCTTTCCTGGCACACAGGGTTTCAACCAGCGTGAAAGAACTGGAAAACTTCAGGAATCTCTTACAAAACATGAGGTGAATTCAGTGGAGAAAGAGGGATTTGAGGACAAACACCATCATTGCACCACTCTGACTTAAACCACTTGCTGGGCCTCCTGTCCCATCATTGTCTGTAACCTGCTGAGAAGATATTTTATACAAAGGGGAAAAAAAAAGCTATTTTTTGGTATAAAAATGGGGACTATATGTAAATTTTATTTTATATATTGGAAGATCATTTGGAATAACTCTTTTTGAAATATTGCTGTGCTGTTTGAAGATGGATCAGAGCCGTGGCCTTGCCTTTGGAAGTGTGGGGCAAGAACTGTGCCATTGAATAAATCTGGGGGAAATTCCTTGTCTGCTCCATCATTCCAAGCACTCACAGTGCGTGCAAAAACAACTTCAAGGGATTGCAGGAGCTGCTGCTGTCCCAAGGTGGAGTCCTTTTCTTCAGAATTCCTCTTCTTGTGGGAACAGGGAGTTTCTGGTGCTGCTTCCAGCCCAGCAAGGACAGGGGGCAGGTTTGGGCAGTGCTGCTGGAAAAAAAACAGCTTCTCCAACCCTGGATATGTGTGTGGAACCCCCTCTGCTTTGCACCCCAGAGTGTGGGGAGAGCACAAGAGGCAGCCTGAGCTTTGGCTCAGGGCTGTGTGGGTGTGGATGAAGCTGGGGAAGGAATGAAAGAAGCTCCAGGGCTGGAGGTGCTGCTGGGTTTGGGGGGTCCTGGCAAGCACAAAGCAGAGCCCCTGGCCAGAAATGTCCCCTGGGCCAGTGGTGTGAGCTCATTGCACTCACAGGATGGACACAGAATCAGGCAGGGCCTCCACAAGGGGCACAGAGAGACCAGCACAGCTCCTGTTGGCAGCACAGACCCCCAGCAACCCACCCTGGGCATCCCTGGAGCTGTGCCCATTCCCTGGGCACTGCCAGCACCCTCTGGGAGCAGAACTTTTCCTGATTTCCACCCAAACCTGCCCTGGCACAGCTCCAGCTGCTCCCTCAGGGCTGCAACCAGAGAAACACCAGGGGATAAAATAAACCCCCAGTGCCACCCCCAGAGCAATTGGATGTGCCAGGTCCTGGCAGGGCCACACCTGGAGCTGGCTGGGTCACCCTGGGATCCATCCCAGCACAAAAAGTCTTTTTTTATTTTAATTTATTTCAACAGAGTAGTGCTTGGTTACAGTTTAGTGAAGAACAAATAGGTACATTCATTGGCCACAGCTCCTGGGCCAGCAGCTGCTGCCCACCTGCAAAGCCAGAACACTGTTAAACCATACCAAAAAAAAAAAACCCAAAAAACAACCCCACCAAAAAAAAAAAAAAAACAAAAGAAAGTTTAATGAAAGGCAACTATGCATTAAAAAAGTCCTTGTAACTTCTGAGCTATAAATGAGTTCAGTAAAACACAGGAGCAGCCCCAGCAGGAGCTGTCAGTCCAGACAGAGGAGAAAACCCCCAAACCCATCAGCAACGAGGCTCACTGCCCTGACCTGCCCTCCCAAAACCCCAGGAAGATCATAGTGTGGCTGTGTGCTTCAGTGCAAGAGGAACAATGAGCCTGTAGCCCTTGGATTTTGTAGAGTTTTTTTTTAATTTTTCTTTTTTTTTATTATTTTTCCTTTTTTTTTTTCTTTTTTATTTTTTGCACTACACTCCTTTCCCTCCAAAGTAAAACTTAAAGTGCTCCTAGTGCTTTGGAATTTAAGCAAGAACAGGGGCCACGAGTGTCACTTGCTGTCTTTGGAGGCTCATGGGGGGCAGAAGGAAGGGTGGCAGTGCCAGGCCCTTGACCAGCTTTGCCATGAGCCAAGCAGGGATTGAGATGGAGCAGCCTGTTCCTGCCAGGACACAGGGCAGCAGCTGGGCCTCAGCTCTGCCTCAGGGCTGTGCTCAGAGCTGCCAAAAAGAGCCAGGAGTGGCTGCAGGAGGGGAGCAGGGAGAGCACACACAGGGACACACAAGGGACACCGAGCTCAGCACAGCCCCAGGGCTGAGAGGGCCAGGCTGGCCAGGAGAGGATGCCCCAGGGCTGGGGTTGCTCTCACAGCTGCCAGGGGTTGTCCCAGCACAGCATTCCCTGTCCCCAGTGTCACACCGGGCACGTTAAAAGCAGGCCCAGGGTGGATTTGCCCCATGGTCAGAGCAGCTCCCTCCCTGCACCAGAGCCTTTAGGCAAAGCTGCTCTGCTCAGCCCCAGGAATAACACCAAGCCTCATCTCCAAAGAGCCCAGGCCAGCTCATACTTGGCTGTTTTGGGGGCCTGGCCCAGCACTCCCACCCTGGGAGGCCCCAGGTCCACGGGGAGGGCAGAGTAAGGAGCGCAAGGATCACATCCCTGTGGTTTTCTGCCCCTTCCTTCAGCAACAGCAACGTTCCACAGGCAGCCACACACCCCCTGCACCTCAGTGGGGACCCAGCAGTTCACATTCACTTCTGGTTAAAGATCCTGGTTATCTGCTAAATGCAATTTAATACTGAGGGGGACGAGGGGAGCCCCACTGTGGGCAAGGAGGAGGGGGAGCAGGGCTGCTCCCAGCACCCAGGGGGTGCAGCAGCCCGGGATTCACACCCATTCCTGCACACACACTCCTGCTGAGCCAGCTCCAGCCTCTCCCTGCAGGGACAAGGCAGCCCTGTCCCTGTGCCAGCAGAGCAGTGACCTCCCTCAGCTCTGAGCCACAGGCCCAGGTGGGACCAGCAGGCAGGGCAAGACCCCCCGAGCCCCAGGGCTCACCCAGCCCTGCCAGGTGGGAATATGGCACAGAAAACTCCAGCATCCAACACCAGGGGCCCTGCCCAGACAGAGCAGAGCTCCCTGCTCCCAGGGAGGCAGGATGCAGAGGCCTTCAGGGAACACATCTCTGCAGAAGACAGTGCCTCTCCCAGCTCTGGATGTGCAATTAAAACAGTAACTAGAACAGTCTCAGGCCACGCACGGCCCGAGCGAGATTCGTTCCTTCCAAGTGTGCAGATAAAAGTGCAAATATGCATTTGATGTTTCTTTTCTAGTGAGGAAGCTCTGGTGCATTTAGCTGCCAACATCTTGAAGACCAGACCAAGGAAAAAAAACCAAAAAAACCAAAAAAAAAAAGCTTCCAGAGAGTTCAGCTTCACTTTGCTACATGGTACCTTAAAGTCACAGTTCTGTGACTGCAGTGCCCGCAGCCCCGCGCGGCTGCGGCAGTAGTGGAATGTTTGTGTCATGAGTTAATGCTTCAGGGGGCAGAGGAGGAAAAGAGGAAAAACCAGGTTACAATCCTATACACGAGTGCCACTGTGGGAAGAGAGAGGGAGCCTCCTCAGTTGTGTGGGGCAGCTGTGTGGGAGCTGTGCTGGTGCTGGTTGCTCTCCGAGCCGCAGAGCAAGGGCGCGCTGTCGGCGGCGCCCTCGCTGCCAGCCAGGGAACCGTAGCAGCCCGAGCACTGAGGGGTGGCCAAGCTGCAGGAGAGACAGAAAAATCACAATGAGAGGTGCCCAAGCTGCAGGAGAGGCAGAAAACTCCACGCCTTTTTGTTTTTTTTTAGGGATGAATAATTTGGGTTCTCCAGAGTTCTGCTCCCAGCACTGGTCAGGGGGTGGAATTTGAAGGTGCAGTATCTCCAAGGAACTTGGCTTTGGTGAGAGGAGAGCACCAGGCCCTGCTGGTCAACAGGAGCCAGAAGCTCTGAACTGCTCTCTACACCCCTGGGCAGCAAGTGAGGTGTGGTAGACAGGTAGGTAGAAGAATTATAAAAGAAAGGCTGTGTCAGTGACTTGATAGAATTTGATAAGCTTTGTTGATTGTAATCAGCCTTTCATCCCATATCTAACAGATAACCAGTGATAACCTTAATGAGATAATACCCTCCCAAGAGCAAGCTGTTTTACCAGAACAGAGCCTTTTTGAAATTAATGAAAAGGGGGAGATGTTGGAGACAGGTAGAAGAATTATAAAAGAAAGGCCTTATGAAATCAAATTGCCAAAGCTGGCCTGTCATTTCTTCCAAGTGCAGCTAACAAGCAATTTGCAAGTTGCCATGTGAAGCTATTTTGAGAATCAGAGGTTCCTCTAACACAAATCTATTCTAAGGATGAAAAACAAATGCACCTGTGCAAACAGTAAGATTTGTCCCATGAGAACCCACAAAGGAAAAATGTAAACATATCTAGAGAGAGAAAACTTGATAGAGATATACAAAAGCCCTTACTGACCAGTGAACTGAATTTCACTGCATTGCTGACCAATTAGGTTTAACATACTGCTGATATTTCCTACAAATAAAATTCTTTATTCACAAACCTCATAAAAATATGAGCTTTGTGAATAAACAATTTGCTTTCTGCATGAAGAAATGGAGTCTTGGCTGATTTATTCCAACATGTGGAGACCCCAAAGATGCGACTGACGCGAGATGAACAGTTTGTCACAAAAAAAGGTGAAATGAGCAAAGCTGACCCCAGGACCAGGCAGTGAGACAGGGTTTAGAGATGGAACACACAAAGTCATGAAAGGAAGATGGAGACAGCCACGAGAATGGCCAAGGCAGGAGTGAACAGCAGTGAGATGAGACACAGCACACGGACACAACCAGTGGCAGCACCGCTGGCTGCAGGATCAGCACCAAAAGAAATTCAAACAGCAAATTTACAAAGCAGCAAAAGGCTGTGGATGGCTACAGTCAGGCACAGGAACAAAGACAAGAGGCAGCCAGTGAAGTGGAACCCGGGCACAGGGGCTGCAGAGTGTGGAATGCATGGAAATGAACACAATTCCTGAGAGAAAGTGTGATAACAAAACTGCGAGTGGCAGAACACAAACGAGGTCTCCAAACCTCGGGTGATACGTGGCCCAAAGAGTCCTGGAAGGTGAGGCAGCCCAGGAGCTGCTGAGGAGAGAAGGGCCCAGCAAATTGTGGGGACAGCAGCCTCAAGAACCACGGTGAGTGAACAACTGCTGAGGTGTGGGGAAACAAGCAGAATAGAAAAGGGATGTGGAAATGACACGTGCATGTCACAGAAAGAAAGGCAAACTGTGAGTTAGAAGAGGCAAAATATGTTGGGAAAAGGAGAGAGAAAGTACAATGAGTGTATGCTGATAGCTTTGTGACTGTGTTGTGTGGTCATGGAGCTGTCCCTGATTAGGTAAATGTATTTAGTGGATCCAGAACTCTGGTTCTGGGACAGTGCCTGTGTGTGTCCCTGCTGCAGATGCTCAGGAGCACACAGCCCCATGTCAGTCATTCCCCTTCTATCCCAGAGCTGCACACAGCATTAGGGTCAAACCATGTGGAGAAACAAATGAAGAACCAGGAGCCCAGAACCAGGACTTAGTTGTGTGCTCGTGCAAAATTACCTCTGTCAGGATTAAGTTACCCCCACATGGTGCAGACAGGCGGCCATCTGAGCAGGTCTCATCCTCCAGCAGAGCTCAAACTGCAGGACCAGCAGGACCAGACAGTATTTTTGTGGTAAAGCTTCTTTCCAGACCCAGTGGCCCCACCTGGGCTGGGTCCCTCAGTCAGCAGTCCCCTGTGGAACTCACAGACTCCAAAACAGAAGGGGAGAGCTGCAGGTGCTTGGTGCCTCTCTAGAGTTTTCTACATTTGTCTTTTGGTAATTTTCTTCTCACCAGGGGAAAATTACCAAAAGACAAATGTAGAAAAATGTGTTCAGTTTTTAGGGTTTGTTTCCTTGCCTTTTTCCCTCCTCTTTTTCAACCACAAGTGTTTTAGGGGGAGAACAGAGGTGCAGCAGCACAGGATGGTGCCACAGAACTGTCCCTTCCCTAGCTGGCAGTGGCACAGGGCAGCTCAGCCCTCCTCCCCCTTTTTGGGGCACTGCCTGCCCATCATTTGACATCAGCTGATCTATATTTAATTGATGTTCATCTAAGAAACCTGTTGTAGACATGGGGTGGTGTGGCAGACCTCCCCCTGCCCTGCTGCACCTCTGTTCCTTTTTTGTTTTGTTTGTTTGTTGGTTTTTATCTAAAACAATGTCTAAGGGGCTTACTAGAAAGTGACTATTCTATAAAGTATTCTTGAAATCTATATTCATGCACATGCAAAATCCAGAAATTGAAGAAGTCAGATCCACTCTCTCTGCAGATTTTCTCTGTGCTCCTTTACCCAGGGACAGCTACAGCAGCCCTTAATGCCTCAGGTCTTCGTAGGTCTTTTTGTTCACCATATGGGAATATGAGGAGGAATCCTCATACTCCTCCTCTGTGTCAGGCTGCCACCTCTCTGAAGGCTTCTGCTGTTTCAGCTTTGCCCACAGTGAGACTGCATCCTCAATCTGTGTGAGGCTGGCACAGTGTGCTGTGTTGGGAATGCCCAGGCACCTCATTCCATGGGTGTCTCCACTCTGCAAAGTGCCCCTGGAACGCCCCGGGCCCTCGGGAGGTGCAGTTACCACAAATCTCACAGCTGGGGCTGAATTTCAGACCATGGAGTTTATACAACCAGTATGGGATGGGCTTCCCATCCCAACCAAAAGGCAGATTTTTAGGGTTATAAATTATTTCATTTTCTTCATCTTCATTCTCACTGTCACTGATCTGCTCTTCCTCCTCCTCTCTCTCCTCTCTTGTCTGTGCCTGTTTACACTGCACGTTCTCATGGGTGAGGTGTCTTTGTTCCCCAAGAACTTCCACATACTCATAAATCTGAGCTCCCAGGAATGCAAGATCTTTATTTCTTTCCATGTTTCTCTTGCTTCCTTTTGGCTTTGGGTTCTTAGCAAACAAGGAAGGACCAGGTGCCTCCAGGGATTTGCTTTTAGTGCTAAAAAGCCTCTGAGCACGCTTCTCCAGAGTCCCACCACACTTCAGCCCCAAAGCCAGCAAAGCTGATTTCAACCTGTCCAGTCCCAGCGAGGCCAGTTCCTCCCAGGAGGAGAAGGCTGAGAGGTCCAGGTGGGCACCAGCATGGGTGAGGGCACTGCTGGTCTCTTTAGGCCAGCCTGGGAATGTGCCATTCTCCCATTTCTTTTCAAACTCCGTCTGAATTTTCTAAAAAAGTTCATTCTGGTCCAGTAATGGTTTCACTCGATCTGTGTAACCCTGCAGGTACTCAAGGAGCATCTCAAGATACCTCTTGTATTCAGCATTTTTTCTCTCCTTGGGAATATTGAAGAGCTGGTCAAATGTGGCTAAGCAAGTGATATAATCCAATTTCTCTGATGATCTCAGGTTAATGTACTTGAGGTAACAATCATGCAAATCCAAGGATTGTCCGTACCCTTCCTCATCTGTGAACTCCACCAGATTCTGAGCTTCTGCACCCGGGCTGTCTCTGGCCTTCAGCAGCTCCTCAAACTCCACTGACACAGGGACACAGATCTCATGTGGGTGCTTCTGGTGAAATTCCTGAAATTGCTTCAAGTCTGTTGTAAAACTCCACAGATTCATTTGGCCCCGAAATGGCGCCGAGCTCTTCCTCCCGCAGACCATCCTTGTCATCACACAGCTCCCACAGGCTGCTGCTCACTCCCATGTACCTGTCCTGCATGGCCCAGGTGTGGTGGTCTGAGTTGATCTGGTCATGGAGCTTGGAATTCTTGGTGAGCATCTCCCTCACCATCACGTCCATGAGCTGCTCCTGCTCCTTGTGGTACCACCTCTGCTGCTCCAGGATCGTCTCCATCCCCTCCCCTGTGTGCCTGCAGCTCTCCTCTTCTCCCAAGATTATGGGCAGCAATTCATTTCTCAACCAGGTCCTAGAACCTTGAATTTTATCTGCAGCAGTTCCTTAAAAGTTTAGAAATAATTAGCTCACAAATCAAATGTTACTGCTGAAGCAGACAAAGTCAGGATACAACCTGACAGCCTGTGGGTCAGGGTGTTGGTAGCTGCCCAAATAAATGGTGGCTGCAGCCCTCCTGGAGTGACAAACGTGGTGATCCTGTAGAAGGCTGTAGTTGTCCTCTCAAGGTCCAGTGGTGTCTGGTGTTCCTCTGGGAATCCAGTGGAAAAGGCTGCTGTGCTGTTCCCAGGCCCAGATTATATCCAGGTAGGAATGCTTTGGCTCCTCCCCCTGGGCAGAGCATCTCCCAGTGGGATGATGGAATTTGATCAGCCAGGCAGGGACACTCAATGGCCCATTAAGAGAAGATTTCTCCTGGAGGGAGGATCCATTGTGGAAGAGACAAAGAAAACTGCCCCACCTGGTTTAACAGCTGGCCCATGAAGAGAAGCTATCCCTCAGAGTCATGAGGGATGGGTCATGGAAGAGATAAAGAACACTCCCTCACCTGGTTTTAACAGACGGTGATAGAATACACCTGGTTACATCTTGCATTGCAATCTAAGACAGTTAAATATTACCTTTCTATGCTGTAAGATATAAAGCTGTTTTCTTTTAAGAGATAAGATGACTCTGACTAAAACAGCTGGGATGGAAGCTGACAAACAGCTGTTTGTGGATAAAGAAGATCCAGTGTGTCCACCATTGATTTTGTGAAGATTCTATTGCTCGTTACAATCTCTGCTGTTTTGTCTTCCACAGATAACACAGAAGAGTCAGTGATGACTCTCCATTGTGGCTGTTGTTGATTGTGAGCTGTTTTAGTGCTTTCCTTTGTTTCATTTTGCTCTCACAGGTACATGACTGTTTAGAAAGGTGTTACCTCAACTTCCTGAGAGGGTTACCACTGATATATTGATTACATGATGTGAATTTACTGATTTTATAATAGACATCATTCATAAGATGTTATTACTGTATTTATAGCCAGCTTCTTATATGTTTTAACATCTCTTTGTGTAATTATCTAAAAGACTCGTGTGGTTTCAGGATCCTTCTTTTTTGTTTATGCATCTCTTAGGCCAGCTTAGCTCTCTGGCTAGTCCCTCACTGGCTCTATGGTTTCATCCAATGCTGTCTCATAATTAAATATTTTTCAGACTTCTAAGAAAAGACACTTGAGCTTTGCTGAAAGCCTCCTCTGAACTGCTGGTCTTGGGGTTTTGCAAAAGCACTTATTACAGAAGCACTCCAGAAGTTTGCTGTGTTTGAAGCATCTCTATCCTGAAGGAAACTTTGGAGGGATCCAAGTACTGGATGGCTTGATTAGTCTTTAACCCCAAGGCCTTTACTCATAATTGCCTTGCTTTAAAATGTGTTTAGGAAATTCCCTCCCAGATGGAGCCTGGGCTGTGGCCAGGCCTTAGCTCTACCTGGAAGGAGAATTTGTCAATAAGCCCAATGTTTTCTGCATCAAAACTGGATTCAGGTCACTTTGACTTGACAATTTGACCCCTTAGATATGACAGCTGAACCTATCTTTAGAGTGAGCTTGGGAATTATTATCTGGAAATAATTATCCAAGCCCTCACTAAATTGAGGTTTGTCAGCTGTTCACAGACTCTGGGATGATGGTACAGTGTTTCAGAGATTCCTAATTACCTAATTTCACATGTATTATTTATTATGTGTATTATCTGAATTAATTGTTGTACCTGGCTTATTCCTGATTGCTGTTAGTTTCTTGTTCACTACATGTATGGTTTTGCCTTGATGTTTCCTCATGCTCATAACCAAAGACATGCATCTCATTTTAAAAAAGCCAAAAGAAGGAGAATTTAGTGTCTTAAGAATATCCAAATAATATAATATGTACATTAGAAATTTAGACAACAAAGAATTTTGAATAATGCAACATTTGCATCAAAAATTTGGAAAGGAGATCATCAAATCTAAATCCCAATTTATTGTGCCTCAATTAGCAAAGCCTAATTGATTCACTGACTTCAAGAGAGGGCGTGCTTGTGTTTCACCAGCAGCAGTTTGAAGTGGTCACCTGTTTGTTCAATCACTCACCCATCCCCTCTGGGAAAATGAGGCCCAGTGGAAGAGAAAGAACCCAACCACCCTGCAGCCCCCGTGGCCAGAGCAGGAACAGGAGCAGGACTGCCAAGGCTTAGCTGTGTCTGCAAACTACAGAGGCAATCTGCCAACAAAGCCTCGTGTCATCATCACAGCACAGAGTTCCTGCTAACCCTCCTCAGCTATTCCCTGTTCCAGGATCCAGGAGGACATTCAGTGGTGTCAAAGATCAGCATTTCCAGCTAATGGACCTTCTCCTGAGTCTCAACTATTTGGCTTTAAAGCAATGGTCATTTATCTCCATTTCCCTAAGAGACATTGGACATTAATCTTTTGTTTTCTCATGCTGCGAAATGCTGTGTCAGTGACTTGATAGAATTTGATAAGCTTTGTTGATTGTAATCAGCCTTTCATCCCATATCTAACAGATAACCAGTGATAACCTTAATGAGATAATACCCTCCCAAGAGCAAGCTGTTTTACCAGAACAGAGCCTTTTTGAAATTAATGAAAAGGGGGAGATGTTGGAGACAGGTAGAAGAATTATAAAAGAAAGGCCTTATGAAATCAAATTGCCAAAGCTGGCCTGTCATTTCTTCCAAGTGCAGCTAACAAGCAATTTGCAAGTTGCCATGTGAAGCTATTTTGAGAATCAGAGGTTCCTCTAACACAACATTCTATTCTGAGGATGAAAAACAAATGCACCTGTGTAAATAATAAAATTTGTCCCATGAGAATCCACAAAGGAAAAATGTAAACTTATCTAGAGAGAGAAAATTTGATAGACATATACAATAGCCCTTACTGACCAGTGAACTGAATTTCACTGCATTGCTGACAAATTGGGTTTAATACAGTGCTGATATTTCCTACAAACATCAGCTTTGTGAATAAAGAATTTACTTTCTGCATGAAGGAGATGGAGTCTCAGCTGATTTACTCCAACAGTGAGGGACTAGCAAGTGAAGTGGAAAGGAAGGAAAGTGTTTCAGCCAGGCTGGATAGACTTGGAGCACCCTGGGATCATGGAAGGTGTCCCTGCCCATGGCAGGGGGTGGAACAAGAGGAGCTTTAAGGTCCCTTCCAGCCCCAACCATTCCAGGGCTGCCAGGATGCCTTGCAAGAGTTCTGCTGGGGATCCCTGACCATTGTTCCCCCACACCAGCACTTCCTGCAGAGCTTTGTCCCAGCTCCCTTCCAGAACTTCACCAGCTCTCACCCCCCAGTGGAGAAACCCCTCTGGAGATCATTTCAGAGCCCTCTGAAATGGATCCCACCCCTCCTGGATGAAGTTCTCCTGTTTGCATCACCACCTGTGAGCACCATCCACCTCTCTGAGCTGTTCACTTCTGCCCAATAAAAGCAACTCCTTGTGAGCTGCACAAGGGAACATAAGCTCTGTCAGAGGCTCCCTGCCCCATCTACCTCACCCAAGCTGCCTTTTCCACCAAAGATTTTCCTGGGAGCAGAAGCCAGGAGCTCTGGTGCTGCCCCAGAGGGCAGCAGAGCAGCAGCACAACCCTTCCTTACCCTCCTTCCCTGGCCCCGAGCCGTGACAGGTCATCGTCGCTGTCGTAGCGCCTGGGATTGTCAAAGAAATAGGCCCTGGAGCTGTAGCTGTGGCTGTTGACCATCCCTGCTGGAGTCTGCCAAGGAGAAAGGAGTTAGGCCAGAAGCAAAACATCCCCCAAAAGCCATCCCAGGCATCCTCCCAGCACAGGGGGATTTGCTGAGGCCTACCAGGTTCTGGCTCAGTCTCTGAGCGCGGAAGAACAGCACCACGAATGTGGTTGGCACCAGCTCCCAGAGGAACAGGACCACTCCAAACACCACATACTCCTCACTGCTCACCTCCACGTGCACCTGTGGGCACAAGGCAGAGGGGTCTGGGTCATGCCAGCCACCCACAGAGCTCCCAGAAGCTGGAACTGGGAGTGCAGAGCAACCTTCCCAAAGGCAGGAGTCCCCAGAGCAGCAGAGCGACCTTCACCTGGTGCTGCTGCTGGTTTGGGTGGGCTGGTTCTGCTCAGAGGGGGCCACCAGGACACTGGGAGCTCCTGCCCACACCAGTAGCTCTCCCTCACACACAGCCATGCCCGATTAAGCATTGCTGTTCTGCTCTAGTTGAGTTGTCCCTCCTCTCCCTCACAAGAAGAGCTGGCAGGCTGGAAGGGAAGAGCAGGGAATCCTTCCTGAAGGAGTGGCTGGGGAGAGGAGGACTCAGATTTGCTGGGTGCAGAGAGCAAGCAGAGCACAAAGGCAGCTCATGTGGGGGTTCAGCTATCCAGACATCCCCCCAAAACCCCCTGTTCACCCTCCCAGGATGAGGAGTGACTGCATCTCACTTCACTGGCTCTGGATTTGGGGGGTCACACACTCACCTTGTCTGAAAGGTTGTCCCAGCCATAGTTAAAAGGACCAGGAACATTGTCTGGAGATATGGCCACAGCTACCAGGTTATAGCAAGCCCTTGAGGAATACAGGAGGGCCACTACAGATCCCACCAGAATAGCCTGGCAGACAGATGTTCCCTAGGACAGGAAGAAATAAAAAGAGTTTCAATACAGAGCTGTGATGTTCTTCCCCGTTCCCTTAAATGCACGAGCAGCTGTGCAGGCAAGAATGACCCAGAACATTTGTATGTTGTTGCTAAAATATTCAGAGCTGGCTAAGAGCTTTCTCATGTGATGAGTTCATTGCAGGAGCCACACAGCCAGAGCTGCCTGGGAGCAGGGAAGGATCTGAGGCACTGGAGTGTCCCTGGCAAGACTTTCTCAGTCAGCTCCAAACTGAGGGTCCAGGGAGAGGCTGTTCCACCCCCTGCCTTCCCCTGGGAATCTCCACGAGGCCAACAACCAACCAGCAAAAAAATCAACTTCTGCTTCACAGCCCAGACCCTGCAGAGGTGTTCACCCAGCCCTTTCACCTGCAGCCACCCAGCACCCCAACAGTGCTCTAGGAAAGGAGCTCAGGTATTTGGGGTGGGCAGAAAGACCCAGAGTTTGAACCCCAGTACCTGAAAGGAACCCACAGGAAAGATGGAGAGAGACCATTCACAATGGCCTGGAGGGACAGGACACAGGGAATGGCTTCAAACAGACAGAGGGCAGGGTTAGATGGGATATTGGGAGTAAATTGTTGGTTTTGAGGTAGTGAGGCCCTGGCAGAGGGTGCCCAGAGCAGCTGTGGCTGCCCCTGGATCCCTGACAGTGCCCAAGGCCAGGCTGGATGGGCTTGGAGCAGCCTGGGATAGTTAAAGGTAACTCATGGCAGGGGGGTGGAACTGGATGGGATTTAAGATCTTTTCTGACTCAAACCATTCAGAAATGCTGAGACAAACCAGGATTTGTTAAATCCATCCATGAATCCCTTTAATGGCTGCTGGGAGGCAGCAAGTCACAGTGAGGGGAAAACACCCTTCAGCACCTGAGCTGCCTTTGTGTTTAAGCAGAGAACCTGCTGGGGAAGCTCATCCCAGTGCTCTGCTGCACATCCCAGCTCTATTTTCCTAGATCTGGAGCTCAGAGTCAGCAGGAGAGAGGTGCCAACAGACAAATGACAGCCCAGCACACACCCTGCTGCCACTGGAAGCTGAGCCTGTGGTGCTCAGGGCAGCACAATGAGGCACAAAGGCTGCTGAAGCAAATCTGCAGCTCACAAGGACCCCAGGACAGGAGCTGGCTGCAGTCCAACCTCCTTCCCACCTCCAGCCCTGCCGTGTGCCTTTGAGTTCAGGGGCAGGACAACCTTCTGGGGCATCTGTGTGACATTTCTGCTCATCCCCAGCCTGTTTCTGCAGCAATTTCCCTCACAGAACATCAGAGGATGCCCCCAAGGCAGGGGAGGGAGGCAGAGACCTTCAGCAGGGTGAGTATCCATGTGCAGAGCAGAGGCTTCCCTGGAGCACATTATACACAGCCCAGGGGCAGCCTCAGGCATTGAGCAGAGGAAGTTGCTGCACTGGGGGAACTGGGTGAGTTAATGAGTGTCAGAGGCAGGCAGAGCTGGACAGCAGGCCCAGGCCAGCAGGGGTGTGAGCAGCTCCTCTGCCCCTGCCTCACTGCAGAGCTGGGTGCCACCTGCAGCCTCTGGGCAGCTGTCACAGAGCCAGCCCTCACCCCCTGCACTCCCAGAGGCCACCGATGCCCTCTGCTGCTCAAGGAGCCACACATCTCCTAGAGAAAGCCTCAGCTTCAGCTGGCTGTGCTCAGGTGCTCTGCTTTTTCCTCTGGATGTTTCCAGGAACTCAGGTGGACACTGACTGCAGCCTCCTGCCACAATCCTGGTGGCTTTTCCACTCTCTTAGCTGCTGGAGAAGAGCTGTGTGTGTTCAGACCCTCAGCTGTCCTGCTTTGGGACAGCACCTACAGCAACTTCTCCTCCCATTCCAAAATGCTCATCTCACCCTGGACATCTCATCCTACCCAAGCAGAGCCCACCTAAAGTTGGGTGGATTTCTGGGGATCCCCTTTGCAGGGAATCATGACACATCTGCTACAGGTAAATTTACAGCAAAAACTGCATCTGCTGCTCTGAGAAAAACCTCTCTTCAAGGCAAACCTGGGATTTTCTGTGCCTGAAAAGCAGAAGCAGCTCAGAAATCTGTTATGCCAAAGCTGCAGACAAAGTATTTCCCTAAAACATGCAGGAAACATCACTCCCACAGCAGGAGCATGCACTTTGTGAAAGGGAGGAATCCAGGAATTGCCACCTCCACACTGGGAGGAGAATCTGAGCCAGAGCAGCTCAGGTGCCACCAGGCCAGCACTGCCCTGAGTGAGCACACCCAGCTCCAGCTGAGCAGTCCCAGAGGGAATTCCCAAGGCATTTACCCACCTTGGACTCGAGGTAGACATTGGCTGAAGACATCTTTCCCAGTTTGCACATGCAGCAGGCCAGGGAGATGGCACAGAGGATGAAGAGGCTGTCATTGACCAGAGCCCGGGCCAGGACTGTCCACCTGAGCTGCTTCTCTGCGACCTCTCCATGGATCAGCATTGCACAGGTTAAATTCACAACCAGGAACAGGAGGCTGGTGAGGATGGAGCCCAGGTACAGCAGGACCCTGGAGACATGGTGAGGGGGAAAAATGGTCAGTGAGACAAGGCCAGGTTCATTGTGCACCTCCCTCCTGTGTCAGCAGAGCCTTCCAGGGCAGCTCAGGCATTCCAGCAAATTTCAGGGGCTGTATTGGCAGCCCAAGGCTGCAGAGGATTTGTTGGAGCTGCTCTCAGAACACATGAGCAGCGTAAGCAGTCATGAGTTACAAGACTCATCTTCTGACAGTCAGGTTCTTATCTTGCAGATTTGAAGTGTTGCTCCAGCTCTGCATTAACTCCAGTCAATAAGCCATGAGTCATCAGCACCACTGCAACTCCTTCCTTGAGAGCCCCTGGAGCTTGCATTTTCCACCCTGGGGCTCCCTGGGCTGCACAAACTTGGGGTTCCCCCATTGCTCAAGCCTTGTTCTGCTGATCTGTGCTGGGCTGGGACAGCTCAGAGTGACCCTAAGAGTCCACCCAGGGGAGCTGGGATGTTTGAGCTCCTCTGGCAGCCCTGAAGCTCCCACTCCTGCTCCATTCTCAGAGCACAGGTCTGGAATTAGAGCTCTGTTCATTTTTGGGGCTGACCCTCCCATTCCCAGCCAGTTCCCCTGGGACCAGCTTTGCAGGCAAGGTCAGGACAGCAGCACTTACTTGTACTTGTTGAATTCAGCTGCACATTTCACTTTGAAGATGACCTGGAGGAAAGATTTGCACAGGATTAATTTAGGTTTCCTTTCAACTTTGGCAAGAGATAAACAGGGAAATCAGAACCCAGCTGGTTATTATTATTTATCAGCACCAACTCCTGCTCTGGACCCAAAACAATGGCACTTTCTCCTTGTAGAAGCCCAGCCCAAATACAGGTTCCCAAAACCATAAACATATTTAACACCCCATATGTGACAAGCACTTCAACACCACACCTTGAAGACTTCAAGACAAGAAGGGAGTTTAGCACTTTAACATCCTTCAAAAATACACCTCCTTTTCCCAATGTTTTGGGCTATTTTAGGACCTCAACCATGCTGGATTTCCATGTGAGAGAAGCAGGGACAGTTTAGGAAGGTGCAGATACTCCCAAGTCACAGCTCAGATGTGAATTCCTGCTGCAAAGGCACAGGGAGCCTGTGCTCACACTGCTCAGGACTGGATTAGGGCTGTGTCCAGCTCCAGCTCCCAGCAGGAAGGATCCCAGAGCTGGGATCCCACTCAGCCACAGGCAAAGCTCTGAATGGAGACTTTGAAGGAACTTGGGAAGAGGCACAGACACATCCAGAGCGGTCCCACCTGCACCTGTGGGATCACTACTCAGCTGTGGAGGCTCAGTTTCCCTTCTCCCACAAGGAGCCTTCCCTGTCAGCAGTGAAGGATCACTCATCTCCTCCCTGGCATCCTCAGGCAGCTTTTATCCTGGTGGGATTCCTTGGCTCCTGCTTCCAAGTCAGCACTGAGGCAGAAATGGCACACGAGCTTCAGGAATCAGGCTGCTGCCAAGGGGATTCCCAGAGCCATTCCAGGATCTGAGGGCTGCCTGAGCCACTGCAGAGCTTCCAAGCATTTCAAAGGCCATTGGGCAGCTTCAGTGATTCCCTTCCAAGAGCCACTTCCAGTGCCTGGCTCCTCTTGCTGAGAGAGGATGAGCTGAACTGAGTGAGGAATGAGATGTGGTTCCTCAGCAGAGGGAGGTGTCCAGCCTCAGGAATGTTCTCTGTCCCTTTCTCCTGGCACACAGAAGGGCAGGAGTGTGGCACAATCCACTCTGAGCCCTAAAACTCATCATTTGGGCCACATGGATACTCCAAACCAGAAATATCCCTGAATCCTCCCTTGTTTGCTGAGGGTGACATTCAGGCACTTTGGAATCACAATCACCGAGGCTGGAAAAGCCCTCCAAGGTCACCAAGCCCAACCATTAATGCAGCAGCACCACATTCACCACTAAACCATGCCCTCAAGTGCCACATCCACTTGGGAGTTTTCTGAACACTTCCAGGGCTGGAGACTCCACCACTGCCCTGACCAGCCTGTTCCAACACCTCACCACCCTTTCAGTGAAGAATTTTTTCCTAACATCCACTTAGGATCTAAATATTCCCTGGCATAACATGAGACTGTTTCCTCTTGGCCTTTCAAAACAGACATTGGTGACATCCAGCTGGGGAACTCCTGGTTGAACATCCATCCCAACAGCATGGAAATCCCTGAGCAATCTGCACTCCTGGTTCTGCACCCATTGCAGAGCATGGAAATCCCTGAGCAATCTGCACTCCTGGTTCTGCACCCATTGCAGAGCATGGAAACCCCTGAGCAATCTGCACTCCTGGTGGTTCTGCACCCATTGCAGAGCATGGAAATCCCTGAGCAATCTGCACTCCTGGTTCAGCACCCATTGCAGAGCATGGAAATCCCTGAGCAATCTGCACTCCTGGTTCAGCACCCATTGCAGAACATGGAAATCCCTGAGCAATCTGCACTCCTGGTTCAGCACCCATTGCAGAGCATGGAAATCACTGAGCAATCTGCACTCCTGGTTCTGCACCCATCCCAACAGCATGGAAACCACTGAGCAATCTGCACCACTCCTGGTTCTGCACCCATTG
Organism: Zonotrichia albicollis; assembly: GCF_047830755.1. Lineage (NCBI taxonomy): Eukaryota > Metazoa > Chordata > Aves > Passeriformes > Passerellidae > Zonotrichia > Zonotrichia albicollis. The sequence continues at coordinate 61,477,927 of NC_133824.1, forward strand.
CAGAGCATGGAAATCCTCTAAACAATCTGCACTCCTGCTGGTTGAACATCCATCCCAACAGCATGGAAATCACTGAGCAATCTGCACTCCTGGTTCTGCACCCATCCCAGCAGCATGGAAACCACTGAGCAATCTGCACTCCTGGTTCTGCACCCATCCCAGCAGCATGGAAATCCCTGAGCAATCTGCACTCCTGGTTCTGCACCCATTGCAGAGCATGGAAACCACTGAGCAATCTGCACCACTCCTGGTTCTGCACCCATTGCAGAGCATGGAAATCCCTGAGCAATCTGCACTCCTGCTGGTTGAAGACCCATCCCAGCAGCATGGAAACCACTGAGCAATCTGCACTCCTGGTTGAACATCCATCCCAGCAGCATGGAAACCACTGAGCAATCTGCACTCCTGGTTCTGCACCCATTGCAGAGCATGGAAACCACTGAGCAATCTGCACTCCTGGTTCTGCACCCATTGCAGAGCATGGAAATCCCTGAGCAATCTGCACTCCTGGTTCTGCACCCATTGCAGAGCATGGAAATCCCTGAGCAATCTGCACTCCTGGTTCTGTACCCATTGCAGAGCATGGAAACCACTGAGCAATCTGCACTCCTGGTTCTGCACCCATCCCAGCAGCATGGAAACCACTGAGCAATCTGCACTCCTGGTTCTGCACCCATCCCAGCAGCATGGAAACCACTGAGCAATCTGCACTCCTGCTGTAACCCCTGACCAGCCCTGCAGAGCCCCTGGTTTGTGTCCCAGCTGGGAATGTCGTGCTGCCAGCCCCTCAGCTGAGCAGGGAAGTGCCCCTGGCTCACAGAAGATGCTGTTTTGGGCAGGACACTCTTGCCAAACCTTCCCCTGCAGCCCCAGGGATGAAGGCACACAAAGCTGAGTCAGGGTTAAGAGTGCAACAGCAATTTGAGCCTCATGCTTGGCTTGCTGCCATGGAAAGCAGAGGGAGACCACAGCTCCAGCCTCACACTTTTATTAGCCCCTGGATAGTTGTAGGAATAACTTCAGGAAGGGAACAGCCACCTCTGCTTTGGTGGTTTTGGTTATTCAGGCTGATAAGTTATCTGAAGGTTGCTTTTCCTTCCCAGGGACTGGGTCAGGAGGTGCCACCAGCAGAGTGCTCAGGGTGACTCTGGGTTCTTATCCTTGAGATGAGCTCTGAGCCTGCAGCACGGGGCTCTGCTGCTCCCAGAGCCCAAGGACAGCTCAGGCAGAGGTTCTGAGGTGAAAAACCCAGCACAGAAAGCTCAGGAGCAATCCTGTTCTTCAGAAACACAGGAAAAATAAACCCCTGTGCTTCAGCAATCCCTGCAAACCGAATGGTGCCTTCAAATCTGAGCTGAGCCCAGCTCCAGAAATCCAGCATGAAAAGGGGGAACAGAGGTCCCAGCAGCACAGAGCAGCAGGACTGGGAAGATTTACTCTGAACAAATCCTTCACAGCAGTTTGGAACACTCAGGTGCCTTTCCAGAGCCATGGATCCCTTGAGCACTCCACGTCAGCCAGAGGGTGAGGCTGAAATGAGCCACGGACCCCAAAGCCCTCGGGGATGCTGGAGGCTTTGGGGTGGGTTTATCCCATAGAAGTGATTTCCTTGCTCACATCACAGCCCAGAGAGCCCCCAGGGTGTGTTCAGAGACACACTCACCCTCAGAAGGTGCACTGGAGGTGTCACAGCTGCTAAGGGAAGAAAAGTGACACATCCCAGATCCCACAGATGAACCCAAGGACCACTCCCAATGCCAGGATCTTAAACCTTAAACCTTATAATGAGGCACTCTGGCTGGACCAAAACCAAGCTACTTTCCAGCAGATCTGAAAGATCCTGGAACTTGGTGTCCACTGGAATCAAATCCTTTTTTTTTTTTTTTTTTTTTTGCTTCATAAATACAAATTTGGGCTCTGCAGACACAATACACAACACAGCTCAGCTGCAGGAGCATCCCAGACAGATCCCTCTGCTCACCACACAATGAGGGGAGCACAGCACAGACTATTTTGGGATCACACCTTGTACCAAGTGTGCAAACCCCAGCACTTCAGCCCACGGAGGAAAAGCTGGAAGTGTCCATGAGGATCTCTCACCATGCTCACATTAATATCCAGATGATTCCATGCCATCCTGAACACAGGCTGCAACTCTGCATGTTCCCTCTTTTCCCAGAATAGCTGGTGCCCAGCAGGGCCACCTGTTCCTCTGGGAAACATGGGAAGCACCAGCCATGGGATGGAGCAGTTTGGAGTTTCAGAGATCCCTGCCCAGCTGTCCCTCTGAGCACAGGGTGCCTGCTGCACAGGGAAGCTGAAAGAGGGAAATAAAGGATGAAATTTTCCCAGTTTTCCATCTGAGAAGATCCAGGAGAGCACAGACAAACACCTCCCAGGCTGGATGCTCTCTGCAGCACAATTAGAGCAGGAAGGGATGACAGGGGCTGATGGCATCTCCCCACATGGAGCACTTGGAGAAACCCACCCACACCATCAGCCCCACCAGGCCAGCACTCCTCACCCATCCCTGCTGGTTCCCAGGACAGCCAGGGCTGCCAAGGGCTCAAGAAGGTCTTTAAGATCAAGGCTGTTGTGGATGCATTTCACAGAACACCTCCAAGGCCATCAGGCCCAAGCTGTGCCTGATCCCCACCTTGTCACAAGCCCAGAGCTCTGAGTGCCACCCCCAGGGGTTGCTTGGACACCTGCAGGGATGGGGACTCCAAACCTCCCTGGCAGCTCCTTTCCATGGAGGAATTTTCCCAAATATCTCATTTAAACCTCCCCTGGCACAGCTTGAGGCCATTTCCTCGTGTCCCTTGGGAAGAGCTCAAGCCTCCCTGGCTGTCCCCTCCTGTCAGGGAGCTCTGCAGAGCCACAAGGTCCCTCCTGAGCCTCCTTTGCTCCAGGCTAAATCCCCTGAGCTCCTTCCATGCATTTCCATTTCCATGGTCCTGACAAAGAGCTGGGGAAAAGCAGAAGTTGCAGCCACTTGGGAAAGGTGGCATTGCTCAAGCAGCACAGGAGCATCCCAGGTTGGACATCAGAGCTCTTGAGGCAAGGCTGGGAGTGGATCTGAGCAATTCTGACCTGATGGACTCTGAACTCCAGGTTGCCAGGAAAGGACTCCTTCTGGTACAAGCTGAAGTAGAAAGGCAGAGATGCTCCCAAGCTAAAGGGATGTTCCAGGTGGAAAAAGCATCCCAAGAGAGCTGGAGAGGACAAGAGCATGGAATGAAAGGACACAGGGAATGGCTCCCACTGCCAGAGGGCAGGGATGGATGGGAGACTGGGAAGGAATTCCTGGCTGGGAGGGTGAGGAGGGGCTGGCACAGGGTGCCCAGAGAGGCTGGGGCTGCCCCTGGATCCCTGATACCCAAGGCCAGGCTGGGCAGGGCTTGGAGCACCCTGGGATGGTGGAAGGTGTCCCTGGATGGGCTTTAAGGTCCTTTCCAACTCAAACCATTCTGGGACTCCATGAAAAATAAATACACATTCCACACGGATTCTGTCAGGTCTCTGCATCCCCTCAGGAATCTCATGGCACAGGAAGAGGACAAGCTGTCCCCACAGAAAGGAGGAACACCAGGCAGTTCAGCAAATGTGAATTTCAGCCCTGGAACAGCCTGGAGTGTGAAGTAATGCCAGTTCCCCACAGGTATCTGTTCCTGGAGTTTCTTCCCCAGCACCTTTCCATCCTCAGCCTCTGTGCTGCCTGAGGGGCTCTGCAAATCAAGCAAGAACAGCTCAAATATCAGCACAGGCCATTTTCTTGCCCAGATGCCATTTCTCCAGCATCTCCACAAAGGAGGCTCTGTGCACAGGGACAATGAGCAGCAGCTCCTGCTTTTATCTGAGGGCATCTCAGCTCAGGGTGCCACCCCCAGGGCAGCAGAAGCTCAGAGTCCTTCTCCAGGCTGGGCCTTAAAAACTGGGAAAGGATGGGCACATCCTGCTGGAGTCACACCAGTAAACACACCAGTCACCTCCAGAGCATGGGAGCCACAAAAGCTCCAGGATTTCCATCTTTTTCCTCCAAATCTCTGGAGCTTCACCACTGAGATCTCCCAAAAACCCCACAAAGTGATGGACACCCCTCCTGGTTGTTCCAGGGAGGTGTCAGGCCCTCCCTGGAGCTGAGCAAGCAGACCCATTTTTCTAAGTCACTTTATCCTTCCCCACTCCAGATTCAGAGCTCTTATTTCCTCAGACAGGATTTCCCTTGGCTCCAGGTCTTCAAGGAGAAAGAAGTGGGATACATGCAGAGTTCAGTGCAAAACAGATATCGTGGGAGGAGGAGAAGCCTGGCAATCTATTTGGATTTACTTGAAGAGGACCTTTAAACAAGGCTGCAGAGAGGCAAATCTGCTGTCAAATCCAGTGACCTAGAGAAAACCAGAAATCCAGCCACTCTGTGGAGCAGAGCACACAATCCCTGCCTTTCAAGGGACACCAACCCCTGCTGGCTGGAGCAACTGGGAGCTCAGGCTCCCTTAGGCAGACAAGATGGATTTGTGCACTCTATGCACCATTTGTTATTCCACTGCCACTCCACCAACAGCACCTTTTGCAACAGGCAGCTCACCCCCAAAGCCTCCAGGTGTTTATTGAGGGGGGGAAAAGAACCAGAACAGCAGAACAACCCCCATGCTCCAAGTGTCATGTGAATGTTGGTGTCCTGGGGAAAATGAAATCATAACTCCCGTGGGTGACACACTGGAGAGATTTCTGTGTGCTAGCCATTCCTTTGTGAGGCTGGGGAACAGCTGAGAGCTGCAGAGCAAAGAATCCCAACAACAACAACAAAGCTGGAAGGAAAAAGTGGTGACTTGTTTCATAAATAGGCAGCGAACCGGGAGGCAGGCGAAGCAAAGGGCTGCTCAAGAGAAACTGGAGCAGAAACAAAATATTCAGGAGGAGGATGGGGAGGGGAGAGCCAGGGCTTTAGGAGATAAAGACAAGTGGAAGGACTAGCGAAAGGAGGCTAAAAATCACCACACGAGTGATGGGGAGCCCAGAAAAGCAGGGACACGGCTCGGTGACAATAACAAGCGGCTCCGCACTGTCCCAGCAGCGATGCCGGCGCTGGGAAGGGGCCCCCCTGGGCTGCCCCGGGCTGTTGTGCGAGGGATCTCGGGGTTTTTTTGTCTGACAAGCTGCGGAACAACAAGCCGGGCTCGCAGCGGAGCGATGGAGGGAAGGAGGGAGCGCAGCAACAATAGCAGAAGAGGCTCTGGCTGGTGACGTAATGGTTGGCATCACTCCAGGCCAGAGCAGCCCCTGCTGCTGCCACTTTCTGGTCCCCTTTGCAGAACGGGAATCAATTAAAAAATAACCAAAAAGATGCAAAACAGTCCCTCAAGTGATGCCCCCCCACATACACACACGCACAAACACCCCGCGGTGGGTCTGGGGGGCAAAGAGGAGAAGCCCACCTGGGAGCAGGGCATGTCCCCGCACCCCCAAATCCCAAATTCAGGGCATGTGCTGTCCCCCCCAGGCGGGGTGTGCAGGCAGGGTACAGCCCTGCACCCCAAAGCCCTGATGCTGGGATTGTGGGCACACTTTTAGCTCACACCATCCCCCCCAAATCCCACCCCGCCCCCCCCAGCTTGGATCCAGGGCACAATCCCTGTGCTTCTCCCCAAGCCTGCATTCAGGGCACAATCCTTGTGCCTCATCCCCCCAGCCTGGATTCAGGGCACAACCTCTGCATCCCCTCAGGCTGTCCCAAAGTCTGGATTCAGGGCACAACCCCTGTGCCCCGCTCCCAGCCGGGATTCCGGGCACAGCCCCGCACCCCCTCAGGCTGTCCCGGAGGATTGGCCCCTCAGGATCGCCCCCCGACCTCACCTGGGCGCTCACATCCCCATCCCTCCCCACAGCCTCGGCTCCAGGGCGCTCCAACTTCGGAGAGGAGCTTCCAATCCCGCTGTCCCGCAGGGTGGAGGTTTGGGAAAGAGAATTTTAGAGGGGTTTTGCCCAAAAGGCAAAACTTACCTCGGCGAAATAGAGGTTGAGGAGGCAGAGGCTGGAGAAGAGGAGGCAGCCGGGCAGGCAGTACAGGAGCCAGTGGGCGAAGGGTTGCTGGAGGCGGAGGGCCTGCAGGGAATTCTGCAGGTAGAAGGAGAACAGGGTGGTCCTGAGGGCTGCCCAGAGCAGGCAGAGGAAGAGGCAGAGCGTGTGGTAACTCAGCCGCCGCTCGCGATAGTAGAGCAGCAGCCAGAGCTGCAGGTAGGCGAAGAGGAAGAGTGCGGCGTAGAGCGCCGTGTGGAGCACGGTGAGCCCCAGCTCCACGGCGTAGGGCACGGCCGCCCCCTCAGCGAGGGCCATGGGGCAGCGGGAGGCACCGACCCCCTCCCTGCCTTCCCTCAGCCCCGGCTGGACACCCCCATGCAACAAAGGGGAGAACCCCCCCTCTCCCCCTTCTTCTTCTCCTTCTCCTCCTCCTCCCGCCCGCCCGGCTGCACCGCCCGCCCGCCCGCCGCCAAACAACTCCGTGCCGGGGACAGCCGGCTGAGCCCGCTGATTTGAGGGGCGGCGGCGCGCGCTCCCCATTGGCCGCTCGCCGGCCACGCCCCTCGCCGCGCCCACCCGCCGCGCCCACTGGCCAGCGCCGCCTGTCAATCACCCTCGCGACGCCCCCGCCGCGCGGCCGCTTTGCTTGTTGGGTTGGCGGCGCCGCCCGCCCGCCATCCTTCCTTCTTTCCCTCCTTCTCTGAGAGCCGGTAAGGGATGAGAGACGGACGGGGAAAGGGGAGAAAGGGATGAGAAGGATAAGAGAGGAGAGCGAAGGGTTGAGAGGGGCAGTGAGGGGAGCGCTGAGAGGTCTCATGGAGGAGCTGGGGGGATCTGGGCACCTCCGCAGGCAGAGTCGGGGTGCGCGACCATCCCCGCTTCAGGCTCTGTGGAGATGTCTGGGTGTCGCTTACAGGACCGGGACCATCCCCATTCCAGGCTGGGGCTGCCCGGGTGTCCCTCATGGACCGGGAACGTCTCTGGGGCTGTCCGGGTGTCCCTCACGGACCGGGAACATCGCCGTTCCAGGCTGAGGATGTCCGGGTGTCCCTCACGGACCGGGAACATCCCCGTTACAAGCTGGGGCTGTCCGGGTGTCCCTCACGGACCGGGACCATCCCCATTACAGGCTGAGGATGTCCGGGTGTCCCTCACGGACCGGGACCATCCCCATTACAGGCTGAGGATGTCCGGGTGTCCCTCACGGACCGGGACCATCCCCGTTCCAGGCTGAGGATGCCCGGGTGTCCCTCACGGACCGTCTGTTCCTTCCGTGCAGGCGGCCATCCCTGTGGATGCCGGCACAGCTGAGGGAGCCGCGCTGTGAGCAGCTCCCGGCTCCGGTGGACACCGAGAGGCCTCGCTGGGCTCAGGGATCCCTTCCCCGGTTGGCACAGACCCACCCGCGCTGTTTGAGCCCATCCCGGCTTTTCCAGCCCTGCAGCCGGCACCGAGGGACGCCTCGGTGCTGTCCCAGTACCGCGGAGCAGGGATGAGAACATCGGCCTGAAGCCTCGGGACACCAGGTAGGTGACAGCCCTGAGCCGCCCGCAGCTTGCTCGGTGATGTGCACCCAGTGCCGGCTGCTTTCCGGGGATTTCGGGGGGCTGGTTCCCAAGGAGACTGAATGGAGCAGCAGCAGCAGCAGCAGTGGGTGATGCTGGTTCCAGCAGGGAAGGGTTGGAATTCAGCAGGTGGAAATCCCAGCAGATGGTGATTCCAGCGTGTGGTGATGCTGTCAGGGAAGCGGTGGATTCGTTGTCCTTGGAAATGTTCACAAACCACTTGGGGACATGGGTTAGTGGTGGGTTTGGCAGTGCTGGGGGAATGGTTGGACTCTTAGAGGTTTTCTCCATTCCATGCTGTAGGCTGTCTGCTTTGCACAGGAATCACAGCCCTCCTCTCCTGGTGTGGGCAGAGACAAAGGCTGCACTCTGTCCCTCCTGCAGCCTTGGATAGCAAGTGAGACCTGGCTGCTGGGAAGTTGGACCTGGAAATGAAAATGAAAGTGAAACTCTTCTGGAAGTGGCAGGATAAAGGGCAGCATGGGAGCATCAAAAATCCAGGCAAAAAATTCAGAAAAAATCCAGGCAAAGCACACTGGGATGCACTTGGATGTTCCCAGGAAAGGATCCCTGTGCTTCAGGGTGCTCCCACAGCTGCTCCTGTAGGAGGCAGGGAGATGCACTGAGTGCAAAGGGCCAGTGGTTATTTCAGTCCCATAATTGCAGGCTCATCCCAAAACTCTGGAGAAGCATCTCACTGTTATTCCCGCTCCAGATGCTGGGGAATTGCAGCTCTATCGTTCTACTCAAATCAGTTGTGTCCAAGAACTTGCTTTTGGAAAATGTGAAAAGCTTTGGGTTGAGCTCTGTGCCAGCTAATTGGGTGTTGATAATGAACCTGTGATAATTATCATGGGGTTGTGATGACCTTGTTGGCTGTGTAGGAAAAGTCTGGAGCAAGGAAAGGACGTGGGTAGTGAAAAATATGAAAAGTTAATATAATTCCAGGCAAGGAATCATGGGTTGGGTTGGAAGAGACCTTAAAACTCATCCAGTTCCACCCCTGCCATGTGCAGGGACACCTCCCACTGTCCCAGGCTGCTCCAAGCCCTGTCCAGCCTGGCCTTGGGCACTCCCAGGGATCCAGGGGCAGCCACAGCTGCTCTGGGCACCCTGTGCCAGGGCCTGCCCACCCTCACAGCCAGCAATTCCCAATTCCCAATCTCCCATCCATCCCTGCCCTCTGGCACTGGGAGCCATTCCCCTTGGGGAATGATTGGACTCAATGATCTTAGAGGGCTTTTCCAGCCTTAAGGATTCTGTCATTTTTCTGGCTCACCCAAAGGAAACCTGTTTGCATGGACAGAAATGCAGGAGGAGCTGTCAGTGTTCCTCTCTCCTTGCATTTTGGAGCAGCAGCAGGAGGGATAGGATATTTGTGCTGGGACATCCAGGTGAGCTGGAGAGAGAGCTTCAGCCTGTCTAAGGGACTAAGGGAGCTAAGGGACTGAGCCAGCCCCATGTGGGTTTGGGGTCTGGTTTGTGCCTTCCCTGCAGGAAATTTGGGAGAGCAGCTCCCTGGGCATGGAAGGCAGGTGAGAATCTGTGCCAGCAGGGTGTGGGGGGAATGTCCTGCTGCAAAGAGAGCCCTGACTGGGGTCTGTCAGCACAGGAGAGCTTGAAGTGACTCCATTTGGGAGCATGCTGAATGCTCCTGGTTTAGGAACATTACTTAGGGAGTTAAAACTCACCAGCTGAGGCCTCTGAGGATGGAATGGGATAAAACTAACAGGGGTGGTGGATTTCTGGGGAGACACTGGCACAGGGTGCCCAGAGCAGCTGGGGCTGCCCCTGGCTGTGGGATCTCAGCACCTCAGGACTGAGGTGTCACCGAGACACCCTTGGGGGGCTCGGGAGCCCTGGAATGTTCCAGAAGTGTCTGGTGGCTGGACTTTGATCCTACACAGCAGACGACACCTGTATGAGGACAGGAGGGTTTCACCGGGGTGAATGGTGAAGGGATCAGTTAATTAGAGAGTGAGACACAGGGTTTAGGATTTCTGTACAGGGGGGTTTAGAGAAGTAAGATGGAGGAATTGGGGCGTGTCCTGTCCTCCTTCTTCTTCTTCTTCTTCTTCTCCTCCATCTTCTGTGGTGATGGTGGCACTTTGGGATTGGTCATTACTAAAAGTGCACTGGGCAATAAGGGTGAAAGGTATTGGGGAAAAATGATAAATATTGTACACGTAACTTTGGGTATAAAGATAGGTGAGTGTGCTCATGGCTGGCTGCTGAGCAGAGCTCTGTCGGGCCGAGAGAAAATCTTTTAGATAAACAATTAATAAACACCGAGACCGAGAAAAGAACTGAAGCCTCTTCTGGTCCTTTGATACGCGGGCTGCCCCAAGGCCACCCCGGGCCTTTCCAGGCCCTCCAAACAGCCGAAAACCGGACACCTGGCAGTGCCAAGGCCAGGCTGGGTGGAGCTTGGAGCACCCTGGGATGGTGGAAGATGTCCCTGCCATAGCAAGGGTGGAACTTTGGTTTTTAAGGTCCCTTCCCACCCAAACCATTCTGGGGTTCTGTGGTGATATTTGGACAAGACAAAGTGTGGGTTTTACATCACTGGCATTAGAGGCCAGGCTGGTGGAGTTTCTGCTGAGTGCAGGGAAGGCCATGGATGGGGGGGTGGTTCCAGCTGTCCTAATTCCAGCAGGACAGCAGCTCCTCCTTGTCCTGTGACTCTTAAATCCCACCCTCCTGTGGGATTATGGCTTTTTCTGACTTAGAGATGTGGTAATTGAGAGGTGCTTCAAAAACTTTCATTTTATTTTTAGTTATATGTGAAGGGTGAGATAATACAGATGTTATCATTTCCGTTATTATAATTAGAAGTGAACTATTCATTATTTATAGCAGATGTTATAATTTCCATTATTATAATTAGAAGTGAACTATTTCTTAATGATAAGTGTTTTTTAGCTTATTAGTTTTTGTTACATTATGTTCTAAATGTTTTAAAGTTAATTATTTAAAATTACCCCTCGTGGGTCTTTCTACAATGCATTTTTTATTGTTTTATTTTTCTAAAATATTTAGTTTTATTTGTAAGGTTATCTTTTGGAACTTGATTCTTTTTTTGTAGTGTATATTTTATGGTATTTCTTTTGTAATAATATTTACTTTGTTTTATAGTATTTTTTTAATAATGTTTGCTTTATTTTATGGTGTTTTTAAGTTAGTATTTCTTATTTTTACTTTTGTATATGAATATATATAATATGTAACGTATGACATATAACATATAATATATTAAGGTATAATATATGATATATAACGTATAACGTATAACATATAATATATTAAGATATAATATATGATATATGATATATAACGTATAACATATAATATATAACTTATAACATATAACATATTATTTATAATATATAATATATAATGTATAATATATAACGTTTAATATATGATATGATATATAACATATAACATATAATATATAATATATAATATATAATGTATAATGTATAATATATGATATATAACATATAACATATAACTTATAACATATAATATACAATATATAATGTATAATATATTTTATATATATATATATTCTATTCTATTAAACTTTGAAAATTTTTATAAATTTATTTCTTATACTCTCCCCTGAGGATAAATATCCTCAGTGATAAATCTTGGCAGCTGAGGAGGAGAAGTGTCCTGGAAAGCATCTGGAACCAGAGGTGATCCCAGCCCATGGATTCCCCTGCAGTATTCCCAGACAAAGCTGATGTGGCACAAGCAGTTTCTGCCCCCACAGGAGTTTGGGCTGGATATTTCTGGTGGATTTGGTTTCACTTCAGGTCCCTGCAGTGACCTCAGGCACCTTGCCTGGCTCTGCCTTGGGATGATGGCAGTGGGAACATGAGCCAGGCCTGGCATTCCCTCAGTGCTGTGCCAGGCTGTCCCCTGGCCATGGCTTAAGGTTTCCCAGCAGTGACACAGAGCTGCTTCACACATCTCTGCTATTTCACACATCCCTGGCAATCCTGCAGGTGTCAGTGGTGCAGGGCTCTGGCTGTTTCCAGCCCTAGGGGTTTCATTTTCCATGGATGGCAAAGAGGTGACAGAGGAAATGGCCTAAAAGCTGAATATTCGTGTCTGGGTTGATGGGGAGCAGAGGGAAGCTGCTGGGCAGGAGGGAGGGGTGAGAGGATTTGAGCAGGGAAGGGGTGAGCACACGTTTTTCACTGGAGCCCAGAATGGTTTGGGTTGGAAGGGACCTCAAATCCCATCCCATTCCAACCTCTACCATGGCAGGGACACTTTCCACTATCCCAGGCTGCTCCAAGCCCTGTCCAGCCTGGGCACTGCCAGGGATCCAGGGGCAGCCACAGCTGCTCTGGGCACCCTGTGCCAGGGCCTGCCCACCCTCCCAGCCAGGAATTCCTTCCCAATCTCCCATCCATCCCTGCCCTTTGTCAGTGGGAGCCATTCCCTGTGTCCTGTCCCTCCATCCCTTGTCCCAAGTCACTCTCCTGGAGCCCCCTTAGGCCCTGCAAGGGGCTCTGAGCTCTCCCTGGGGGCTGGAGTTGTGTTTTAAGCTGCTGACCCTCTCCTCCAGATATAACCCTGAGACATCTTTGAGTCCTTGGAGGCTGCTCCTCTTCCTCCCTTGACAGTGAGCTCCCATTTGAGCTGGGTGGCTCCCACGTGCCAGGATTGTGTTTATTTTTCCATCCTGCAGTAGCCAAGTTTGTCATTTAATAAACATCACCCCCCCCAGCCTGATCCCTGTCCCCTCTGTCAGCCAGGGGAACAGATGGGAGGGCACAGCACCAGAAATGCCTGACACTGCCCAAAGCTGGAAAGGAGACAACTGAAGATTTTGAGATGAAAAGAAAAAAAAAATTAATGTATTTCCATCTCTGTTGTGCCTTCAGGCCTGATCCAAAGCCCTCAGCTCCTGGAGAAGAAGCCTGTGAGGGCTGAGTGTGTCTGCCCTCGCTCCTGGAGCATGGCACAGGATCTTTCCCTGCTTGTTTTTGGAGTGCTGGAGCTTGGGCTGATCCCAGGGCAGGCGTGCTGAGCTGCCAGGGGGTTGGAGCAGTGACAGCCCATGGACACAGGGCTGTTTGTTGAGGGCAGCAGCTGCAGCTCATGATGTCAGTTCTGCATGGATTCAGTCCCAGCTTTGTCCCTTTGTTGAGCAGGGAGCAATCCCTGAGGAGCAGGATGGGGAGGAATGCAGTGGGAAGAAGGTGGCTCCTCATCCTTTAACCTCCTCCCATCATCTGCCATGGCCTGGAGTGAGCAAAATCCCAAAATCCCAGATTGGTTTTGCTTGGGAAGGACCTTAAAGATCATCTTGTTCCATCCCAGGGGCAGGGACACTTCCCACCAAAATCAATCTGTTCAGAAAAATTCCCACTTAATTCTGTGAGGAAGTCAAGGTGGCTGCTGAGAAGTGGCAAAATCAGCAGCCAGAAGCAGAAAAGATGTTACAGAATTATTGTCTGATTTATTGCTACATCCCCAGATGTCCATCCCCACATCCCCAGACCACATCCCACTCTCTGAAATCCTTTTCCTTTCTATTCACACTAAATGCCAACCCCAGGTTGATGTCTTGTGTCCCATCATATTTTTAGGTCAAGGGCAATCTGATTTTTTAATTAATGCTTTAAAGGTTAAATTGTATAGAACGTCTGATCACAGAGTAAAGAAAAAACCCAGCAGTATATACAAAAATAGCATCCATTTAAGTTACATAAATCCTTATAAATATAAGAGAGAAATCAGTTATTCTATAAAAAAAATAATTTGGAACATGTGTTCCTGAAGCACCAGCAGAACATCCTCATGCTAAGGACTTCAGCTAGCAAATCTTTATAAATATACCTGCAAATTCTCCCTCACTCTGACCAGAAACCAGTGCCAGAAGATGCACATTTCTATTTTGCTCTGAAACAGGAGCTCTGCTATTTGAACCTCAAATGGCCATTGAGTTTTTTGGCAACCACAACAAGTCCCATCCCTTTGCAAACACCTTTCAGGGCCACAGAAATTCTGCTGGCACCCTGGGAGCTTTGTAGCAGGAATTGAGACAGTTTGGGCGGGGGTTTGTGGATGCTGCTGTCACTGCTTTGATGCCTGTGCATGGAATTTTTGTTTGACTCAAAAGAAATGAAAAAGAGGGAGGAAAAGCAGCCCTGAAGCTGAAAGCACTGAGGGTCTGTGCACTTGAAGGGACACTCAGAGGGAATGGAGTGGCCTCTGCTGTCCTCTTTGCAGTTGTCTGAGTCACCTGTGGATTGAGTGACTAATTCATAATATCCTCAAGATGTTTGTGTCATATTTTAATAATAATTTCCACAGTTGGAAATTGCAGTCATGTAACAGAGGCTAAAACAGAGAGACATTCATGTGTGTTTATGTATTATAATTTTTTTATTATTTTTTCTCCCAGTTGTGACTCTCCTGTGCCTGTAGCTGGGAACAGCCATGCCAGCCCAAAAGGACAGATGGGTTTCTTTCTTGGTTTTCCTTCTCTTCTCCATCTCACGATGTGGAAGTGCCAGCCTGCAGCAGGAGCCAAGCCCCCAGCACTATTTCAGTGGCTTGGAAGCTGGAAAAGCATCCTTGGCTTTTTTCAGCCCCAGTGGTACGTGTTTAATGTGAGTTTCCATCAGCCTGGGGGCTCAGCAAGGCTTGGTGAGAGTGGAACAATCACAGAATTATGGAATGCTTGGAAGGATCTTAAATCCCATCCAGTGCCACCCCTGCCATGGCAGGGACACCTCCCACTGTCCCAGGCTGCTCCAAGCCCTGTCCAGCCTGGCCTTGGGCACTGCCAGGGATCCAGGGCAGCCACAGCTGCTCTGGGAATTCTATCTCAGCCAGGAATTCCTTCCCAATCTGCCCTCTGGCAGTGGGAGCCATTCCCTGTGTCCTGTCCCTCCATTCCTTTTAAAGAGTTTCTCTTCATCTTCCCTGTTGGCTCCTTCAGGCACTGGAAGGCTGCACTTAATTCACCCCAGAGCCTTTTCTATTTTCTCAGCCTTTCCTGTGGCAGAACTGCTCCATCCCTCTGATCAACTTGTGGCCCTCCCCAGTGAAGGGGCAGTTCCTGAGGTTTTTAAACCCAAAGGGGTTTTGAAGACCTGGTCAGGTGCTGTGTTTGCACAGTTCCAAGTGCTCCTGACCCCTTGGGATGGGTTCTTTCCTGGCTGTGTCCTCAGGCACACTCCCTCAAACATCTTCATTCATTTTCTGGATTATTTTCTGGAGGAGAAAGCAAATTTCCTAAGGAATTTCCCCTCTTCCATAACACTTGCTAGAAAAAGCAGGAATCGCTTTCATGAGGGAGAACTAAGGCTGTCATGGATTAGGAGAAGATCCCTGACCTTCCTTTTGTTCTTCCTGATCCTCTGGGTGTGATTTCCCAAAGGCATTGGCATGGGCTGAGGAACATCTCCCACACCTCAGTGTGTGGCAGGAGGATGCTCTTCACCCTGAGGACTTGCAGAGGATTTTTGTTGTGTGTTTTTCAGTTTCTCCTGGTGCCCAACCCTTCCTGGAGCACATTGAGAGCTCAGCTGAGGCCCTCCAGGACTATGGTGTCTCTGTGGTGAAGGTAAGTGGGGCTCAGGGAAGCTGCTGGGTGGGATGGATGAGTAGATGAGCAAGGAAAAAGGATGAACACAAATTTTTGATAGAATCATGGACTCACAGAACAGCTTTGGCTTTCAGGGACCTTAAATCTCATCTCTCTCCACCTCATCTTCCATGGACAGGGACGCCTTCCACCATCCTGGGTATCCCTGTCCAGCCTAGCCTGGAACATTTCCAGGGATGGAAAATCCCCAATTTCTCTGGGCACCCTGTTCCAGTGTTCCATGTTCCATGATGGATGAGTTGGTTAACTTCTTTTCAGCTCAGTGCAACAAATATTTCAAACAAAAGAGTTTTTAGCTGAAATTTTATGCAGATTCACAAATTCAGACAAGTGTAATTAGACTCTAAGAAGTGCTTATAGATTTATATTTGGATTTATTTACTGACCAAGGTCAGTAAGGAAGCACTGATCTGTCACTTTGAATATGCTGGGCAGATCATGGGGTCCTTTGATCCCATCTGACCCAGATCAGGAGGCTGAGCTGAAAAACTGAAGTACAAACTCCCCTCTCCATCTGTGGTCTCCATTTTGGTGGATTTTCCCTCCCAGAAGGTTTGGAGAGGCTGAATTTACACTCTTGCATGACAGAAAGCTGTAGGGGCTGCATCTGTAATTACATGTATTTGCTGTCTAGGTGAATTGTCCCAAAGAAGATGTCTCAAGATATTGTGGAAAAGAAAATGCATTAAGGAAAGCCTTCCTGTTCAGGTGAGGAGCATTTCTGGGCACTGCACTGGGATTTCTTCCCAGTTTGAAGGAAATGTTTGAGGGAAACACTGTCAGATGTCAGAGATGTCAGTGGAGGAATGAGAGGAGCCACGAGGACAGCAGTGACCTGCACAGTTCAGCCAAAGGTGCCCCCAAAATCCCAGCCCAGGCACTGGAGATGCTTTGTCCTCAGTGTGGATTCTCCCATCCTGCCCCAAGTTCCTTGGAGCAGCAGAGGGATGAGCTGTGGAATGAAACCACAGGAGAAACTTTCCATCAGTGTTCTGCTGTTCCTCTGGCCTCCCTCCCCCAGAGCTGTACTCAGGCCTCAAGGTTTTGGGTCCAGTCCAAGAAAGAAACACTTTTTGGTGCTCTCCTTGTTGGTGGGGTTAACTCTTCTGCCCTGGGTGGGAAGGTTCAGCTCCTGGTCTCTCCAAGGGCTGTCACATGGAAGCTTTTCCATGAATCAGCTCAGTTCTCATTGACTGTTGTACTGACAATCATGGAATAATTAAGGTTGGAAAAGACCTTTAAGGTCATCAAATCCAGCCATTCCAAAGACTTTTAACATCATCAAGTGCAACCATTCCAAAGACCTTTAAGATCATTGAGTCCAGCCATTCTAAAGACCTTGAAGATCATCAAGTCCAACCATTCCAAAGACCTTTATGGTCATCAAATCCAACCATTCCAAGGACCTTTAACATCATCAAATCCAGCCATTCCAAAGATCTTGAAGATCATCAAGTCCAACCATTCTGAAGACTTTTAAGGTCATCCAGTCCAACCATTCCAAAGACCTTTAAGATTGTTGAGTCCAGCCATTCCAAAGACCTTTAACATCATCAAGTGCAACCATTCCAAAGACCTTTAAGATCATTGAGTCCAGCCATTCTAAAGACCTTGAAGATCATCAAGTGCAATCATTCCAAAGCCCTTTATGGTCATCCAGTCCAACCATTCCAAAGACCTTTAATATCATCAAATCCAGCCATTCCAAAGACCTTGAAGATCATCAAGTCCAGCCATTCCAAAGTCGTTCAAGATCATCAAGTCCAACCGTTCCAGAGCCCTTTAACATCATCAAGTCCAATCATTCCAAAGACCTTTAAGGTCATCAAATCCAACCATTCCAAGGACCTTTAACATCATCAAATCCAGCCATTCCAAAGATCTTGAAGATCATCAAGTCCAACCATTCTGAAGACTTTTAAGGTCATCCAGTCCAACCATTCCAAAGACCTTTAAGATTGTTGAGTCCAGCCATTCTAAAGACCTTGAAGATCATCAAGTGCAACCATTCCAAGGACCTTTAAGATCATCAAGTCCAACCATTCCAAAGACCTTTAACATCATCAAGTCCAACCGTTCCAAGGACCTTTAAAATCATTGAGTCCAACCATTCCAAAGACCTTTAAGATCATCAAGTCCAACCATTCCAAAGACCTTTAAGATCATTGAGTCCAACCCTTTCCCCAGTGCTGCCAAGGCCACCATGTCCCCAAGTGCAGCAGGAACCTGCTCAACCAGGCATAAACGATTCTCAGCTCAGACCAAAGATATCTCAAATGTGTTCTGCCATTTCTCCATCATCCTCCCTGTCCTTCTGTGCCTGCCTTGGCTCCCTTTTCCCATGGATCCATGCAGTGCATCTCTCTCATTTCCTTTGGTGACTCTCTGTTCTCTCTGCAGAGGGAACCGGCTGATCCGAGAGTTCCCCACCGACGCCCTGTTCGACGTCAACTCCATCGTCGCCAACGTTCTGTTGTGAGTCCATCCCCACATCCCCAGACCACATCCCACTCTCTGAAATCCTTTTCCTTTCTATTCCCACTAAATGCCAACCCCCAGGTTGATGCCTTGTGTCCCATCTGGGTCACCAGAAGCTGATGAAGGGTCAGCAGAAACTTATGAAGGCTGAGCAAGAACAGAGGCTGGTTGGAGCTCCAGAATAAAGCAGGGATTTATTCAAAGCATTTCCTCCATGGATCCACCTTGGGCAGCACCAGAGCCCAGCCAGGGCTGCACCCAAGATCAACCAAAACGGCCCCAAAATGCACGGCCGGGCACGGGCTCTGTCCCTGGGATCAGTTCTGCTCCATTTGCACCTTGCAGTTCATTGTCCCATCCCAGCTTTAGCCCAGGCAGTCCCACCCTGCTTGTTTTTCTCTCTCCAGCCCACGGGGTTTGTGCTCTGGGGCTGAGATTTGGATCATTTGTCCTTGGTGCCCAGCTGGAGCAGGAATTGTTTTGTCTCCCTGCTCTGTGCACAGAGCTCAGAACTGCCCCTCATCAGAACCATCCCCTGATATGGAGCCCAGACCCTCCCACTAAAGCAGCACAGAAGGTGAAAAATAGAAAAGCTAAACCTGAGACATCAAGATATTCCAGAGGCTGCTCTCAGTCAAGTTTCTCTCTTCATAATGGTTTGACCCTGTTAAACTTTTTCCCTTGACACAGCTCCCCAGCACACACCTGGGCACCTCCATTTGGCTGTGAATCCTTAATCTGCCAGCAAGAAACTGGAATTTTACCCTGTTTTTCCCATCATGCTTGTCTGGCTGCAAATTTACTCTTCAACCAGTTGCTAATGAGGTTTTTTCTGCTTCCTCAGTGCCCTGCTCTTTAATGAAGTTAAATATGTTGAAACACTGGCAGACCTGGAGAACATTGAAAATGTATTGAAGGGGAAGTCGAACATGGTCTTTGCCTATGTGCCAGCTACTGGGACAGCAGGTATGGATGCTCATTTCCATCTTTCCTCTCTTCCCCCAGCCTTTTTTTGGTTAGAATATCCAGGAGCTGAGTTTCTGGCCCAAAATCCTGCAGGTGAAAACCTGAAAGGGCCTCCCAGCCACAAGATCTCTACTTCCATATGCTTTGCTTTGTTTCCAAAGGGATCACTTGCATCAGAAAGGTTTTGCTGGGAACATAAACCTTGAGAGATGGACTTGGAGAGGGAAAGCAAGCCAGTGGTTAAAAATAATAAAATAAATTATTATTTATAATTTATTTATTTATAATAAATAATTTATTTATTTATAATATATTTATTTATTTATAATAAATAATAAAAATAATAAATCCTGGCTCTGCAGAATGGGTTCTCACACCAAACAGGACAGCACCTGTTTGCTGGGGGTCAGGAATGGGATCCAGCTCCAGTTGCTCACTTCCCTTCACAGTGTGTTTTCAGACAGACTCTGTGACATTGTACCAAGAGTTTCTGAAAACCTGGGAATTGATATTTACACCTGGGATTTTATATTTGCAACTGGGATTTGGTATTTGCACCTGGGAATTGATATTTTCATCTGGGATTTGATATTTGCAACTGGGATTTGGTATTTGCACCTGGGAATTGATATTTTCATCTGGGATTTGATATTTGCACCTGGGATTTAATATTTGCACCTGGTAAGGATGAAACAGGAGGTGTGGAGGAAGCAGAGCTGAGCTCACCTTGCCTTTCCCTTTCCAGAGCACAGAGCTGTGATGGAGGCAGCTTTTGTCTATGGGACCATCCACCAGTTTGTCCTGACAACTGAGGCAGCGCTGCTGAAAGCCACCAGGTACATCCAGAGACACCCCCACCATGGAGGGCTGCTGCCATGCACTGTTTGCCTCATTCCTGGTGTCTCAGATTCTCAGAGCAGCTCTGGGATGGCATGAGGATGCTGTGCCAAGGGTGGACAGTCAGATCTGTTTTCCAAAAGCTGCTGGTTGTGTTCCTGGCCTTGCTGTTTGTGGCTGTGTTGGGTGGGATTTCACAGGATAAGAACCTTCTATCTCCTTTCCGTGGCTGGTGGATCAAACCTCAGCCATGGGTTCCCAGGGTAGTTGATGTTAAAATCCTAAAGCTCTTTCCCCACAACTTTCCAGGAGAGTTGATGTTAAAATCCTGAACCACTCTGGTATCCAAGAGCAAGGACTGTGGCACTGCTCATGGATTTGGGAATTCCCATCCCATGGCCTCACTGGCCACCCCCTTCCCAGGCAGGAGGAGCTGCTTTAGAGTGGCAGATCCCTCCTTGTGACTGCTGATCTGACCTCCTGCAGTCACCAGTGTGAGGGAGGAGCTGGGAACATCACAGGGGGTGTTGTTTCCTCAGCCCCAGAGTGCCCAGCTGGCCAATGGCACCTGGCTGGTACCAGCCTGTGGCTACAGGGCAGAGATTGTCCCCTGTGCTGCCACTGCTGAGGCCACACCTCACATCCTGGGGTGAGTTCTGGGCTCCTCATGACAAGAAATAATGAGGAGTTGGAGTGTGTGCAGAGAAGGAAACAGAGCTGGGAAGAGTCTGGAGCCCCAGGAGAGGCTGAGGGAGCTGGGCAGGGGCTGCAGAATCCCTGAGGAGCTGGGCAGGGGCTGCAGAATCCCTGAGGGAGCTGGGCAGGGGCTGCAGAATCCCTGAGGAAGCCGGGCAGGGGCTGCAGAATCCCTGAGGGAGCTGGGCAGGGGCTGCAGAATCCCTGAGGAGCTGGGCAGGGGCTGCAGAATCCCTGAGGGAGCTGGGCAGGGGCTGCAGAATCCCTGAGGGAGCTGGAAGGGGCTGCAGAATCCCTGAGGAGCTGGAAGGGGCTGCAGAATCCCTGAGGAAGCTGGAAGGGGCTGCAGAATCCCTGAGGGAGCTGGGCAGGGGCTGCAGAATCCCTGAGGAGCCGGGCAGGG
The DNA here is from genome assembly GCF_047830755.1 of Zonotrichia albicollis. NCBI lineage: Eukaryota > Metazoa > Chordata > Aves > Passeriformes > Passerellidae > Zonotrichia > Zonotrichia albicollis. The sequence continues at coordinate 61,498,529 of NC_133824.1, forward strand.
GCTGCAGAATCCCTGAGGGAGCTGGGCAGGGGCTGCAGAATCCCTGAGGAGCTGGAAGGGGCCCATCTGGAGCAAAGGAGGCTCAGGGGCCCTTGTGGCTCTGCACAGCTCCTGCCAGGAGGATGCATCCAAGTCAGGCTCTGCTCCAGGGAACAGGGACAGGACAAGGGGAAACAGACACAAGGTGCACCAAGGTAAGTTGAAATTGGATATTAGGGAAAAATTCTTCCTGGAAAGGGTTTTCATGTCAGAACAGGCTGTTCAAGGCAGTGGTGGAGTCCCCATCCCTGGAGGGATTTAAAGTCCCTGTGGATGTGGCACTTGGGGACACGGCTCAGTGATGGCCTTGGCAGTGCTGGGGGAACATTTAAACTCAGTGATCTCGGAGGGCTTTTCCAACATCAATAACTCCATCATGAGTGACCTGGGATTTTGTCCCAGGCAGCAGGGTGGCCCTTCCCGAGGTGCCCTTCCATCCTTGCAGCGTTTGGGGTTGGTGCTGTGGCTCCCGCTAGATGGCACGGTTGTCATTGCACAGGAATCGCCCGAATTCTCCTTAAAGCAGCGCCGCCCCTCCCGAGCTCCTGAAATGCTGGGAGCTTGTCCAGCAGGAACAGCTTCCAGCCGACCCGGGGCAGCGGGATTTGAGGTCTTAATAGTGCTTAATAGAGCTCTGAAATCCTTACCCAAAGAAGGTGATCCCTGTTTTAGGGGTAGGCAATGGGTGCATCAGAAAAGGAAAGTGACTTCCCAAAGTTACCCACAGGCCAACAGCAGTGAGGGTGTCACAGCTAACCAGGGTCACCTTCCACTGTCCCAGGGTGCTCCAAGCTCCATCCAGCCTGGCCTTGGGCACTGCCAGGGATGCAGGGGCAGCCACAGCTGCTCTGGGCACCCTGTGCCAGGGACTCCTCACCCTCACACTTCCCAATGTCCTCTCTCTCCCTGCTCTTTGTCAGTGGGAGCCATTCCCTGGCTCCTGTCCCTCCCTCCCTTGTCCCCAGTCCCTCTCCAGCTCTCCTGGAGCCCCTTCAGGCCCTGCCAGGGGCTCTGAGCTCTCCCTGGAGCCTTCTCCTCTCCAGGTGAGACCCCCAGCTCTCCCAGCCTGTTCCACAGCCCTGCCAAACCCTGGGCTTGAGGATAATCTGTGCAACACATTAGCAAACCTGCTCCCCTGCTCCTTCTCTCAGGGCACCTGGAACCCCTGCTCAGGGTGGGTTTTGTCTCCTCTCTCACAGCCCTGATGACCCTGATGTCTCCTCTGCCTGGCTCCTGTTCTGCCACTGCCAGCAGGTCCCAGAGCCAGCCCAGGCCTGCAGGAGGACAGCCCTGGCACAGCCCCTGACCCTGCTCAACATCCACAGGCACCTCAAGCTCATGGGGGCTCCACTGGTGGTAGGACTGGGAAGGAGGAGCTGCCTGGGTGGGAGGGCAGGGAGGGAGGGGAGGGGAGAGAGAAAGGCTGAGGGTGGGAATCTGCCCCTTCCAGGGTGGCTCCAGGCAAGGAGCAGGAATCAGCTGCTGCAGCTGCCTCACCAATTCAGGGCTGGCCAAAACATCAATAAATTATTGAGGGCATTTTCCAAGTGACTCCTGAGCACTGCCCAACTCAATATGAAGCTGGTTCCAGTGCTCTTGGTAAAGAAACCTTCCCGATGTTCTGTGTAAACCTCCCCTGATGCAGCTTTGAACCATTTCCACATGTTCTATCCCTGGATACTCTGGAGACATCAGTGTTTCCTTCCCCACATCCCCTCAGGAAGCTGTGGAGAGCAGTGGGATCATCCCTCAACCTCCTTTTCTCCAAACTAGACAAGCCCAAAGTCCTCAGCTACTCCTGTAGGCTCAGGAACATCCCCTCAGGAAGCTGTGGAGAACAGTGAGGCCATCCCTCAGCCTCCTTTTGTCTAGACAAGCCCAAAGTCCTCAGCTGCTCCTCAGGAAGCTTGGAGAGCAATGGGGTCATCCCTCAGCTTCATTTCTGCAAACTAGACAAGCTCAAAGTCCTCAGCTGCTCCTCAGGAAACTGTGGAGAGCAATGGGTTCATCCCTCAACCTCCTTCTTTCCAAATAGACAACCCCAAAGCCCTCAGCTGCCCCTGTAGGCTCAGCAGCATCCCCTCAGGAACTGTGGAGAGCAGTGGGATCATCCCTCAGCCTCCTTTTCTGCAAACCAGACAATCTCAAAGTCCTCAGCTGCTCCTGTAGGCTCAGGAACATCCCCTCAGGAAGCTGTGGAGAGCAGTGGGTTCATCCCTCAGCCTCTTTTTCTCCAAACTAGACAGCCTCAAAGTCCTCAGCTGCTCCTCAGGAAACTGTGGAGAGCAATGGGATCATCCCTCAACCTCCTTCTTTCCAAATAGACAGCCCCAAAGTCCTCAGCTTCTCCTGTAGGCTCAGGAACATCCCCTCAGGAAGCTTGGAGAGCAATGGGATCATCCCTCAGACTGCTTTTCTGCAGGAGTTTCAGCACTCTCTGGAATTTGCTATCAGTCCTTCCCACCTCAGTGATCACAAGGACAGGAGGTTCCCTCTTATTTCCTCCTTCCAAGGGGCAGAGAACTTCAGCAGCCTCCTGTTGCCATCCAGAAGGATGAGTGGATGAGCTGGGAATGCTCCTTCAGCCATTTTCCTGGGTCAGGCCCATGGAGCTGCATCAAGCCCCTCTCATGTGCTGTCATGAAGCAGCATGTCCAAGGCAGGAAGGGAAAGATTCCAGTTTTTGCATGTTGTGGCTGGGATTTTCAAACTGCTCCAGGGAGTGGATTCCAGGTAAATAAAAATTGAGTGGAGATTTGACATCTGGAATTGCTAAACCACAAAAAAAAAAAAATCCCCCACAAAATAAAGCCCAGGTTTTTAACAGGGAAGGTCGTGACATGTTGGAACAGCTTCACTGGAGTTGTGTGGGTTCTGCTTCCATGGATTTTTTAGAATTGGGGTTGGAAACTTTTTCCTGATGATTTCTATGGCTTCAGCTTGTGGAGCTGTGCTGCAGCATAACCCTGGCTGTTAACCCTGGCTGTTAACCTGGCTGTTAACCCTGGTTGTTAACCCTGGTTGTTAACCCTGGCTGTTCTCCAGACAGAGGTTGTTGAGGACCCAGAGAAGATCTCCACTGTTCACTTGCAGCTCGGGCTGCCCCTGGTGTTCATCCTGAGCCAGAAGGACACCTATGAGGCTGACAGGAGGACAGCAGAGTTTGTGGCCTGGCAGCTCCTGGGGAAAGCAGGAGTTGCCCTTTTGTCCAGGTATTTCTCTCAGGTGTTTTTGGGTTCTCCTTGCTTTTTGTGGGGTTTCTGAGCTGGGTTACCCCAACACCAGGATGACAGTCAGTGGATTCAATCACACTTGGATGAGAGGCAGTAAAACCAAGCTATATCCTGGGACAGAGTGTTTCATATTTAAAGATTTATCCAGAATTGTATTAATTTGGAAGTTTTGCTGGCTTAGGGGTGGAAAAATATTCAGATTAAGAGAGATTTTGGAGAGGAAACTTAGCAGTGATGGAATTGGGGCAGAAAGAAGAGGGGTGACCTTCCATGTCACACCATGTGATGTTCACTTTGTGTTTTGGAAGGGACCTCGTGGAGCTGAACGTTCTGCAGCGCTCAAACGTGGCCCTCAAGACACCAGATGAGGTTGGAGGCTGGATTTCTTCATTGGACAACTCAGCTCTGGAGAGGGTGGTGGGATGTTTGCTCATCTCTGGGATTGATTTGCCAGCATTCCCTGAAGCTCAAGGGGAAGTGTCTTTCCTGATTATCCAGAGTATCTGTGGATTTCCCATCCCTGGAAGTGTTCCAGGCCAGGTTGGAGCAACCTGGGGTAGTGGAAGTGTCCCTGCCCATGGCAGGGGTGGCACTGGGTGATCTTTAATGTCCCTTCCATGATTTGGGTGCTGCAGAGCCACTGTGCCTGCTGGGAAAGAGAAAACTGAGTTTATTTTGGGTTAAAGACATTGAGTGACATCTCCAGCACACCTTGAGGCAACACAAGCTCGTGAACTCCATCCAAGTGCAAATTCCCCAAAAGATTTGGGTTTCTGAAAGGTATCAAAAGATGGGAGAAGGACTGGGTGTGAGACAAAGAGCAAAGAAGCAAAGCTCAGTGCTGGGCTGAGGTAAGGCAGTGCCTCTGGCAGGGAGCTGGGAGATTTAACCAAGGAAGTTTCTTTCCCAGATTATCCAGAGAATCTGTGGATTTCCCATCCCTGGAAGTGTTCCAGGCCAGGTTGGACAGGGCTTGGAGCAACCTGGTGGAGTGGAAGTGTCCCTGCTCATGACAGGGGTGGAATTTCAATGTCCCTTCCATGATTTGGGTGCTGCAGAGCCACTGTGCCTGCTGGGAAGGACAAAGCAGTGAGTTTATTTTGGGCTAAAGACATTGAGTGACATCTCCAGTACACCTTGAGGCACCACAAGGTTGTGAACTCCATCCAAGTGCAAATTCCCCAAAAGATTTGGATTTCTGAAAGGTGTCAAAAGATGGGAGAGGGACTGGGTGTGAGACAAAGAGCAGACAAGCAAAGCTCAGTGCTGGGCTGAGGTAAGGCAGTGCCTCTGGCAGGGAGCTGGGAGATTTAACAAAGGAAGTGTCTTTCCCAGATTATCCAGAGAATCTGTGGATTTCCCATCCCTGGAAGTGTTCCAGGCCAGGCTGGACAGGGCTTGGAGCAACCTGGGACAGTGGAAATGTCCCTGCTCATGGCAGGGGTGGAATTTTAATGTCCCTTTCATGATTCCATGATTTGGGTGCTGCCAGAGCCACTGTGCCTGCTGGGAAAGAGAAAACTGAGTTTATTTCGGGTTCAAAACATTGAGTGACATCTCCAGTACACCTTAAGGCAACACAAGGTTGTGAACTCCATCCAAGTGCAAATTCCCCAAAAGATTTGGATTTCTGAAAGGTGTCAAAAGATGGGAGAGGGACTGAGTGTGAGACAAAGAGCAAAGAAGCAAAGCTCAGTGCTGGGCTGAGGTAAGGCAGTGCCTCTGGCAGGGAGAAGGGCAGGGTGGGAGCTCAGTGAGGCTGCTCAAGATGAGTTCAGCCCTGCAGGGACCTGACCCAGCTTGTGAGGCAGCTGCAATGGGCTGCTGGCAGATGCCAGGGAACACAGATGTCCCAGATTACCTGAACTGTCCCACTGGTGATTTCAGGTGCAGGATCAGACCTGAGCATCCCCTCAGGGCTTCCCCTGGCCTGCTGAGAGATGTGCACTTGGGTGGCTCTGGGAGGTGCCAGCACTTTGTCATTTCTCTCAGCTCCTGATCAACTTTCCATTTTCTCTCCAGTGCCTTTGTCTGAGCTGGTGCCAGCACTGGTTTTAAGCTGACAAGGTCTCATTTCTGAGAAATTCATGTTGCTTTTTTGCTTCTTTCCATGGGTGGCCAGTCCCTGTACACTTGGGAACATTTCTCCTGGCTGAGCTCCATGAGATAAAGGATTTTTTGAGCTGGTTTCCCAGGCTGTGATGGGCTCCTTGGACCCAGCCTGACCCCTCTAATGAGGGGATATCCAAGTACTTCCCTGCTCTCCTTTCCTGTTTGTCCACTGGGATTTTTCCTGCAGTGCTGGATCTGAGTGAAGTTGCTGGGAGATGGGGCTGGTGTTCACTTTCACCCCAGGATCCCTCCTAGCCACGTTTACTTACATAGCCAATTTTCCTTACATTTACAAGGAAACATCATCCTAGAGTGAGAATCAATCAATTAATCAATTCTAGAGTGAGAAAAACTCAAGCACAGGAGAAATGGGGACCAAGAAACATTACCCAGACATTCCCCTGTTTGGCAGCTTCAGGGATCTGTGACACATCCCCAAAATAAGGAGTTGGGGGATGGTTCCCATCAACCTTGAGTCTGATCTGCAGACAGAATAAGCAGGGGGGATGTTGTGCTGCCACTGATTTATTGTTTTCCTCAGGGAATGCCAATCCAATACCTGGTCTTGGAAGACACTGATGAAGTTATAACCCTGGTGGAAGATAAGAACAAGGTGAAACCAATCCAGGAGGATGAGCAGGAGGAGGAGGAGGAAGATGAGGATGAGCAAGAGAATAACAATCAAGGTGTGCAATTAATCAAGTGAAAAGCTGATTGTTATCAGACAGAAGGTGCAATCAGCATCAGACATGGCAGAGCATTACAGAACACTTGCAAACCATCACAGTCACTTCATGGTGGCCACAAAGTGGCTCTTTCATTCCCTGAGGTCACTGGGATATGACAGACAGGTCTGATTTTTAGTGGAAACACCAGAGAGAAAAATCAGAGTTGTTGTGTGAGGGACAGGAATGTGTTTGGGGGGTTAAAGTGCACCCAGCACTGTGTCCTCTGAAAATCATCCACCCCTTTGGAAGGGTTTGAGACACGTTTTTGTAAGAGCAGATCCAGACTTGCTTCCTTCAGGGAGAAAACTCTTGATTCCTGCAATGCAGAATTGAAAATGAATTTGTTCTCTGTGGGGGTGTTTTCTTAAACAAAAAGAGGGGCAGGATCCTAGAGGAGCTTAGAGTATTGTTCCACTCAAGGGCAGAGCTGGTGTGAGGTGGGATTGGGGCATTTTGGGGGGGTTTGTTTGTGTGGCTGTGCCTCCTCTCCCCATACAAGATTTCACTCACCCCACATCTCTGCTGAGAGGTTCTGGATTACAAAATCATGCACTGGGGTGGCCCAGGGGCTGCAGTTCCCCCTGCCCTGAACACACCTGTGGGTTTTTTGTTTTTTTTTTTTTGCAGATATTCAGGATGACCAGGTGGTGGAAGCAGTTTCCAGGGACAAGAAGAGAGAGCTGCCCCTGGAGCAGATCCTTGTCCTGACAGAGGAGAACTTCCACTCTTCCCTCCCAGAGGCTGCCAGGACAGTGGTGCTGTTCTATGCCAGCTGTGAGTATCAACTGTGGCCTGGCTGTCCCTTCTGTGACTTTGGGATGTTCTCTGTGCTTTCCATGATCCTGGAGAGATCCTGGAGAAAAGTTTTGGCCATTAATCTGTGCCACATCCTGTCCCATGAGCAGGGATTAAATACAATTAATTAAATACAATTAATAACAGATTGAATCAGTTCTTCTCATTGGCTGATAATAGCAGATATTATTCTGATATGAAGAGATTTTTAACCTTTGTTTTATAAGAAAAAAAATGTGGGACAAGAAGGGAAATTAAAATAGCATGGACTCATGGGCTGGCCTAGACATGAAGCATGAAGTTAAATTTTCCTTATTTATTTCAAATCCTCCAGAGCTTTAAAGCACCTCAGGATGCAGAGATTGATAATGTGGGGTTGTCAGGGAGCAGGGTGGGGCTGGCTGTCCCCTGGCTGTCCCTCAGGGCTGTGTCCCCTCTCTGTGTTTCAGGGGAAGCTGTGTCCCTGGCCGTGCTGCGCTCTTACTGCGAGGTGGCCGCTCACCTGCAGGGTAAGGAACCCCAGGGCTTCCCCTGCTCCTCTGGGCACCAGGAAACAAGGCATTGGTGGCACCTCATTCACTGGAATACACTCATTTTTCACCCCTCAGACTCCTAAGGAAAGCCATATCCACAGCAGGTGGTTTAGGAACCTTTGTGTCTGATTTAGGGATCTTTGCAGAGTCTCTGCTCCCGGAGAAATAAAAACCACAAAACAGGAGGAAATGGCCTCAAGATGCAGCAGGAGAGGTTTAGGAGGGATATTAGGGAAAATTTCTTCATGGAAAGGATTGTCCAGCCCTGGCACAGCTTCCCATGTGTCCTCATCCCTGAAGGGATTTAAAAGCCACATGGATGTGGCACTTGGGGACATGGGACAGTGCTGGGGGAACAGTTGGACTCAGTGATCTTGGAGCTAAACTATTCCATGATTTTATGATCCTGGAAACATTCAGGGCCAGGTAAGATGGGGCTTGAAGCAACCTGGCTTTGTGGAAAATGTCCCTGTCCCTTCCAATCCAAATGACTCTGTGATCCCCTTTGCTGGGCACAGTGACTGCATGAGGGAGAATTTGGGAAGGGCCAGGGGGTGACACAGAGCAGCCAACAGCAGGAACTGTGGCCTGGAACATGGAAATGAGGTCCTGTCCTGCCCAGGAGACACATCAATGTGCTGGGTGGCACCTCAGCTCTGCTGGAAAAAGGAGCTGTGATTTTCCCTGGCTTTGGAGGAAAATGGGACAGACAGGTGTGGACAGGCCAGGACAGGGCAAGACAATGTCACATTTGCAGGGATGGTGGCTCCAGGGTTTGCAGTCTGGCTCAGTGTCAGAGAAAATGCAGGCCTTTGTCAGGGATCAGCCATTTGTCGGTGAGGGGAGACTCAGGCACTCAATATGAGTGATAAGCAAATTCTGTTTATTGAAGAGAGCATCAGACACTTATACAGCAAATAATAAGCTTATGAATATTCTGTAAGCTAAGCAATCTATTGGTTAAACTATACCATCAACTCTTCCTCATTCCTTAGGGGTTACATCTCTCTTTTCTCATGTCTCTTTCACTGTTTGTTATCTTACTACAGCTAGGCCCAAGGACACTGCTATCTGTGCAGGTGCAGGACTTGGAATTAGCTATGGTTTTGTACTTTTCTATTTTCTAGCAGCTAAATTCCCAACAGCTCAGTTGTGGGAGTTCTCACAGGTGGCTCCAGAACTCCATCAATAACACAGGGATGGTGAACCATCAGCAGCACTTAGAGACAGCACATCAGGGAATCTGGGAACAAAACTCTGGCAGGAAGGGGGGATCCTTCAGCAGGGTCTGTGCAGTGTGGGCCCCACATTCAGGCCTCCAGACCCTTCCCACTCTGGTTTGTGGAGAGAGGTGAGTTCTTACATGGGATTAATCTCATCCAGAGGTGCCTTTTTTCTCCCCTTGGCTGCAGGGGACACTGAGGTGGCTTCATCCCACTGTGGCACGGTAGGGAACTCACATGGACCTGGCCAAGAGCCATTCCAGTGTCCGATTTTCGGCTGTTTGGATGGCCTGGAAAGGCCCGGGGTGGCCTTGGGGCAGCCCGCGTTTCAAAGGACGAGAAGAGGCTTCAGTTCTTTTCTCGGTCTCGGTGTTTATTAATTGTTTATCTAAAAGATTTTCTCTCGGCCCAACAGAGCTCTGCTCAGCAGCCAGCCATGAGCACACTCACCTATCTTTATACCCAAAGTTACCTATACAATATTTATCATTTTTCCCCAATACCTTTCACCCTTATTGCCCGGTGCACTTTTAGTAATGACCAATCCCAAAGTGCCACCATCACCACAGAAGATGGAGGAGAAGAAGAAGAAGGAGAAGGACAGGACACGCCCCAATTCCTCCATCTTACTTCTCTAAACCCCCCTGTACAGAAATCCTAAACCCTGTGTTTCACTCTCTAATTAACTGATCCCTTCACCATTCACCCCGGTGAAACCCTCCTATCCTCATACAGGTGTCGTCTCCTGTGTAGGATCAAAGTCCAGCCACCACTTCTGGAACATTCCAGGACTCCCGAGCCCCCCAAGGGTGCTCTCAGTGACACCTCAGTCCTGAGCTGCTGAGATCCCACATTCCAGCACCTCTGGAGGTGGCTGGTGCCTTCTCCTGGTTTTTTTCTCCATCAAGGCTCATTTTTCCTGATGCTGGCAGCCCCCTGGGACTGGGCACTGTGTCCTGCAGGATGCAGCAGTGGGATCATGAATGGAGTGTGCAGAGGACCCCACAGTTTTCTGGGAAGCAGCTGCAGTGGGAATTGCTTACAAAAGCTGTTCCTGGGAATGCTGCAGGCAGTGCTGAGGGCTGGATTCATGGTCTGCATGAATTCATGAAGGGAAAGTCAGCAGCAGCTTTGATCTGGGACTGAAATCCCAGGAATAAACAGGAAGGGACAGCAGAGGTTGTTGTTGTGGGGTTGGTGGTGGTTTGGGGTTTCTTTTGGACTTTCCCAGCAGCCAGACCAGCTAAAGGAGCAACACAGGAGGGTCTGAGGGTAAAACCAGCCCCTTCCCAAACAGTACAGGAGGGTCTGAGGGTAAAACCAGCCCCTTCCCAGGAACACAGGATGGTCTGAGGGTAAAACCAGCCCCTTCCCAAATTGTACAGGAGGGTCTGAGGGTAAAACCAGCCCCTTCCCAAGCAGCACAGGATGGTCTGAGGGTCAAACCAGCCTCTTCCCAAATTGTACAGGAGGGTCTGAGGGTCAAACCAGCCCCTTCCCAAGAACACAGGAGGGTCTGAGGGTCAAACCAGCCTCTTCCCAAATTGTACAGGAGGGTCTGAGGGTAAAACCAGCCTGTTCCCAAGAACACAGGAGGGTCTGAGGGTAAAACCAGCCCTTCCCAAGAACACAGGAGGGTGTGTGGGTAAAACCAGCCTGTTCCTAAGAACACAAGAGGGTCTGAGGGTAAAACCAGCCCCTTCCCAAGGAGCACAGGAGGGTCTGTGGGTAAAACCAGCCCCTTCCCAAGAACACAGGAGGATCTGAGGGTAAAACCAGCCTGTTCCCAAACAGTACAGGAGGGTCTGTGGGTAAAACCAGCCCCTTCCTAAACAGCACAGGATGGTCTGAGGGTAAAACCAGCCTGTTCCCAAGCAGCACAGGTGGGTCTGAGGGTAAAACCAGCCCCTTCCCAAGCACACAGGAGGGTCTGAGGGTAAAACCAGCCTGTTCCCAAGAACACAGGAGGGTCTGAAGGTAAAACCAGCCTGTTCCCAGGAACACAGGAGGGTCTGTGGGTAAAACCAGCCTGTTCCCAAGCAGCACAGGATGGTCTGTGGGTAAAACCAGCCTGTTCCCAAGCACACAGGAGGGTCTGAGGGTCAAACCAGCCCCTTCCCAAATTGTACAGGAGGGTCTGAGGGTAAAACCAGCCCCTTCCCAAGCACACAGGAGGGTCTGAGGGTAAAACCAGCCCCTTCCCAAACAGCACAGGAGGGTCTGAGGGTAAAACCAGCCCCTTCCCAAGCACACAGGAGGGTCTGTGGGTAAAACCAGCCTGTTCCCAAACAGTACAGGAGGGTCTGAGGGTAAAACCAGCCCCTTCCCAAGCCAATGGCCAACCCTTGGTGCGTTCTGCCCAGCCAGGATTTCAGCATGTGTGTTCTGAATCACTTGATAACAATCTCAGGGCAGGGAAGCAGCCCCAGACAGATTCTCAGCAGAGATCATGAACTGCCTGGGGTCAGGGCCTTTCCTCTGTGATCACTGAGGTCTCTGCAAAGACTCCCAGGCCAGATGTGACCCTGTGGAATGGCTCCAGTCTGCTTTCCCTGCCATGACCTGGGAGCAGACACAGAACAGCTGCATTGGTGGATCTGGAGATCCTTTTTTCCTGCTGCTGAAGGAGCCCCAGGGAACTGGGAGAACCAGCTACCAGAGGAGCTGGAAAGCATCAGAAGATGCTGTTCCCTGGGCTCTCAGTGATGGCTGGAGCAGGAAGACCTCAAGCTGTGCAGGACTGAGGACAGGACACAGGGAATGGCTTGGGGCACTCTGAGTTCCTCAGAAGCTCTGGTATTCCTGCCTGCTCCGGGGTGGAGCTTCCTTCCCAAGGGCTGGGAATCCACAGGCAGCTGTCTGAGGGGTGAATCACCCGTGCTGGAGGCACTTGGTGAGTTGCAGGAGCAGGTCCTGCTCCCCAGTGCCAATTCTTTGTGCACAATGGCACTGAGAACAGGCCATGTGTGATCAAACACGGGGGAGTGGAGGAGGCTGGAGACTGCAATGACCCCGTGAGTCATCCCCCTCCAGATGCTCAGCACATCCTCACCAAGGGAAGCTTCCAGCCCTCAAGTGTTTTCCATTTGTTGAGAGATCCAGAGGAGCATCTCTGCCTTGCTGAACTGAGCAGGTTTTCTACCCTCAGAGCAAGAATTTCTCATCCTCCTGGGGCTCAGTGCTGCACCTCTGGTTTGTTTTGGGAGATGGGAGTTTTTGGAAGCAGCAGGGTTAAGAGCAGAGGATGTGAAGGTGAGAAGTGCTGAGCATTACTTGGGTGGGTTATTGGCCTTTTTTTGCAAAGAAGAGAGGAAATCATTAATATTGTGATTAAAAATTGTTCTGCTTCTCTCTTCTGTGCTCCTGGGGTCTTCTTGACCAGGGATTTGCAAAGACAAGGTGAAATTGTAGCTCAAAGGCAGGAAAATCAGCTGCATGATTTAGCAATTTATATCCATGGAGCTTAACACTGGAGTGAGGATTTCAGGGTTCATTGGGTGATGTTTTCCAGGTGTAGTTGTTCCCATTATTCTGTATTGGATTCTTCCTCTAGAAGTGCATCATTTTATACATAGCTTCTCTTTCATGTTGTAGCCTTTGGACCAACCCTTCAAGTAAGCTGTTTTTTAATACAATCATGGAATTGTTTAGGTTAGAAAAACCTTCCAAAATCAAGTCCAACCAGCACTGCCAAGTCCATTGCTGTCCCATGTCCCCAAGTGCCACATCCACAGAGCTTTTAAATCCCTCCAAGGATGGAGACACCACCATCCTGGGCAGCTGTGCCAGGGCTGGACAAACCTTTCCATGAAGGAATTTTTCTTTAATATCCAATTTAAACTTACCCTGGAGCACCTTGTGGCTGTTTCTCCTTGTCCTGTCCCTGTTCCCTGGAGCAGAGCCCGACCCCCCTGCCTGTCCCCTCCTTGTGCAGAGCCACAAGGTCCCCCCTGAGCCTCCTTTGCTCCAGGTGAGCCCTCCCAGCTCCCTCAGGGATTCTGCAGCCCCTGCCCGGCTCCCTCAGGGATTCTGCAGCCCCTTCCAGCTCCTCAGGGATTCTGCAGCCCCTGCCCAGCTCCTCAGGGATTCTGCAGGCCCTGCCCAGCTCCCTCAGCCTCTCCTGGTGCTCCAGACCCTTCCCCATCTCCATTCCTTTCCCTGAACACACTCATACACCATGCCAGTCCTGCCTTCCAAATAATTCTAAGTTCAGATGATTATTCCTGATTTTTCCTCTTCCCTATGGCATTGATGGTTTGTCTTGTCCTGGTTTTCTAAGACCTCTAGGACAGAGGTCCTTGCTGTTGCTGGGTTTAGTAGCACCTAAAAGCACAGGGAGGATTTTGTGCTCCTCTTTCACCTTTCCTCCCCCTCAGCAGTGACCACAGGGCTGGACAGTCCCTTGCTGAGTTACTCAGTTCCTGCAAGTCCTGCTTGTTCAGTCATCAATGCAGTGCTGCAGGTTGGGATGGGAGGGACCATCCTGTACCAGATGTTTTCCAGGCCAGATGGAGCTCCTTCAGAGCACATGGTAGATAATTCCCTGAGCTAATATCCAAATATTAAAATTCATCTTTGAAAAAGCTTCAAGCAGCCTCACAACTCGATTTTAGCAGGACATCAAAGCCTCATTTCCATGGAATTATTTTCCAGAGTTGGGCAAGACACAAGATGATGTGGTAAGAGATGATGAGAACCAGCTCGACTGGCTCGGAGGTGTGAAGCAAATCTGAGGGCAGGCTTTCAGTTTGAGATCTCCTTGCAGACTCTGGGAATGACACAAACCATTTCTGCTCTTGTGGAGTGTTTGGACAATTATTGTCTGAGTGGATTTTGCAGGCCCTTCACTTCCTGCTGTTTCTGCACAAGAGTTTGACACAAGGCAGAACAGCAAACTCCTGATGTGAGCTGCAGAGCAGAACCTCAAATGAAGGTTGCAGAAAATGGTCCTGTGGGAGGCCAAGGGTACAGGGATAAGGAGCAGGAATTCCTGGTGAGGTCACCCCTGCCTTCACCCCATCTACAAAAACCCTCATGGAATCCCAGAAGGGTTTGAGTTGGGAGGTATTGAAGATGGAGGGAGAGACCCACCTTTGTTGATCAGCATCTGACTCCGTTTATTGACTCAATCAGTCACTTTTTATGACCGTGTTAATTAAGTTCATGCATATTGCAAACCCGAGCTCACCATAGGTCAGAGATAACACACCAACCCCTCCTTATGTTTCCAATACCAAGATTTGGGTTCTCAAAATTATTTTTGTTTTCCCAAAACAGCCAAAGATAGAATATCTACTTGTTATGAGAAAGCTGCCTGAGAACTCTGGTATGCAAGGTTCTCAAGGCCTTCATGTTTGTCACTTTTACTTGTAATTAAAAACAACCTGAGAACTTCTGCTGTTTACAGAAACAGGCTGTGAGAATTTTACTCCTCACAGCTGCCTTCTAAGCCATTTCTGAAAAATCTCCAACAGGGAGGGACCTTAAATCTCCATCTCATTCCACCCCTACCATGGGCAGGGACACCTTCCACTGTCCCAGGGAGCTCCAAGGCCTGTCCAGCCCGGCCTGGAGCCCTCCCAGGGGTCAGGGGCTCCACAGCTCCTCTGCACAGCATTTGTGCAGCACTCAGCTGGGCTCAGTTCTCAGGAACTTGTTTCAATATTTGCTCAGCCCTCCCCTCCTTGGCATGGGCTGCTGCTTGACCCTGCCCAGTGCTCCCACTGCCCCTCAGAGCACCCCTGAGGTGTTGTTGGATTTTATTGTTTCTCTCTCTCTGGTGATTTCCAGGCCAAACTTGGTTGGGTTTTTCCTCAGGAGGAAAATCTTTTAAACTGCTCCAGATTCTCATTTGCTTAAACCTTTCCAAAAACGTTTCCCAGGCTGGCTTCAGCAAGTCTGGCAAGTTCTTCTTCTGCTGGGCTCTGCAGAGGTTTCACCAGGACAGAAGAACTTAAATTCCTTCCCATGGGCTGCAGATGCTGTTGAGTGTCCATCCCTTTCCTGCATCCTGCTTCTCCTCATGGATTGCTGCTGTCCTCACACTTTGCCCTTCAAATTGCTTTCTACCCCTCTAGGCTGGAGATCAAAACCAGTTTTATTCCATCAGCCAGGCCTTTAATGAAAATAGTGATCAGAATCAGAGCCAGGAGAGGGAGAGAAGAAAGCTTGGCTGGTTTCTCTTGAGAAACCCTCATCATCTGTTTCTGGAGGATTCTTTGCCATGCTCTGCCTCCATGTGTTTACTTGTCTCTAGGTTTTATCCCATCTTTCCCATGCAGTTTCGAGTCTTGTTCAAAGAAGGATTTGGGGAAGGAATGAAGATTTCTGAGATTGGGCATGGACAACTGCACCCTGTCCTTGGTCAGGGCCCTGGGGCAGCTCAGGTGAGGCTGGAAGCCAAGGGAGGGAGTGAAGCTGGTCAGGATTCAGGTCAGGCTTAGCCATGGACCAACAGCAGCCTGTGCTGGCTTCACCCAGCCCAAAGATGAAAGAGAAGCTGAAAAAGTCCCTGGAAGTGCTCCAGGCCAGGCTGGACAGGCCTTGGAACAACCTGGGATGGTGGGAGATGTCCCTGCCCATGGCAGGGGATGGAATTAAATGAATTTTAAGGTCCCTTCCCACCCAAACATTCTGTGATTCCACGATTCTTTGCTGAACTAAATGCTGGAGTTTTGGAAACTTTGGGCTCATAGAGAGCACTCAAGGAACCAACTTTTCATTTGTTTCACTTCTTACCAACCTCTTGAGTTTCTTGTGTTGGTGAGAGCCTTAAAAAGCCTTTTTGGGACATTTCCCAGGACCCACAGTTGGACTGACTGCTCTGTAATTCCCAAGTGCTTCCTTTACTTGTGAGACCCCTTTCTTAAGGTCCTGCAGGTGTCTGCTCATGGCTTGGGTGGGATCACAGAAAATCCTGACTTCCACAGGGATCATCAAGCCCAACTCTCAGGACAGCCCCAAGAATCCCACCCTGTGCCTGAGGACAGTGGATGGGACATCTCTCTTCCATCCCTTTTAAATTCATGTGCATTTGGCTTCATGCTTGAGGTAGAACAGAGATTTTTCAGTATTGAACAACTTAATAAATGCAAAAACCTTGGTTGCATCCTCCTCCTCCTCCATCATGGCAAGCTTTATCTTCCCTCTCTCCTGTTAGTGAGTGCCTGCATGATTTCCTTCTCTTGGCCTTATTCCTAAGGTATTTCCAATACCTTTCCCTACTGCCTTTGAAGCTCCTGGACAGATGTCTCAGGATTTTGTGGTGTTGCTTGGAGTTACCAGTCAGTTGTGAATATTTCTGGGAATGAGTGATTTCAAGAGGGAAATGGGCTGTACTCAAAGGGATTCTGTATTTGGGGCTGGATTTTGGTAGATTTCTGCCAGAATTAATACAAATATAGACAATAATATCCACTGAGCTAATAAAAAGCTCTTATTTTCCAACCAATTGATTGTTGTTTTTAGTTTTTTATAATTTATGAGTGTTTTTTTCCACTCTAGGAACCCCAGGGGTTTTGCTGTCCCGGGTGAACTGCTGGGACTGGCCTGGCCTTTGCTCCCAGGAGAATGTCACCCAGTTCCCCACCCTGAGGATTTACCAGCAGGGACAGCAGCCAGTGACATATGGTGGCATGTGGGGAGCTGAAGAGCTGAGCAGCTTCATCCTGCTGTGAGTGACAAATCCCCAGTGGGACATCTGCCACATCCTCTGTCACCATCCCTGTCTTTTTGCTGGAATTCCTTCTCTGTTATTTTCAGTGGGGATCCCAAGGCTCTCAGTTTGGCTCAGGCTGTTCTCTCTTTGCTGTCACCATCTCCAGCACCTCTCTGGTGATAATTATCACCATGCCAAATGAGCATTTTTGTCTCTAATGAGGGGTCACACTTGTCCCATTGTGATGGGGCCTTGTTGGGTTGAGTGTCCATCCTTTTCCTGCATCCTGCTTCTCCTCATGGATTGCTGCTGTCCTCACACTTTGCCCACCAAATTGCTTTTTGCCCCTCTAGGCTGGAGATCAAAACCAGTTTTATTCCATCAGCCAGGCCTTTAATGAAAATAGTGATCAGAATCAGAGCCAGGAGAGGGAGAGAAGAAAGCTTGGCTGGTTTCTCTTGAGAAACCCTCATCATCTGCCCCAAGCCTGGTTTCTGGAGGATTCTTTGCCATGCTCTGCCTCCATTATCACCTCTCTGGTGATAATTATCACCATGCCAAATGATCATTTTTGTCTCTAATGAGGGGTCACACTTGTCCCATTGCGACGGGGCCTTGTTGGGTTGAGGTTGCCCTGTTGTCTCTTCACCCCAAAAGCAGCAAAAACAACAGCCTGGGTTCTTTCTCTGCCTTTCCACAGGAGCCAAGTTCCCTGCCCACTGAAGCTGGCCACCATGGCTGAAGCAGAAGGATATTTGAGAGGGGAATTTCCATCTGAGCTCCCATCCCACCACCACACCTCACTCCTGGGAGTGTTCAGCTCAGCCACCAGCAAAGGTTTGTTGGGATTGGTGGGTTTAGCACTTTCCAGCTTCATTCCTGGTGGGACAGGGATGTTTCCAGCTGCTGGAAGTTCACAGCACAACACCTGGCACTGCCTTTTCCAGGTGTACAGTGAGAAAATAGCAGGTGGTTCCAGGGGTGGGATTTCAGATCCATCCCTGGCTCAGAGGACATTCAGCTGGGTTTGCTGCACCCACAGTGGGAGTAGAAACTCCCCAAACCTGTTGTCCCTGTTGTGCCTCCTGTCCCTCACCCTGAGGAGTCTGTCCTCTTTATGAGTCCCTTCCAAGTGGTTGTAGGCTGGCATTAAATTCCCTTTAAGCCTCTGGTTCAGCCCAGATCCATCAGCCTCTTCCTGGAGCCCATGTGCAACTTCTCCCAGCATAATTTTCTTAAAAAAGGAAGAGATCCACTCTTGGATCTTGCTGGCTTCTCCTGAAGAAGCAGTAGCCTCAGTTCTTGTAACACACAATCCAAAACATTTTTTTTTTTAATAACAGAACAGCAATAGGATAAAACAGAAGTTTCCTGCATCAGAAGGAAGGAAATGTGAACAACTCAATGAAATCCACTTGTGGGTTTTGGAATAGATGGACACAGAAATGTACAATGTGTTACCAGGGGAGAGGGAACAAAGCCAGTCTGGAGAGAGAACTTCAGGCAAATCACAGAATCATGGAATGGTTTGGGTGGGAAGGGATCTTAAACTCATCCCATCCCAGCCCTGCCATGGCAGGGACACTTCCACCATCCCAGGCTGCTCCAATCCCATCCAGCCTGACCTTGGGCACTGCCAGGGATCCAGGGGCAGCCCCAGCTGCTCTGGGCACCCTGTGCCAGGGCCTCAGTTGGGAGCTGAGATCTGCCAACCCCACAGACTCTCAGTTGCCAGCTCCCCCTGGGAATTGCTGCCTTAAAAATAGGAGAACTTCCTGATCTTGCTTAAGATCAAACTTCCAGACTATTTTTCATTTTAAAGCTCCCTTGTGCCTTCAAACTTTGGTTTAATGCAAACCAAGCTACTTTCTCACGTGAGAAGGTCCAGAGGGAAGAGGTAAGAACAAGACAGGATGCCTGGAACCAAATCTCTGCCTTCCCCTGGAGATCTGGTCTGGTAAATACATTGATCCCAAAAAACCTTTAATTGATCCCAAAAAACCCTTTAACCCAGCCCAGAGCAGCTGTGGCTGCCCCTGGATCCCTGGAAGTGTCCAAGGCCAGGTTGGACAGGGCTTGGAGCACCCTGGGACAGTGGGAGGTGTCCCTGCCATGGTTTGGGTTTGGAACTGGGTGAGTTTTGGGATCCCTTCAACCCAAACCATTCTGGGATTCTACAGAGAAGTTTTTCATTTCCTTCCATGCCAACAAGAGCCTTGGGGGTTTCCAGAGAGCTTTTGTGGGTCCTGTAGGATTGTCTCTTCCCTCAGGGCACATTCCAGTCCAGAATGGCATCCTCAGCCTCAGGAGGTAACTCAGGCACAGGGAGATGAAATTTGGGATGTCTTCTCCACCCACTTCCTGAGGGTGCTGGAGCTGAGGTGCAGAACAGCCTGAGGGAGCAGGAAGCTGGAGCCAGCTGTTCTGGCATCAAACCAGGCTGGAGTCAGGAGAACCACACTGTTCCTCTACCAACCTGCAGATTTATCAAATTACAGATTTCTAATTCCCAACCATTTTCCCATGGCAGAATTCCTGCTCTAACCCCGAGCAGCAGTGAGTGGGGTCATTGTCATTTCTGGTGAACTGAAACACAGCAATGAGATGTCCTGCTAAAAACATCCTGGAGGTTTTCCAACCCTCAGCATCAGGACTATGTTAAGAAACACTTTGTGGGGTCTGAGCTAAAAGAGGCTTGGTGGAAAAATCCTAAATACGATTTTCTAGGAAGAGGTGAATGCATTATGACGTTTTTCTGGAAGCTCAGAGAACTTTTAGGACAGAAATTTGGTTTTGTTGCAGAAACCGGAAGCATCTTAAGAAGTAAAACTGTCCTAAACCCTCAGGATTATTTAAAAATATTGAAATATTTGAAAATATTTTAAAATATCCCTGAGCTCTGGCAGCATCAGTGAGGAAGTCAGGAGAGATGCTGTGCTGGAGAGCACACCCAGAAGATTCCTCCTTCCAGAGGGATAAAAAGTGAGGCTCAGATCCTGCTTCCCAAAACCCTGCAGGGATTTTAGACCCTTCCTCATCAGGCAGCTTGAGCCCTTCTTGTCCCCAAAGCAGTGAAATTGTGCTTGTGCAATTCAGGGCAGCTGGGATTCCAGCTCAAGAGCATGGTCAGCCCCCTCAGGGAATGAAATTGTGTTTTCAGGGGGGAAAAATTTCCTAGGAAATATTGAAATGGGTTTTTTTGAAGTGCTTCCTGTCAATGGAGCTGTGTGAATTTATGGGGTTTTTGGGTACAAAGCAGAGAGCCTGGAGAAATATGGGCTGGTGTGTGGCTCTGGGTGTAGGACAGCCAGAAATAGGGAAAATTTGGAAGTGTGATGGGGAGGGAGGGCATAATCAGGTCAAGGAGGTTGTTCTGACTTAGGAGAAGATTCGTCCTTCCAGAGGGACAAAAAGTGAGGCTCAGATCCTGCTTCCCAAAACTCTGCAGGGATTTTAGACCCTTCCTCATCAGGCAGCTTGAGCCCTTCTTGTCCCCAAAGCAGTGAAATTGTGCTTGTGCAATTCAGGGCAGCTGGGATTTCAGCTCAAGGATTGTGCTGCAGAGCATGGTCAGCCCCCTCAGGGAATGAAATTGTGTTTTCATGGGGGGAAAAATTTCCTAGGAAATATTGAAATGGGTTTTTTTGAAGTGCTTCCTGTCTGTAGTGGAGCTGTGTGAATTTGTGGGGAGTTTGGGTACAAAGCAGAGAGCCTGGAGAAATATGGGCTGGTGTGTGGCTCTGGGTGTAGGACAGCCAGAAATAGGGAAAATTTGGAAGTGTGATGGGGAGAGAGGATCTCATCAGGTCAAGGAGGTTGTTCTGACTTAGGAGAAGATTCCTCCTTCCAGAGGGATAAAAAGTGAGGCTCAGATCCTGCTTCTCAAAACTCTGCAGGGATTTTAGACCCTTCCTCATCAGGCAGCTTGAGCCCTGCTTGTCCCCAAAGCAGTGGGGTTGTGCTTGTGCAATTCAGGGCAGCTGGGATTCCAGCTCAAGAGCATGGTCAGCCCCCTCAGGGAATGAAAATCGTGTTTTCAGGGGGGAATAATTTCCTAGGAAATATTGAAATGGATTTTTTTTTTAATTGCTTCCTGTCTGTAGTGGAGCTGTGTGAATTTGTGGGTAGTTTGGGTACAAAGCAAAGAACCTGGAGAAATATGGGCTGGTGTGTGGCTCTGGGTGTAGGACAGCCAGAAATAGGGAAAATTTGGAAGTGTGATAGGGAGAGGTCAAGGAGGTTGTTCTGGCTTAGGAGGGAATCCCTGCAGCCAGGGCTGACCAGGGCAGCACTTCAAGACAAGTTCACATCTCAATTGAGGATTTAAAGCTTGGTGGAGGAATTTGGGATGGGAAATATCTTTCAGCACTGATAAAATCAAGTAACCAAACAACCAGAAGAGCTGGAAAGCAACATCCAAGAATGGTTTCTCTGGAGCAGCTGGAAAGGGGCTTTGGACAATGGGAGGGACAGGACACAGGGAATGGCTCCCACTGACAAAGGGCAGGGATGGATGGGATTTTGGGAAGGAATTCCTGGCTGGGAGGGTGGGCAGGCCCTGGCACAGGTGCCCAGAGCAGCTGTGGCTGCCCCTGGATCCCTGGCAGTGCCCAAGGCCAGGCTGGATGGGGTTTGGAGCAGCCTGGGACAGTGGAAGTGTCCCTGCCATGGCAGGGGTGGCACTGGCTGAGTTTAATGTTCCTTCCATCCCAAACCATTCAGAGATTCTGTGATAATGACTGAGCCCTCAATGAGCCACTCCTTAAGGAACTCCTTCCATTTAAAAAGGAAAACAGTTTAATTGAAAGTTTATGGGCCACATGGGAAACAGTGGAAAACACAGCTTTGAGTGTAGCTGCAAAACAGGAATCAAAGAACCAAAAAGTCACAAAGTCACCAATTGAGAGGCAGCTCCAGCTACTGAGCTGTGAGTCACTGCTCCCAGGAGCTTGGGCTGGCCTGTGCTGTGACAGTGAAGGTTCTGAGGAGCAGTCACTGGTGTGTGACAGCAATTTATGTCATGGCTGTGTCTGAGGTACCCCCTTAATTCTCAGGAAAAACCTGACTTCTCCAAAAAGTGAGATTTTTCCTTGGGTCAGAAGAGCTGCTTTTGTTGTTTCAGTTGCTCAGTGCAGAGGAGGAGGGGGGTGGTGGTGTTGAAATCCTCCCTGTTCTCACCCCACCTTTGGCAGCAGCTCTCTGCAGCTCTGATCTCTGCATTTCACAAGTTCCTCACCGTGCCTTGCATGTTCCCACAAAGCTTGGCTTTCCCTGAATCCACAGCCAGGCTGGACAGGGCTTGGAGCAACCTGGGCTGATGGAAGGAGTCCCTACCCGTGGCAGGGAATGGAGCAAGATGAATTTAAGGTCTTTTCCAACCTAAATCATTCTGGAATTCTGTGGAATTGGAGGCTTTTTATAAGGGAATGAAGCAGCTCTGCAGCCAGCTTTGTTTTGTGCTCTCAGTGATCAAGAGAGCCCAGCCTGGTTTTTCCTTATCCTGCAACAGCCCCAGTCTTCTGGGAAGAGCTGGATAAACCAAGAGACACTTGAAGGAGAGGTTGGTTTATCTCCAGGCTCTTAGCCCTACTCCAGTAAAGCCACCATCCATCATTTCTCAAAGGTCACTGGGATTTATAAGATTTTTGTTTAGACTTATAATTGGTCTCCTGTTTCCAAGAACACTTACAGACTCTAAGTCCTTAAAGATATTTCATTTTCCAGCAGTGCCTCTGTCCTGCAGATCCTGGAGGCTCAGTGCTGGTAGCTGAAGGGCAAACACTGTTCTCATAATGGGAATTTTGCCCTAATCCTTGCTCTCTGCCTGCTCCTCCTCCCATGGCCTGCAGTCATTTCTTGGGAGCCTCTAATCCTGGTTTAATTCCTGAAAATCTGCTCTGGCAGGATGTTATGTGTGCAGGCATCAATCAGGTTTCCAGGAAAAAACTTCAACACCTCTCTTTGTGTTGTTTATTCTTGTGTCTTTGTCTTTCTTCCAGCCAGGGAAGCTTTTGAAGAGGCAGGAAACATCCTAAGTGGCCACGTAAGGATGGGGATGTATTTTGAAGATGATGCCTTGGCTTTGTAAGTGGTTTCTCTTTTTCTTTGGGGAGAATTCAAACTGATCTGCACTCAATGAAAGGCAGTGCCTGGAGCAAGTGTCACTGTGCTGAGGGACAGCCACAAGTGACTTTTTCCTGCAGGGAGATGGCTCAGGACTCATCCAAAAGAAATTGTCACCTTGGCTCTGCCACTGATTCTCAGCCTGTCCATGGTCACCCTCCTCCTGTTTCATTTTCAGTCCTTCAGCCCCCATGGATGTGGTTGTGTTTTGTGTGCCTCACCCCCTCACAGATGCTTATCAAAGGCTGCTGAACAAGGTGATGCATTTTAGATACAGGGAACAGGAGTCCTGACTCCTCTGAGCCATGGCCAAGCCAGAGAATCTCTGTGAAGCCCATAGAAATTTAATAAGTTCAACATCCCTGAATTAAACAGCTACAAGTGACTTTTTCCTGCAGGGAGATGGCTCAGGACTCATCCAAAGGGAATTGTGACCTTGGCTCTGTCACTGATTCTCAGCCTGTCCATGGTCACCTTCCTGCTGTTCATACTCACTTTCATTTTCAGTCCTTTAGCCCCCATGGATGTGGTTGTGTTCCTCACACAAAGAGGAGCAAACCTTTCTGAAAATAAAAACCAGGCTGGAAAAATTACACCATCAGTGTGTGAGGGAGGAAAAAATGATGGATAACCACTGCAGAGCCTTCCCTTGCTCTGGTGGTTGCCCCCAGTTACCCAAAACAGGCAGAAAAGAAGCTGCTTGTGACTGCTTGGGCTAGCAGTGGAGTGGACATGGAGTCTGGGTGCTGCAAAAGGCTTTGGAAGCTGGGAAAGAAATGTTGTCTTGCCATGGAGCTGCACTCCTGCTGGAATTGCATCCCTGACTCGAAGCCAGGTGGGAGTTAATGGGATCTTACCTGTGTCATTCACACTCCAGCAAGGGACAAAATCCTTTGGGTTGGAGTGTGAGAGGTGCTCCAGTGCCTAGAGATGCAGCTGGATCCAGGGGGAATCTCCAGCTTGCCCTGGCATCTCATTTCCATCAGGAATTAGCTGTCAAGGCAGAGGTAAAAATCCCAGGAGGTCCTTGGCCTGTTTTCCAGGTGTGGGTTTAACAGCCTGCAGTGCAGCAGAGAATTACTTGCATTAGTTCCTCAGAGGTGTGATGCATTCCTGATGACACACTGGCATTTTTGTGGTGAGCACGGAGAATAAAAGTGCAAATACCTTGGGGATACATTTCTATTAAGCAAACTGCTCCAGGCATCAGTTAATACTTCTCTTTCCTAAGGATTTCAGCCCAGCTGATAGAAGGGAAAAAAAGCAGAGGACAGGGTGATCTCTCAAGGTACCAGTAGAAGAAGAAACCTTTGTTCCCTCAAAGGTGACACATGCAAAAATCCACCTCCCTGCTCCTGGAGTCTGCAGCCTGCTCCTGTTTAGCAGGAATATTTATTGCAGTTTACATTGATAGTCCTTCTGCCAAATTTGGATTTTGGCTGTGATTTGTGGGTGAAGCTACTGTAGCTGATGGACTTCTCCACTGTAAGCACAAAGTAAACACTTACAGGAATTCCTTATGCAAGAGCCAGGCTCACTTCCCTTCTTCAGAAAATGAAACGCCATTCTTGAGCTCAGTGCTGAAGGAGAAAATATTTATGGCTCCCAGGTCACAGAAAGCTGATTCCTCTTTTGTGCATCCTTTTCCAGAGTGAAAACGGCTGCAGGATACACAATTCTGTTGTGAGCAAAGCTGTTTGCTCAGCAGGCACCTGCTGGGCTGGTCACTAATGAAGGGGGAAAGGCATTGAGGAAGAAATGCTTTGCATGAGGTCGTTATTGTCAGAGATTGCTGCCAAGTATTTGTTTGCAGATAGTTTTGATTGAAATGCCAGGCTCGTGTTACCCACTCAATGGTCCTGCTGTATAAATGGAAAGCTGTTGAGCAACAGCACAAGCCCTCAGTACCAGGAAGAGGAGAAGGCATTTGAGGATATAGTGTAGCAGGGGAATTTGGTGATTTTCTGGCAGTCTATAAAATATTTCCTTATAGAATCATAGAGTAGAACCCCAGAATGGTTTACACTGGAAGAAATCTTAAAGCCCATCCAATTCCACCCTCTGCAGTGGGCAGGGACATCTTCCACTATTCCAGGTTGTTCCAAGCCCTGTCCAGCCTGACCTTGGGCACTTCCAGGGATCCAGGGGCATCTTCTCTGAAATCCTCTTCCAATGCCTCACCCCCTCACAGATGCTTATCAAAGGCTGCTGAACAAGGTGATGCATTTTAGATACAGGGAACAAGAATCCTCACTCCTCTGAGCCATAACCAAGCCAAAGAATCTCTGTAAAACCCACAGAAATTTAATAAGTTCAACATCCCTGAATTAAATATTTTTTTAGAGTTTTGTCCTACTTTGCCCTAAGGTTTTTTACATTTAATTACTGTAAATACATCAGCTCACAGTGAGGTTTGCTGTGATTGTGTTGGTCCCAGAGAGATAAATGCTGTGTTGGAGGATGGGAAAGGCCTCCATAAGAGCTGGACATCATGGAAATGAATTATCTGCAGTTCCCTCCACTTGTTGTGTCATTGATGACCTAAACTCCTCCCTGTGAGGGTGGGCAGGCCCTGGCACAGGGTGCTCAGAGCAGCTGTGGCTGCCCCTGGATCCCTGGCAGTGCCCAAGGCCAGGCTGGACAGGGCTTGGAGCAACCTGGGATGGTGGAAGGTGTCCCTGCCATGGCAGGGGAATGGAACTGGATGGGCTTTGAGGTCCCTTCCCAACCCAAACCATTCTGGGATTCTTTGGTGTCACAGCCTTTGAAAAACAAACCAGACCTGACTCCAAAAACTGCAGAGACAGCTGATTTCCCCTGTCACACCCTTCCTCTGGGCAGTGCCATCTGGAGCCTCCAGGGCTGAAGTTCCTCAAACTTCTAGGAAATTGCTGTCATGGCTTGGTGTCCCCAATGCCCTTTTATTTGCTCAGACTTCTCCTATTTTTGCTTTTCCCACTTTCTCAGCTTTTCTTTGAATACTTTAACCCCTCTTACCAGAAGGGAATTGTGAGACAAAGCATCATCTGACTACTCCACCAAGAGTGGGTGGGTGCAGCCTCTGTGTGTTGCTCCTGTGTGGGGCTTGGATCTCACCTGCATTTTTGGGTTTCTTCACTGAGACAAAAACTGGATCAACTCCTGGAGGTTGTTTTGTGTGGGTTGTGTCCCTTGGATAGAATCTGAGACCTCTGTTTGCCTTGGCTGGGGGGGCAGAGTGAAGCTCTGGGTGGGTTTTTGCATCACCCAACCATAGGTGTGAACATGAAGGAGAAGTAGGAATAAAATCCCAGAATCCCAGAGTGGTTTGGGTTGGAAGGGACCTTAAAGCTCCTCCCATTCCACCCCATGCCATGGGCAGGGGCACCTTCCACTATCCCAGGATGCTCCAAGCCCCATCCAACCTGGCCTTGGGCATTGCCAGGGATTGGACATGTCTGTAGGAGGATGCCAGCTCTGTGTGTGGCACATTTGGGGTTGTCTTGGTTTGGAAAGCCAGGTGTCTGCTAAGGAAGGCAGGAGCCTCCCCAAAAATGAAAAAATGTTAACCCCCCTCCCTCCAAATTGTTATAAATTTGAAATTAAGGGTCTCTCAGGCAAAAATATGGGAGCAGGAATAACAGTTCTTTAGTAGGGAAGAAAAATTAAAAGATAAAATGTGGCATTCACATTCTCTGAAATAATTCCTTCCCCCAGGATTTTTCTCCTGGGAAGCTGAGGAGCCTCAGAGAAAAAGGAAAACAATTCTTATCTCATTTGCTTCTTCTGTGTTGTGCTCACACGTGGAATGTGTTTGGAGATTGTTTACCCACAGGTGATTGTTCCATTGCATTCTGCTGTGAGCTGTTTTCACTCAATGGCCAATCAGAACCAAGCAGTGTCAGGACTCTGAAAAGAGTCACGAGTTTTCATTATTATCATTTTAGCATAGAGTAAATATCCTTTCTATATTCTTTAGTATAGTATTCTTTAATATAATACAGTATTATAAAGTAATAAATCAGCCTTCTGAGAACATGGAGTCAGATTCACCATTCCTGCCTTCATCAGGGCAGATTCCCAGCAAATACAATAATAAAATAAACAATGCAGTAACTAAACCAACCCTGACAGAGTCAGAACCCAACCTGACACCCTGTGGGTCAGGCTGTTGGCAGCAGTCCCATTGGAATTGTGGCTCAGCCCTCCTGCAGTGTCAGGGCTGGTTCTGCTGGAGCAGGATCCTGGAGAAGGGTGCAGTCTGCCTATGGAGATCCAGGGGAAGAGGGAAATCCTCTGGGGAATCCAGTGGAGAAGCCGTGCTGGTGTTCCAGAATCTCCAGATTGTATCCAGGTAGGAATGCTTGGCTGGTGTTCCAGAATCTCCAGATTATACCCAGGTAGGAATGCTTGGCTGGTGTTCCAGAATCCCCAGATTATATCCAGGCAGGAATGCTTGGCTGGTGTTCCAGAATCTCCAGATTATATCCAGGTAGCAATGCTTGGCTCCTCCCTCTGGGCTCACATCTCCCAATGGGATGCTGTAGTTCTTATCAGCCACGCAGGGACATTCAATGGCTGTTATCAGCAGGTGTCTCCCTAAGGCAGGACTGGCTGTGAACAGAAGATAACTGCCATACAGATGGCAAACAGAACACATCTTGCCTTGCAGTGTGGGACAGGGTGTGTCCTAAGCCCTGTGCCCATCCCTGTTTTTCAGATCCCAGAAATATTCCGTGTCCCCCCCTGCCCTGCTCCTGGCCCGGAGCAGCGGCCGGAGCGTGGAAGGCATCGCTCTGTCCGAACACAGCGTGCAGGACATGCTGCAGATGATCAGATATGAACTGCTGGACATTTTTGTGAGTAAAAATAAAATCAAAATGCCTTTTTTCCATTGCAGTCATTTGCAGAGCCCTGATTATAGCGTAGAGTTCTGTGGAACGGCCGTTTTGTCCGCTTGTTATTTTTATCGTGCCGAGTTTGTTTTTAAATTTTATGGCTTGGAGCAGGGAGTCAGGACAGAATTCTGCTCTTTGCTGTGTGGTCTTGGAGCAGGAGACCCTGGAGTTGAGGGACTGGCCTCAGAGTCACTCACCTGCCAGTTGTCACAGTTATTACTGGGTCTATTCCCTATTCCCAGGGCTTTTTCCCTGTGCCTTTTGGAGCCTCTGCCTGCCCTGCTCACATCCCCATCTCCAAGCTCACAGCTGCTCCCACGAACTTGGTGCACTTGGGTTGGGCAAAGACATCTCCAAGTGCACCAAAATCCCAGCCCTCTTCCTGCTTCCCACATTCCACACAGACACTGCAACCTTGCTTAGCAGAAATTGGAATTTTCTCCTGTTTTCTCCTCCCCATAACCCCCAATTTCTTGTTTGTGACGTCCTGCAGCAGAAATTGGAATTTTCTCCTGTTTTCTCCTCCCCATAACCCCCAATTTCTTGTTTGTGACGTCCTGCAGCCAGAAATCACCGTGCCAAATCTGCCCCAGTACCTGCAGCTGGGAAAACCCTTCCTCATCCTGTTCAGTGCTGGTGACATCAGTCAGGTGGAAAGTGAGGAAATGCTGAAGCTGGCAAAAGGAAGACCCCAGCAGACATTTGTGGTTTGCTGGTTGAACCTGTGAGTGTTTGAAAATCTCTTCTTTCCATTAACTCACTCTGAGCCTTGCAGAAAAAACCCCTGAGGCTGCAATTACTGAGAAGACAAGCTGGTAATGTGAATATTTGGTCTGAAATCATCAGGAATTGGAGGTCAAACCATTGAGCAATGGTTCACTCAGTGTTCTGGGCAACTGTAAAAATTGCCTGACAAAGTAAAATTAGTAAATATTTAATTGATTGCAGAAATCGTTTTCAATAGAGGAAAATGTTCTCTAGTGCTTGTAGTAGCTTGACCCTGGGTCTGGTGTTATTTGCATTTTTGTTGGGATGGGATGAAGTGCATATGGGAAGAAAAAAAAAAATGGAAATTTGCCCTCCTGGAATGTCTTATGGTGATTTTCCACCAGCAATTAGAGGGAATGACTGGTCATTGACTGGGGAAAGAAAGCTTTCACAAAAAGGTTCAACCAGAAGCCCCATAAATTAAATTTAAAAAATATTGAGGCAACAAAATTAATTTAAGACCTAAAGAATAAAAGATTGTAGGAAAGGGGATTTTTTTTTTTTTAATCCTCCTCTTCTTAGTTGCACTTTGAATTTTTTGGCCTCTGTTAGTTGTGCCCAAGCCCAGAGAAACTTCAGTGGCTTAATCATAACTTGCTTTGAAGTCTGGGAAGCCGTGACCAGCGTGGGCTGGAGATTAGCTGAGGGGGAAATGCACATGTGCTCAGGGACAAAGGGGATTGGGCTGCCAGTAATGCACCAGAAATGAGAGCCCTGGAACTTCCCCACCTACACATCTGCCTCTGCTCTGCCTTGCTGAGACACAAAAAACTTCCTGTGCCAGAGCAGAATGGCACTGCCACAAAACAGGGCAGAACCCCAAAGGGTTTGGGGTGGAAGGAGCATTAAAAATCATCTCATTCCAACCCCTGACATGGCAGGGACACCTTCCACTATCCAAAATATCCCACCCAGCCTGGCCTTGGGCACTGCCAGCGATCCAGGAGCAGCCACAGCTTCTCTGGGCACCCTTCCACCCTCCCAGCCAGGAATTCCCAGTTCCCAATATCCCATCCATCCCTGCCCCCTGTGTCCTGTCACTTCATGTCCTTGTCAAAAGTCCTTCATCCTAGAAAGAAGCCCTCATTCCCAGGGCAAGAGCCAGCTCACACCTGAAGCCTTAAAATAGTGCAGGACCTCAGTGGAGCTCAGCAGGACGTCAGCACCTCTGTGGGCTTGCTGTCCCTCTGGCTCAGTGTCCTGTTCTCACTCTCTGTGTGTCACCTGAGGAATTTGCCTTTCCATCCCTGTGGAAGTGCAGTGGCAGCAGCTGGAAGGGGCTGGAAGGAGCTCTCAGCTGTCCCTGCAGACAGGGCCTGACCTGGGGGGCTGCAGGACCTGTCCCACTCTTGTCCCACCTCTTCTTAGGAGCTTGAGGTGGAAAACATCTCCCATCTTCCTGCAGAGTTTGTCCTGCTCAAGGATTTCTTCACACATCCCTGTTGGATCCTAGCAGGTTCCTTAAGCACCAGGCTTGTTTACAGTGCTTGGAATCACAGAATCCTGGAGTGGTTTGGGTGGGAAGGGACCTGAGAGCCCATCCTTGGGCAGGGACACCTTCCACAGTCCCAGGTTGCTCCAAGCCCTGTCCAGCCTGGCTTTGAACACTTCCAGGGATGATGCTTCTGCAGTCCCACCAAACTCTGCTTTGCTGCATGTGACCCAAATGCTTTGGTGGCTTTTTTGGCTCTCAGTCCTGTTGTGCTGCCAAACCTGAATCTCCTTTTCCCAACAGGAAGAAGACTCCAGTGGGATACGGGATCCTGAGGACACACTTCTCCACCACTCCTCCCTTGCCCCTTCTCCTCTGGGTGAACCTCCACGCTGGGGGTCAGGTGTTCAAGTTCCCCTCAGAGCAGCCCATCACTGAGATGAACATCTTGCTGTGGCTGGAGAAGCTCCAAGCAGGACTGGAGATTCCCAGCAGTAAGTGGGCACAGGTTTACAACGTTCCCAAGCACACACTGTGAGCTCCAGTGTGTTTATGAGAAGATTCTACGTGCAATAAATTGTCTGCCCTGGAATTTAACGATGGAAAAAGCAGCTCTGCTTGTTAGAGCTGCAGAAGTACAAACAGTCCAGCCAAGAGAGAATGCCCACACTCACAAGTTTGCTTTGGGACTGTTTAATGCTCAGAGCCAAGCGTGGATAGTTTGGAATTGACATCTTTTCTCTGTGATAATCCCCAAATCTGGCTGTGTTTTCCCATTCCCAACCACAGCTTGCTCATAAAAATCCTCCCAGCTGACAGTGTAAGAAGTAGCTGCTCTTCAGGCACCTTTCTTTTTGGATGGGAAGGGATGAGGGAGCTGGTGTTTTACTGGAGGCTTTAGGACATAAAGGGTTGGCTTGTGAAGCTTTCACTGCATCCCTCCTGTCTTGCTCAGCCTGATGAGGCTCTGGAGGAAGCCAGCATGGATCTGCCTTCCTCAGGAGAGCTGGAGAGGGACTGGGGACAAGGGATGGAGGGACAGGACACATGGAATGGGTTAGATGGGATATTGGAAGGAATTCCTGGTTGTGAGGGTGGGCAGGCCCTGGCACAGGGTGCCCAGAGCAGCTGTGGCTGCCCCTGGATCCCTGGCAGTGCCCAAGACCAGGCTGGATGGAGTTTGGAGCAGCCTGGGATGGTGGAAGGGGCTGGAATGGGATGATCTTTAAGGTCCCTTCCAACCCAGATTGTTCTGTGGTTCTTTAATAAGATTTTTAATTTTGTATTCATTAGAATGGGGGAAAAAAAGCCATAATTCCTCAGAAAGGGAACTACCCATGGAGGTGGGACATAACTCTTCACCTACTAACTGGGGCTGTATTTGCTGCTCAGGTACCTTGTCCGAGGAGGACTGGAAGCCACCACTCCCTGCCTACGACTTCCTCCAGATGATGGAGCCATCGGTGCCCGAGCTGTCCCCGCAGCCCGGGCTCTCCCGGGCACAGCAGCCGCCCAAAAGCCCCGGAGGGGACACGGCAGGAGGGGACAGCGGCACCCGGGAGGAGCCATCCCAGGAGGGCCCGGCGGAGGAAGGGGGTGTCCCTGGGAGGGGCCTGCGGGGCACGGCCCCGAGGATGGCAGCGAGGGACAAGCAGGGCAGGAGGCACAGCGAGCTGTGAGAGCCGGGCTGGGGAGAGGGGTGGGACTGCCCTGCACAGCCTGGCGCTGTCCCTGCCTTTTCTCCAAGGCCAGAAGAGGTTTGGCTGACAGGGAATGGTGAAAGGAAAGGCCACTCCCTGCTGCTCAGCGCTGGGGGTTTCTGATGCCAGGGAGATGTCTGTACATCCCTGTGCCCTGGCTGCTCTTGGGAGCTCATCGAGCAACAAGCTACACTGGAAGGGACAATTCAGCCCTGCTCTGTAGATTCCTCAAGTCCCAGAGTCACTTCAGCTGCCCCTGAGCAGGAAGGGGTGAGTGATTCCAAGACAAAAAAATTTCTCTCCTCCCTGGTTGCAGGAGAAGCTCTACTGATGTGTGACAGAAAATCCTGCAATTCCATCTGCACTGGAAGCGTGTGGAGCCAGCATTCCACCCCTCCAGGGCTGCTCCAACCAGCCCCAGTTGTGTTTACACCTGACTTGTGACCTGAATTCGTGAACTTGTTCATCCTCCCAGCGGGAGAAGAGGAGGATCTGGTCCAAGCAGATTTATTCCAGGAGCCAGAGCTCAGGTCACACAACAGTCCTGAATAGCTGGGACAAAACTGTGCCAGCAAATCCCAGGGGTGGGCAGGTTGGGAGATGGCTTTGCTCACTGCTGGCATTTTGTTGGTCACAAGCCCAGGGGCTATTTGCAGCCTCCATTTGTCTTTGCTCTCGGTGACAGCAGCAAGGTTGGTGCCTCCTGAGCTGGGAATGTGCAGGGAGCAAGCTCTGTGGAAAGCTGAGTGCTGGGGAAAAGGGGAGAGAGATGAAGGGCAAGGCTGGACCCTTCCAAGGTGGGATGGAGCTGCTTCACATCCAGAACTTCAGTGGGGAGATGCAAAACCTGGGCAAGTGAATTTCCATCTCCTGGACAAGAAATGGCAGGAGGTTGAAAGCAGATGGTCCAGGATTCCATGACCATCCCTTCAATGAACTTAATCTCCCTCCCAGAGAGATGTACTGGGACAGTCAGATCCTCTTCCTACTCTTTAAGGCTCTGAAATTACTGAGAAGAGGAAAAAATGCTGGTAAGGGACTGCTGAGAGCATTGCAAACTCAGTATTTCTCATCCTGCAAGCAGCACACGTGGCTGTGATGCTTTTGAAATACCCAGAAATAGATTATTAGTCCTGGGCTGCACTGGAAAGCCTTAATTGAGAGTGACCATTTTTGGACTGAGTGACAGGCTTGGAGCCAAAATGTATGTATTTAAAGGAATAAAGTGCAGCCTGCTGATCAAAGGCATGGTTCCCAAGGGAAGGGTGTGAGCAGATCCTTCGTGTGTTCCCGTCATTCCTGTGCTCCATGAGGTCCTCACGCTGCTGAATTCCATCAGCTGAACATTGCTCATTTCCCCTGCTGGCCCTGATCACCAGCATCGAATCCCACAATGGGTTGGGTTGGAAGGGACCTTAATTCCCATTTAATTCCATCCCTGCCATGGCAGGGACACCTTCCACTGTCCCAGGCTGCTCCAAGCCCTGTCCAGCCTGGCCTTGGACATTCCAGGGATCCAGGGGCAGCCACAGCTGCTCTGGGCACCTGTGCCAGGGCCTGCCAACCCTCCCAGCCAGGAATTCCTTCCCAATATCCCATCCATCCCTGCCCTCTGGCAGTTTGAAATGCAATAATTGGATTTTTCATTGCATCTTAAATAAACTCCATTTCCAGTAGGCTCCTCTGCATGTTTTGGGTGGTGGGAGCAGGGGGTCTGGGCAGGTGCCCCTCATCAGCAGCAGGATCCTTTCCTTCCGCAGGGTTTCTGAGGAGCATTCCCACATCCCTGCTCTTCTCCACGTGTCCTTTTCCAGGCTCAGCCCTTCTCCGGTGCCGGGCTGGGGCAGGAGCCGTCAGCAGGGGTCAGTGCCACATCTGCGTTGGGGCTTTGCAAATCCCCGCCTCTCCCGGTGCCGCTGGACTGAGGCTGGATGAGGATGGATGAGGATGGATGAGGCTGGATGAGGCTGGAGTGAGGCTGGATGAGGCTGGACTGAGTCTGGACTGAGGCTGGATGAGGCTGGATGAGGCTGGATGAGGATGGATGAGGATGGATGAGGCTGGATGAGGCTGGATGAGGATGGATGAGGCTGGATGAGGCTGGACTGAGGCTGGATGAGGATGGACTGAAGCTGGATGAGGCTGGATGAGGTTGGATGAGAATGGATGAGGCTGGATGAGGATGGATGAGGCTGGATGAGGTTGGATGAGGCTGGATGAGGATGGATGAGGCTGGATGAGGCTGGATGAGGTTGGATGAGGCTGGATTGAGGCTGGATGAGGATGGATGAGGCTGGATGAGGATGGATGAGGATGGATGAGGCTGGATGAGGCTGGATGAGGATGGATGAGGATGGATGAGGCTGGATGAGGTTGGATGAGGCTGGATGAGGATGGATGAGGATGGATGAGGCTGGATGAGGCTGGATGAGGATGGATGAGGTTGGATGAGGATGGATGAGGCTGGATGAGGATGGATGAGGTTGGATGAGGCTGGACTGAGGCTGGATGAGGATGGATGAGGCTGGACTGAGGCTGGACTGAGGCTGGACGAGGCTGCATGAGGCTGCATGAGGCTGGACTGAGGTTGGATGAGGATGGATGAGGATGGATGAGGCTGGACTGAGGCTGGATGAGGCTGGATGAGGCTGGACTGAGGCTGGACGAGGCTGGACTGAGGCTGGATGAGGTTGGATGAGGATGGATGAGGCTGAACTGAGGCTGGATGAGGCTGGATGAGGCTGGATGAGGATGGCTGAGGCTGGATGAGGATGGATGAGGCTGGATGAGGATGGATGAGGCTGGATGAGGTTGGATGAGGCTGGATGAGGATGGATGAGGTTGGATGAGGCTGGATGAGGCTGGATGAGGTTGGATGAGGTTGGATGAGGCTGGATGAGGTTGGATAAAGCTGGATGAGGCTGGATGAGGCTGGATGAGGCTGGATGAGGATGGATGAGGATGGATGAGGATGGATGAGGATGGATGAGGCTGGATGAGGCTGGACTGAGGGTGGATGAGGCTGGATGAGGCTGGATGAGGCTGGATGAGGCTGGATGAGGCTGGATGAGGCTGGACTGAGGGTGGATGAGGATGGATGAGGCTGGATGAGGCTGGACTGAGGGTGGATGAGGCTGGATGAGGCTGGATGAGGCTGGATGAGGATGGATGAGGATGGATGAGGTTGGATGAGGCTGGATGAGGCTGGATGAGGTTGGATGAGGTTGGATGAGGCTGGATGAGGTTGGATAAAGCTGGATGAGGCTGGATGAGGCTGGATGAGGCTGGATGAGGATGGATGAGGATGGATGAGGTTGGAGGTCAGGAGCAGCTTCCCAGAGGGATCCTGTGGGGATGCTGCTGCATGAGGGGCCGAGCCTGGGTAGTCCCAGCTCTGCTGGCTTCATCACCAGGGGGATCCATCAGCTCCAGCCTCCCAAACTGGGCTGGGATGCCCAGAGCCCTGAGCCGAGTCCATCTTGAAGGCGGTGCCAGCACAGACTTGGGAAGGGAAGTTGTTGGAGATTTTTTCAGAAATGGCTTCGAAGGCAGCTGTGAGGAGCAAATTCTCACAGCCTGTTTCTGTAAACAGCAGGAGTTCTCAGGTTGTTTTTAATAACAAATAAAAGTGACAAACATGAAGGCCTTGCGAACCTTGCATACCAGAGTTATCAGGCAGTTTTCTCATGGCAGGTGAATATTCTATCTTTGGCTGTTTTGGGAAAGTAAAAGTAAGTTTTGAGAACTCAAATCTTGGTATTGAAAACAAAAGGAGGGGTTGGTGTGTTATCTCTGACCTATTGTGAGCTCGGGTTTGCAATATGCGTGAACCTAATTAACACGGTTATAAAAAGTGACTGATGGAGTCAATAAACGGAGTCGATGCTGACCAAGGAAGATGGGTTGTTTCCCTTCACTTCAATAGGAAGTGTTTATCCATCATGCCAGAATCCAGCTGGACTGCCAGCTCTGGATGCAGGCCATGCTCCTGGACCCCATCAGTTACTTGGAGTTTATTGGGGTTTTATTCCTCAATACAAAATGTCTTTTCCACTGTGTAGCCCAAACAGGCACTCGGGGAAATCCATGGAGGCAGAAATGGGCCATGTTTTGTATGGACAGGAGGAAAATGTCAGGGATACTGAGGGCAGTTTGATGAGGGTCTGCATCCCAAAATTTCCTCACCCACCAGAGGAAATGCTCCAGCACTTGGTTGTTTCCAACAACTCCAGCTCTGGGGCAGAGCAGGGTGGAAACAAACACTCAAAGTGTTTATGGAATCAGCCACTGAGCGGAGGCAGAAATGGGCCAGGTTTTGTATGGACAGGGGGAAAATGTTAGGGGTAGAAATGGACCAGGTTTTGTATGGACAGGGGGAAAATGTTAGGGGTAGAAATGGGCCACATTTTGTATGGACAGGGGGAACATGTCAGCTGAGGGCAGTTTGATGAGGGTCTGCATCCCAAAATCTCCTCATCCACCAGAGGAAATGCTCCAGCACTTGGCTGTTTCCAACAACTCCAGCTCTGGGGCAGAGCAGGGTGGAAAGAAACACTCAAAGTGTTTATGGAATCAGCCACTGAGTGGTTTGGGCTGAAAGGGACCTTTAAAGGGCACCCAGTGCCACCCTGCCATGGGCAGGGACACCTTCCCCTGGACAAGGCTGCTCTGATTCCCATCCAGCATGGTCTGGAATTACAGCCTTGGGTGAGAAGTGAGGCAGAGGAGGCAGAGCTTGTGTTCTGGGGGGCAGCTGGGAGGGACAGAGTGATTCTGGAGTGAGATCTGTCCTGTCCCAGGAGGATGGAGGAGCAGGATCTGTCCTGTCCCAGGAGGATGGAGGAGCAGGATCTGTCCTGCACACAGAGGATGGAGGAGCAGGATCTGTCCTGTCCCAGGAGGATGGAGGAGCAGGGTCTGTCCTGCACACAGAGGATGGAGGAGCAGGGTCTGTCCTGCACACAAAGGATGGAGGAGCAGGGTCTGTCCTGCACACAAAGGATGGAGGAGCAGGATCTGTCCTGTCCCAGGAGGATGGAGGAGCAGGATCTGTCCTGTCCCAAGAGATGGAGGAGCAGGATCTGTCCTGTCCCAGGAGGATGGAGGAGCAGGGTCTGTCCTGCACACAGAGGATGGAGGAGCAGGATCTGTCCTGTCCCAGGAGGATGGAGGAGCAGGGTCTGTTCTGTCCCAGGAGGATGGAGGAGCAGGATCTGTCCTGTCCCAGGAGATGGAGGAGCAGGGTCTGTCCTGTCCCAGGAGGATGGAGGAGCAGGGTCTGTCCTGTCCCAGGAGATGGAGGAGCAGGGTCTGTCCTGCACACAGAGGATGGAGGAGCAGGGTCTGTCCTGCACACAGAGGATGGAGGAGCAGGGTCTGTCCTGCACACAGAGGATGAAGGAGCAGGGTCTGTCCTGCACACACAGGATGGAGGAGCAGGGTCTGTCCTGTCCCAGGAGGATGGAGGAGCAGGATCTGTCCTGCACACAGAGGATGGAGGAGCAGGATCTGTCCTGTCCCAGGAGGATGGAGGAGCAGGGTTTGTCCTGCACACAGAGGATGAAGGAGCAGGATCTGTCCTGTCCCAAGAGATGGAGGAGCAGGGTCTGTCCTGCACACAGAGGATGGAGGAGCAGGGTCTGTCCTGCACACAGAGGATGGAGGAGCAGGATATGCCCTGTCCCAGGAGGATGGAGGAGCAGGATCTGTCCTGCACACAGAGGATGGAGGAGCAGGATCTGTCCTGTCCCAGGAGGATGGAGGAGCAGGGTCTGTCCTGTCCCAGGAGGATGGAGGAGCAGGGTCTGTCCTGCACACAGAGGATGGAGGAGCAGGGTCTGTCCTGCATACAGAGGATGGAGGAGCAGGATCTGTCCTGCACACAGAGGATGGAGGAGCAGGATCTGTCCTGCACACAGAGGATGGAGGAGCAGGGTCTGTCCTGTCCCAGGAGGATGGAGGAGCAGGATCTGTCCTGCACACAGAGGATGGAGGAGCAGGATCTGTCCTGCACACAGAAGCCAGCAGGGTCTTCCTGCTCATCACCCTCCCTGTGTCAAAGCTGCTGCTGAAGTGAGGGGAGCTCAGCAGGGACACTGATGTTATCAGCTCCCTCTTGAACCATTTAACAATAAAAGTCATGTTTGGATAAACCACAGCTCTGCCTTCCTCGGGGTGCAGGCTCTGCTCAAGATTTCCTGGCTGATATGGATCAAGTACAGCTTCAGACCAAACTCTTCTTCTGGTGGGACTTCATGTCAACAGCTATTTGGATGTGCTTCTGGAGCCTTTCAAGGGGTGTTTAAATTATCAGAAGATAAAACAAAGATACACACGCACACCCAAAAAAAGGATTATGTGCTTGCCCTGAAAGCAAAACAATTTATTGTCCAAAACAACAGGAAATTCTCCATGCACTCCTTGTTGGCCCCTTTCAGCTCGGGATATTCTGTGATTCCCTGATCTGTCCCCATCCTTTAGGAATCCCACAAAGCCAGGCTGGCAGCAGTGCTCACTACAGGGCACAGGGAATATTTAAAGTGCCTGTTGTGTTTTCCACATTTAAAAGATGTTAGAGGTCTCAAAACCGTGGGACATTGGAAACAATCACAGCATTCCTTCCATGTTTTCCACCCTTTGAGCAGAACCTGGGTGCTGAGAGACAAATCCTTGTCTTGGAATGTGGATTTTCCAAACTGAGAATTTCCGAATTCCCAGCCCGTCCTGGAGCACTGATGGGCAGCCCCAGCCCCTCCTGGGGAGCCCCATTCCATGGCCAGGCTCTGCTCTGGGCTCCAGCTGCAGGATGGCAGGACAGGACCTGATCCCCAGGAGGGAGATGCTGCCAGGCAGGAGCAGGGCCGCGGGAAGGACAGACTGCCTGGACAGATTCCAGCAGGATGTGGAGCAGGACAAGACCTGGTGAGCTGGCTCATGTCGCCTGGGTGGGGACAGGGAGGCTGGCAGGGCTGGGGGACAGTGAGAACCAGTCCCTCCATCCCGTCTGGTGGCTCAGCCTGGCAGAGAAGCTTTCCCTGCGGGGCAGGCTCTTCTCCAGCACGGCTTGGCCCTGATCCCTGCCCCGGAGCTCCTCCCTCCCGTGCCGCTGGCTCCGGGAATGTTTGTCCGGAGCTGCTGCCGAGGGTGTCTGGAACAGCCTCCTGCAGTCCTCAGCCCACCCCTGGGGACATCCAGGGTGATGCAATCCATCCTGGTGCCCGGCATGTGTTCCCTGTGCCCTTGGCATCGCCCGAGGGGATGGAGAAGGATCCCGCAGCTGCCTGGTGTGTCCAGCACTGCCAGTGTGTCCCCACCCCAGCGTGTCCCCTCCCCAGCGTGTCCCCATCCCAGCGTGTCCTCACCCCAGCGTGTCCCCATCCCAGTGTGTCCCCACCCCAATGTGTCCATCACTGGCACTGTCCTCTCTCTAGTGTGTCCCCACCCCAGTGTGTCCCCACCCCCAATGTGTCCCCTCCCCAGTGTGTCCCCTCCCCAGTGCGTCCCCTCCCCAATGTGTCCATCACTGGCAGTGTGTCCCTTCCCCAGTGCGTCCCCATCCCAGTGTGTCCCCACCCCAGTGTGTCCCCCCCCCAGTGTGTCCCCATCCCAGTGTGTCCCCTCCCCAGCATGTCCCCATCCCAGTGTGTCCCTTCCCCAGTGTGTCCCCATCCCAGTGTGTCCCCTCCCCAATGTGTCCATCACTGGCAGTGTGTCCCTTCCCCAGTGCGTCCCCATCCCAGTGTGTCCCCACCCCAGTGTCTCGCCACCCCAATGTGTCCCCATCCCAGTGTGTCCCCCCCCCCCAGTGTGTCCCCTCCCCAGCGTGTCCATCACTGGCAGTGTCTCCATCTCAGTGTGTCCCCTCCCCAATGTGTCCCCATCCCAGTGTGTCGCCACCCCGGCGTGTCCCCACCCCAGCGTGTCCCTTCCCCAGTGTGTCCCCACCCCAGCGTGTCCCTTCCCCAGTGTGTCCCCATCTCAGTGTGTCCCTTCCCCAGTGTGTCCCCACCCCAGTGTGTCCCCACCCCAAACCAGCCCCCCCCAGCCCACACCATGCCCCTGCTCCCTGTCACTGTGGGGCAGGTGGTGGGGACCAAGCAGGGACAATCTGGGGACAGACAGACAGACAGATGTTGGTCCAGGGGTGGGATGGGAGGCAATTGGTGCCATAGTGGCAGGGTTGGAGGTGGCTGAGGAGCTGAGCTGGGGACAGGAGGGTGCAGATGGGATGAGGGATAAGGGGTGCTGGCTGAGCAGGATGCAGATCCCCACAACAAAGGGTGGCTCCTCCACCTGGCACTTCCATTGTTAAAAATACAAATGGCCCAGCAAAGTGCCCCCAGCCCCCAACCTGGTGTTTTCAGGGGTGTCCTGGAGGGACAGCAGTTGGGTCTCCAGGACACCACTGCTCCATCCTCCTGGATGGGGACTGGGATGGAGCTGGGAAGGTCAATCCAAAGCAGCTCCTCACAGAACACCTTCAGTCTATATTTTCATTCCCACAGACGTGCTCCACCTCCAGCCTGTGCTGGCACTGCACCCACAGCTCTGCTCTCCTGCTCCATTCCCAAACCAGGTCCTTGCAGGTTCTCAGGCTGGGGCTGCAGTCAAAGTCCAGGCTGGAAGAGCAGCACCCAGCCCAGTCCATCCCACAGTAATCCCTTCCCAGTGCCTTTCCTGCTGTTCCCATGAAGTAGGAGCCCCCAGGGCTCCGTGGGGCCGTGGGGGGAGCAGGAGTGGCACGTCCCCTTGGGGACATTGCTGCTCTTTGTCCATTGTTCCCTCTTGGCTCAGCAGAGGGAGCGATAAGTGGGGAGAGGGCAGCGCTCGGTTCCTGCTCCCTGACAGGTTATTTCCCGACCTCTCCTTAGGTAAACTCAGCCCTTCACCTCCCTCAGAGTTTGCTTTGCTCTCCCTCACCCCTCCAGCACGGCGTGGGGCCCACGAGAGCAGCCTGGCTCTATTAATAGCCCCTGGAATTGCCAAATCCCTCCTGTGTGTTGAAAGAGTGGCCGCGAGCCCATGATTCAGCTCCGTGGTAACGCACGGGACGGTTCCCCAGCGCGGCTGTGGTGGGAGAGCTCCCAGCTCTGCCCCAGCCCTGCAGGGCAAGCTGGGCTCTCCATGGGGAGGGGAGATGGGGAAGAGCCCATCAGATGGGATTCCTTGGCTTGCAAGGAACACAGATGGTCTTTGTTGCTAAACTTGGTGCTGTTCTCTGCTTTGGCCGCTGCCCGAGCTCGCTCTGCACAGGGATCCACCAAGAGTAAAATCCAGGAGCCTCAGAGAGGGCAAAGCCATGGAATCATGGAATTCTGGAACCATTTCAGTTGGAAAAGACCTCTAAGATCATTGAATCCATTCCCCCAGCACTGCAAAGTCCCACCAAATCATGTCCCCAATGCATCCACAGAGCTTTTAAATCCCTCTGGGGATGGTGGCTCCACCACTGCCATGGGCAGCTCTGCCGGTGCTTGTCAATCCTTTCCA
The DNA here is from genome assembly GCF_047830755.1 of Zonotrichia albicollis. Taxonomy (NCBI): domain Eukaryota; kingdom Metazoa; phylum Chordata; class Aves; order Passeriformes; family Passerellidae; genus Zonotrichia; species Zonotrichia albicollis. Next base: position 61,539,238 of record NC_133824.1, read on the forward strand.
TGAAGAAATTTTTCCTAATATCCAATCCAAACCTCTTCTGGAGTGACTTGAGGCTGTTTTTCTTGTCCCCAGGCTGAAGCAGGCTCTTGGGGTTGAAATCCATGGTGTCTCTATCCCAGCCTTGCTCCATGAGCAATCCTGCCTGGAGGAGAGAGGAGAGCATCTCCTCAGGCTCCAGCTGGATTTGAAGTCTTGGACTCTCCTTAAGTTGGGCTTGTGAGTGACTCACATTGGGGAGTGGGAGCTTTGCAGGGCTGAGGTGGCTCCCTGTGGATCCTGGACCTGCTGTGGGGACATGGGTGGGAGAAGTGACCCATGGGGAGAGGTGGGATCCTGGATATGGAAATACAAGGGATGCTGCAGCTGGGAGAGTTCAGCTGAGCAGAGCAGGGAGCCCCAGCTGTGAGCAGGGCCAGGCACCAACACCAAGGCAAATATTTGGAAAGGCATTTGCTGCCCAAAAATAGCTGGAAAAGCTTTCAGGAGCAGAGTTGGAGCTGTGTCTGTGGGCAGCAGCCACAGTCCCCCAGCCCAGAGCAGCTCCCAGACACAGGGGACAGAGATGGGAAAGGGGAATGACCAACATCTGCCCATTCATTACCCTTTCTATGGCAGAGGGGGGATCTGTGGGGCTTCTTCTGGAGACATCCCATCCCATGGACCTGGAAAGGGAATAGGGGAAAAGTGGCATCATCCTCCTTGTCAGTACAGGAGTGCTGAAATGTGGGAACCAACAATCAAATAATCTCATTTTCCCCCAGAAATCAGCATCTGACGATTCAAAGGGGCTGTGTGCTTTTGGAGGGCACAGAGGGGTGGAGCAGGTTCCCCACTCCAGACACCCAGATTGGAAAGCAGCAGCTCAGAAACACCCACCCACTCTTGAACACCCAGCTCAGAAACCTCAGCCCGCTCCCACTGAGCCAGAGCTGGGTGTAAATCCAAGCAGGCAGCAGGGACAGGCACCAGGAACCTCTGGGTGGGGTTCCTTGCCAGGTAAACGTGTCCAGAGTCAAATCCTGCCTCTGAACTATCCCTGGGGTCCTGCATTTCTCTCCTGCTGAATTCCACTCCTCAAATCCCTACACATTCCCCCGGAAGGGCACAGCCTCCAAAAGGACACAGGGTGGGTGACAACACCCATCTCCAGGTGTTGGCAGTGAGCTAAGAGGACAATCAGGGTGGGAATTGTTGTGGTGTGTTTTAAACTTTCAGGTCCCTTCCCCAGGTGTACCAATACCCTCTTCCCCTCCCCCCCTCATCCCTTGCTGAGTGAGTCCTGTCAATCAGGCTTAACATTCCAACAAGGCATTGTGTGGTTGGTTGAATTCAAAGGATGCCCCTCAGGCCTGGGGGTCATTGGCCTGTCTAGCTGTCATTCTCCCCTGAGACCCCGCCCCCCCACCTGGTTGGTGGCTCACCTGTGTCCCCTCCCCTTCCCCTGTCCCTGAGTTTAAAAGGTGAATCAGACCATGCGGCCGGCATTTTGTTGGAGCTCTTCCCAAGGTTCAGACCTCTGTAACCATGGAATAAACCTCTGGATATAACCCTCCAGCAGATTCCTTTCCTTTTTCTCTTCGCCTGAAGCTTTCCTCCTGAGGTAAACAGAGTCCCTAACAAACCTGGACTTGTTTAGTGCCCAGCTGAAACCACCGGCAAGCCAAAGGTGTCTCTGGGGTGATACACCACAGCTGCTGCCTTGGCTCAGCAGTGAGGGTCAGACTGGCCCAGGCACAATCTAACTGGTAATACTGGGATTCATATTCCAATAGGAATGACCTGAGTCACTTGGCCAATGTCCCCTCCTGGGTCCCCACCCTGGTGACACTCATCCTTCCTCCTCCTTTCAAGAAGAACATGATACACATGAGCTGGCAACTCTGCCATGCCATCCTCAGGGGCTCTGGCTGCCAAGGGACACCAGCTGAGGGACAAATCCCAAAAGCTCCAGGTCTGCTGGCTCTCTGCAGCCCCTTGCTCTTCCCCTGGGGCTGGGGAGGAGGCAGCAGTGAGGCTGCAGCTGCAGCAGGATCCTCTTTCATTCCTTCTCCTGCTCTGAGGCCAGGCTGAGCTCCCCACCAGAGTCCTCCCTACCAGGGATGCTTTTGGAAGTGCTTTTGGAGCTTAATTAACTGCTGGCTTAATTATAGGGCTGGCTGTGACATTCCTGTGTCTCCACCTGGCACTCATCCCCATCCCTGGGGCATCAGCAAAACCCACAATCCATAAATAAAAAAAGCCACCAAAGCCCAACCTGTCTGTTTGTCCTCACTCCATGATTTCCAGAGGTGTTGGAGACAGCAGTTGGGAATGTCTGTGGCTCCAGCTCAGACAGGATGCTGCAGCCTTGGGCTGTTGGAGCAGGGTGGGAGATAGGTCCCAAAAGGTCCCAAAAGCTTTGGAGGTCCCAACACCAATGCTGGGAATAGGTCACCTCCTGTGTGGCCCCATCACCATCCCCAAGGACACCAGGGTGGCCATCCTGGGTGGCACCTGGAGCAGACAGCCCCAGGGTGAGAGTGGCATCCAGAGGGTGGCATCCTTCACTCTTTCCATCCATCCAGAGGGACACCCAGCCCTTTCTCCCAGCCTGGAATTGCTGTGTGCAGCTTTCTGCACTGGGGACAGATGTGTCCCTCACCCCAAAAAGGTTTGGGACACCCAGCAGGGACTGTCCCCACTGCTGGGAGTGGCACCCAGGGATCTCTCTGTCCCTGGGAATGGCACACAGGGATCTCTGTGTTCCTGGGGGTGGCACACAGGGATCTCTCTGTCCCTGGTAATGGCACACAGGGATCTCTCTGTCCCTGGGGGTGGCACACAGGGATCTCTCTGTCCCTGGTAATGGCACACAGGGATCTCTCTGTCCCTGGTAATGGCACACAGGGATCTCTCTGTCCCTGGGAATGAAGCAGCTCAGGAGAAAGCCATGGAGAGTGAAATGGGAGGGTGGGATGTGATTCAGGCTGTGTCAGCCCAGGGCAGCGCTGCCCTGGCCAGAGGAAATCCCTCCTGATTCATCCCCTGTGGCTTTTGGGGACTCAGTGACCCAGGGGTGCCACCCCACAGCAGGGAGGGCTCTGGGTGCTGGGGCACTGCCAGGTGCCAGCGTTGCTCCCAGCCTGGCCATGGGGACAGGGAGATTGCAGGGATGACACACAGGTCACCAAAATGTTGCCTGGGCTGAGTAAGAGACAAAGCTGGAATTTTCCCCAGCAGGGATTTCTCCCTTCCTTGCTCACAGCCAGCAGCTTGGCTTTGAGGAGTCTGCTCCAGCTGGGCCAGGTCTCACATGTTTTATTTCATTTTATCTGACTTTACTGTGCAGTCTGATTCCCAGGGAAAGGCTTCCCAACACAGCCCAGCCTGGCTCCTGATGGCAGAGCTTCAACTATTCCTCATGTCCTGCCTTGCCAGAGGGGCCAGCTGGCTGCAATTCCCAGCTTTTCCCGCTGGAAGGGCATCCCCCAGACCCCAAGGTGTGTTCCCACCCATGGATAAACCCCTGGAGAGCCCCCAGGTGCCCTGAGGGTGGGGGTCCCTCAGGAAGGGGCTGGGTTGGCTTTTGGGAATCACCAGCTGAGGTTGTTCTGGCTTCCCTCATCCCTGGACTTGCTCCCTAAATCCCAGCTCGTGTCTGCTGCTGGGGATGAGCTCCAAAGAGACTTTCAGCAGGGCCAGCCCTACACATTCCTGTCCCCAGCAGCTCCCCAAGCACATCCCTGATTTTAAGACGTGAGCTAAAACCATTTAATCACGAGCCTCCTGTTGTCCATTTCCTCTGGACGTCCTCAGCTTTCCATGATTTTTTATTTTCTTGAGCAACATCCCTCTGAGATCCTGGGGATGGTTGGGAGTTGAGTCATCAGATGCAAGGGCTGTGTAACTCTGCTCTGCTCTCTCTCACTCCCTGGATCTTCCCTGATCCAAACTTCTCTGTGCTCCCACCCTCCTGTGCAGGAAAATCCAGTGGTGCTGGGAACGTCCTGCTGGGAGCATCCTTGGTATCCAGGATATGGAACAGGCTGGGAGAGCTGGGAATGTTCCCCTGGAGAGGAGAAGGCTCCAGGGAGAGCTCAGAGCCCCTGGCAGAGCCTGGAGGGGCTCCAGGAGAGCTGCAGAGGGACTGGGGACAAGGGATGGAGGGACAGGAGCCAGGGAATGGCTCCCAGTGCCAGAGGGCAGGGATGGATGGGAGATTGGGAATTGGGAATTCCTGGCTGGGCTGGAATTGCCAGAGCAGCTGTGGCTGCCCCTGGATCCCTGGCAGTGCCCAAGGCCAGGCTGGACAGGGCTTGGAGCACTCTGGGCTGGTGGAAGGTGTCCCTGCCATGGCAGGGCTGGGATGGGTTGGAATTTAAGGTCTCTTCCAACCCAAACAATTCCGTGATTCTGTGACAGGAGACAGCTTTTCTTGGACCATTTTTTTTGCCCAGATGGACCAAGGTGACTTTTTGTCCCTCCCAGCTCCCATTCCCAGCTGGCAGTGCTGGCATTGGTCACTTTATTGGTGACTTTATTCTCTGCAGAGCTCAGCTCTTGCTCATCCCTCCTTGCTCTCCTGGCCATTGCCCTCTCACCCTGTCCTGTCCTGCACTGATGCCCCCAGTGAGGCTCTGTGGGATTCTCCAGCCCACAGCAGCTGTTGGTCTGTCCCACAAACTGCATTTTCAGCCAACTCCTTGTCCCTTTCCACCCTGGCTGTTGTCCCTGGAATGTGGCTCCCTGTGGGAGACACCCAGCTCCCCTTGGCTCTGCCATCCCCTACAGAGGGACAGCGACCTCAGAGCAGCACAAGGACACTCCCAAAGGGGTTTGGACCCTTTGAGAGAATGAAAACCCCACAATGAATCCCTACAAGGACAGGGATCACCCACAGGACCCTCCTGTTAGGGTTCAGGGTCCTGATGCCAGCACAAGGTTCTCACAATGACCCCCTAAGGTCTTCCCTGCAAGGATGGGCACCCCAAAAGTGTCCCCTGTTAGTTATGGCCCTGTGGAGTGCCAGCAGCCTTCCACTCTCAGGAAGGAACCAGGGAATCCAAGCAGGGGGGAAAGGGCAATTAAATAGGATTTTTAAAAATGCTCTGGGCACTGCTGTGTGAAGGAAAGTATGAGAGAAAACATGCCCTCAAAAAGAAATCCTCCCTGGCTTAGCACTTCCTTCTAAAAACACACAATGACTTCAGAAAAATGTGAGAAAACACATTTGTCTCCACAGAGGGAGAGAGGGAAAATAGAGAAAAGCAGCAATGTGATGTTGTTTGGTGGCTGAACCTCAATCCTTGTCCTGGCAGGGGTGGGGAATTTTCTCCAAGGGCTTTGGGTGGGCAGGATGGAGGTGTGGGGGCTGCAGATATCCCTGAGAACACCCCTGCAATGCCCAGGCAGAGCTGATCCCCCTCAAAAATTCATCCAGTGCTCAATATTTGCTCCCAAACAGAAGGGATGTGCCAAAGAAGAATATTGATTATAAACCTTGGAAACCCTGATTGATTCCCACAACATTCATCCCAGCCATGGATCATTTGGGGAACAGCTCTGGTGAAGCTCTCACAAGCGTTTGGCAGCTCTGGCTGCCTGAAGCTGAGCCCAGTTTGTCCCTGCTGCAGCTGGAAGTGTCACCATGGCAGGAAAATGCTGTGCCCAGGGAGGCAGAGCTGGCCTGGATTGAGCAGAAACTCCAACAAGGAGGGAAGTGCTGAGCCAACCACTGGGGAAGGAGCTCTCTGAGGGGGAAGGAGCTGCTTGAAGCAGAGAATGTCCTGCCCTGGGTGTGCTGGTGGTTGGTTTTGATCCCTGAACCCTCGCAGGAGTGTCAGGGTTCTGTGTTTTGCTGTCCTGGGATGCTCCCAAGGCGCTCAGCAGCACCAAGGCTCCAGTTCCAGAGCATCCTGTAGGGAATGCTGAGGTTTCCAGGGCTGATTGGCTGCTAAAACTGGGGAATGCAAAAGGTAATGAATGGAGGGGTGATGGCAAAATGCCACACACTGAGAAAGCAGCCAGGCACAGCAGTTCCAGTGGCCAGACACACCAGGACAGAGCCTGGAAGTTTTCCCTTGTCCTCTTTCCCCCTTTCCCTTTGCCCTTTCCTCTTTTCTCTTCCCCTCTCCCATTCCCTTCCCCTTTTCCTTGTCCCCTGTCCCCTGTGCCCTGCCCTATCTTCCTTTCTCTTTCCTCTTGCTCCCTTTCCCTTTTCTCTTCCCTGACCTCCTTCCCCTTCCTTGTCTCCTGTCCCTTGTCCCCTTTCCACCTTCTCTTGCCCCATTTCCCCTTCCCCATTTCTCTTCCCCTTTCCCTTGTCCCTGTGCCCTTTTCCTCTCCCTTTTCTCTTCACCTTTCCCCCATCCCCTTTCCCTTGTTCCCTGTCCCTTATCCCCCTTCCCTTTCCTCCTGCCCCGTTGTCTCTGTCCCCTTTTCCTTCCCCATTTCTCTTTGCCTTTCCCTCATTCCTGTCCCCCTTTCCTTCCCCATTTATCTTCCCCTTTTCCTTGTCCCTGTCCCCTTTTCCTCTCCCTTTTCTCTTCCCTTTCCCCCATCCCCATCCCCTTTCCCTTGTTCCCTGTCCCTTATCCCTCCCCCCTTTTTTCCTGGCCCCTTGTCCCTGTCTCCTTTTTCCTTCCCCATTTCTCTTTGCCTTTCCCTGGCCCCTGTCCCCTTTTCCTTTCCCTTTTCTCTTCTCTTTTGCCCATCCCCTTTCCCTTTTCTTTGTTCTCTGTCCCTTTTCCCCCTTCCCTTTCCTCCTGCCCCCATTCCCTGTCCCCTTTTCCTTCCCCACTTTTCTTTGCCTTTCCCTTTTCCCTGTCCCTTTTTCCTTCCCCATTTCTCTTCTCTTTCCCCCATCCCCATCCCCTTTCCCTTGTTCCCTGTCCCTTATCCTCCTTCCCTTTCCTCCTTCCCTCTTTCACCTGTCCCCTCTTCCTTCCCCATTTCTCTTACCCTTTTCCTTGTCCCTGTCCCCTTTTTCTGTCTCTTTTCCCTTTCCCCCTTCCCCTTTCCCTTGTTCCCTGTCCCTTATCCCCCTTCCCTTTCCTCCTGCCCCCTTGTCTCTGTCCCCTTTTCCTTCCCCATTTCTCTTTGCCTTTCCCTCATTCCTGTCCCCCTTTCCTTCCCCATTTCTCTTCCCCTTTCCCTTGTCCCTGTCCCCTTTTCCTTCCCCATTTCTCTTCTCTTTCCCCCATCCCCTTTCCCTTGTTCCCTGTCCCTTATCCCTCTCCCCTTTTTTCCTGCCCCAGTTCCCTGTCCCCTTTTCCTTCCCCACTTTTCTTTGCCTTTCCTTTTTCCCTGTCCCTTTTTCCTTTCCCCATTTCTCTTCTCTTTCCCTCATCCCCATCCTCTTTCCCTTGTTCCCTGTCCCTTATCCCCCTTCCCTTTCCTCCTGCCCCCTTTCACCTGTCCCCTTTTCCTTCCCCATTTCTCTTCCCCTTTCCCTTGTCCCTGCCCCTTTTTCCTTCCCCATTTCTCTTTCCCTTGTCCTTGTCCCCTTTTCTCTTCCCCTTCTCTTGTCCCTGTCCCCTTTTTCTTCCCCATTTCTTTTTCCCTTGTCCCTGTCCCCTTTCCTTCCCCATTTCTCTTTCCCTTGTCCCTGTCTCCCTTTTCTCTCCCTTTTCCCTTTCCCCCTTCCCTTTTCCCTGGTTTCCTGTCCCTTATCCCCCTTCCCTTTCCTCCTGCCCCCTTTTCTCCTGTCCCCATCCCGATTTGAAGAGCTGCTAATAGGGAGGTTTGCAGAGGCTCCGTGCTCTTCCTCATCCTCCTCAGGGCCATTGTCCCTGGCAGGAGGGATTCCAGGAACAGCCCCAGGGGACCCCAGATGCCCGGGATGAGGATGAGGATGACCCTGGAGGAAGCAGGAGCACTCCAGAGCTTTCCAAAGACGCCTGATGTGATCATTCCAAGATGATGAGCAGCTTCCTCCGGCAGCCCCAGGGAGCTCTGGCAGAGCCCTGAGCAGGGCAGGGGCTGCTCCTGCCTTCCCCAGGCACTGATCTGCTGGGAGGGCTCATCCTGATGGCTCTGCAGCTCAATCCAGCCCCTGCAGGGCCCTCAGAGAGACCTCCCAGCTCAATTAGCTCAATTCCCAGCCCCAGTTGCATGGAAAAGGTCTGGAGCAGAGGAAGCAGCAGCTGCTCATGACAAATAAATGTTGTGTCATGTACACATCCCCTCCCATGACAAACCCATTGCTGTGCAGGGCCAGAGCTCTGGTAGCACGAATGTCCAGGGATAAACAGGCTCCAAACCACTCTGGAACAGCTTCTTGTAAACACAGACTTTTCTTTTTAACTCTGCTCAAAACTCTGTCTGCTTTGATGTTTCGCATCTGGCCTGGCCCCGACCATTTCCTCCTGCCCCCACAAGAGCAGATGGATAAATCCTTGTCCCTGCTGTGGTGTTTGGGATAGGGGGGTCCCAATGAAAGGCCAGGACCTTTTATTGGTGGATTTATGGTGGATTTATCCATTCCAGTTTATTGGTGGATAGCCAATCCCTTTTATTGGTGGATTTATGGTGGATTTATCCATCCCAGTTCTGCCAAGCACTGCTGTGCTGCTGGTCCAGCACCTTCCAGGTGCAGAGGGAGGAGGGTGGTGCTGGAATGGGTTTGGGGAGGGTGATGTGCACAAGGAGATCTGGAGGGTTCTCCAACCCCATTTCCAGCACCACAGAGGGGAAACTGAGGCAGAGCAACCACAGAATCCCAGAATGGTTTGGGGTGGAAGGAATCTCAAAGCTCATCTCATTCAACCCCATGGCAGGGACACTTCCACGACGCCAGGGTGCTCCAAGCCCTGTCCAGCCTGGCCTGGGACACTTCCAGGGATGGGACGTGCCAGACCTGAGGGCTGGAATTGTGCCTATGGCAGGAGCTCACTCCCAACCCAGCTGCTGAGAAAAGCAAGATTTCCAGGTGGTTTTTCAGAGGGTTTTTAACTCAGCCACAAAATGGCACCTTCTGCACCTAGGGCAGCCCAGTGGGAACCACAACGAAACCACAGCCCCAGCACTGGCACGTAAAACCCTACAAGGATTTATGGCCTGACTTGCTCGGTAACCCCAGGACCTTTGCTCTCCTCCTCACATGAGGATGCTGATGGGATCCTGCTTTATCCTAATGAGTGTGGGGTTTTTTTGGGAGAGGTCACAGGCTCATCCCACGGGGCAGGATGGTGAGAGATCCACCCCGCTCCACCATGCCTCGAAGCTTTTATGGCCCCTATAAAATCCAGATGCTCCATGTGAGTTTGACACTGTTTAGTCTCTTGCTTTGGGAGATTTAGGTCACTCTGGGAGCAGCAGATGGGCAGCACTTCCCTGCGGATTTGATGGACTTGGATGTTTGCACATTCCAGGGAAAGCCAGTTAAAATAACAGCAGCCTGGCATGGGAAACCCTGGCCATACCCAGGAGTGTCCCCAACACATTCCCCACCTCAGGCTGCCGAACAGGGACACGGGGTGCCCCTTCCAGAGCTCGGGAAGAGCCCGAGGGCACGGGGAAATGCGATCCCGCCCTCCCTGGCGGGTGCATGGGGAAAGAGGATATAAATTCCCTGACACCTCATCGGGATGCTCCCAAGGGACAGGACTTTCTCCGGGGGCGGGAGCACAGAGCAGCGGTGCCTGCAGAGCCGCTCCCACCCCGAGGGAGAGATGGAATTTTAGCCAGGCTTGGAAAACTTTCCCTTCTTTCTGTTTGCAGCAGCTTGTGGATCATCCGGGAGCTCTGGCTGGGTTTGTCCCTGTCCTTCTCTTGGGTTTCTGGTTGGATGTGCCCCAGCTGGGGAGGGGGGGACTCTGGGGGGCTCTGATCCATCCGGGCCTTTGTCTGTGTGTGCATTTTGGATAAAGGGTGGAGCAGGGAATAGCAGGGATGCGGGGATTCAGGAATTCAGGGATACAGGGATGCAGAGATACAGGGATACAGGGATTTGGGGATACAGGAATCCAGGAGTACAGAGATACAGGAATTCAGGGACACAGGGATTCAGGGGTACAGGGATACAGGGATTTAGAGATTCAAGAATTCAGGGACACAGGCATTCAGGGATACAGGGAGTCTGAAATTCAGGAATTCAGGGATACATGGACACAGGAATTCAGGAACACAAGGATTCAGGGATATAGGGGTACAGGGGTACAGGGATACAGGAATTCAGGGGTACAGGGATTCAGTGATATAGAAATACAAGGATACAGGGATATAGAAACACAGGGATTCAGGGGTACAGGGATACAGGGATTCAGGAATTCATGGATACAGGGGTACAGGGATACAGAAATTCAGGGATAGAGGAATCCAGGAATTCAGGGATATGGGGATTCAGGGAGACAAGGATTCAGGGATTCAGGGATAGAAGGATTCAGGAATTCAGGGATTCAGGGGTAGAGGAATTCAGGGATTCAGGGATCCAGGGGTACAGGGATTCAGGGATACAGGGATGCAGGAATTCAGGGACACAAGGATTCAGGGATATAAGGATACAGGGATTCAGGGGTACAGGGGTACAGGAGTACAGGGATACAGAAATACAGGGATCCATGGATTTAGGGGTACAGGGATTCAGGGATTCAAGGATCAGGGATACAGGGATTCAGAAATTCAGGAATTCAGGGATACAGGGATTCAGAGATACAGGAATTCAAGGATACAAGGATACAGGGTCCAGCCCCATCCCAAGATCCTCCAGCTCACCCTCCCATCACACCCAGCTCCATCTGTGAGGAAAAATGAGCAGCAGGAGGGCTGCAGCTCCATGGAATTGTGGAATATTTAGGTTGGAGGAGACCTTAAAGCCCATCTTGTTCCAAGTCCTGCCATGGGCAGGGACACCTTGCACTGAACCAGGATGTTCACGTTGTTGTTTTGGTGTCAGAGGAAGAGAAAAACTGAATTATGTGACAAAATGTCTGGCCACAGCCCTTCCGAGTGAGGAGGTCACGCCCACAGCTAAAATAAATCTGGTAGGCTTGAGAAATGGACAGTTTATGGCAATCTGGGGAAATAAATGTGAGACCTTCGCCCCCCTGCAATGCTGAACCCAAAATCCAGAATGAAAATTGTTGTTATTACTCACATATTGTAAAAAAGCTTAAAAATTCAAGGCTTTGCTGGGAGAGCTGGGAGTGTTCACATGGAGAGGAGAAGGCTCCAGGCAGAGCTCAGAGCCCCTGGCAGGGCCTGAAGGAGCTCCAGGAGAGCTGGAGAGGGACTGGGGACAAGGGATGGAGGGACAGGAGCCAGGGAATGGCTCCTAGTGCCAGAGGGCAGGGATGGATGGGAGATTGGGAATTGGGAATTCCTCCCTGTGAGGGTGGTGGGGCTGATGCAGGGATCCCAGCCCATGGGATTCCATTGCAGGATTCCCAGGTTAAACTGATGTGGCACAAGGAATTTATGCCCCCACACAAGTTTGTTCTGGATCTCTCAGGTGTATTTGGTCTCACTTTAGGTAATTCTGCTCAGCCCTGATGCTTCCCAGGTCTCATAACCCCTCACAATGACAGGGAAAAGCCTCAAATTCCTCATTTTGGGTCTCAGTGTTGTTGTTGATTTTAAGCCTATCAAGGTTGGGATGCCACAAACAATCCCTGGAAAAGGCTGATCCCTCTTTCAGAACAGGATCATTCTGATGTGGGGTGACCTGAAGGGCTCAGAGGAAAGGTTCCGCATGAATATGTGGGGATGCAGAGGTGCAAAAGCAGCTGCAAAAGCAGAAGACAGCTGTGGCAAAGCCAAATGTGACATTTTCCTGTGGCATGGGAAGCCCTGGAAGCACTGCAGAGCCAGATGGGCAGCCCAGCCGTGCCACGTCCCCATAAGTCACTTCCTTGGCTAATTAATGTAATCCAATTTAACATGGATCACACCCTCTGGAGCCCAGGGAGGCATTCCTATGCCTGGAAAGGCAGCTCTGCTTTGCTTCCAGCATCCCAAAGGTCTGGAAATTCCAGAAGTGCTCTGCAGGAATGCTGGGCTTGGACACACCACTGCACCCATCCCATGGATCCCATCTCATCCCATGGATCCCATCTCATCCCATGGATCCTATCCCTTGGATCCCATCCTATGGATCCCATCCCATGGATCCCATCCCATCCCATCCCATCCCATCCCATGGATCCCATCTCATGGATCCCATCCCATGGATCCCATCCCATGGATCCCATCTCATGGATCCCATCCCATCCCATGGATCCCATCCCATCCCATGGATCCCATCCCATCCCATCCCATCCCATCCCATCCCATCCCATCCCATCCCATCCCATCCCATCCCATGGATCCCATCTCATGGATCCCATCCCATCTCAGGGATCCCATCCCATGGATCCCATCCCATGGATCCCATCCCATGGATCCCATCTCATGGATCCCATCCCATCCTATGGATCCCATCCCATCCCATGGATCCCATCTCATGGATCCCATCCCATCCTATGGATCCCATCCCATCCCATGGATCCCATCCCAAGGATCCCATCTCATCCCATGGATCCCATCCCATCCCAATCCCTTGGATCCCATCCCATGGATCCCATCCCATCCCATGGATCCTATCCCTTGGATCCCATCCTATGGATCCCATCCCATCCCATCCCATCCCATCCCATCCCATCCCATCCCATCCCCACATTTGTAGGGTGTTCCCAAATGTTGCCCAAATTTCCTGATCCCCCTCAATGGGACTGAGGGGTTTTTGTGGCCCCCATAAAACCGCAGCCAGAATAGCCCAAAAATGAGCATTTCCTGCCTGCTGACAGCACAGAAACGTGGGGGAGATGTTCCAAACAAGCCAGGAAAGGAGGGAGCAGGAGGGAAGAGCTTTTCCTTCTTCCCTACTCTCCCAAAATGCCTTTTTCCCAAAACCATTGTGTGGCATCAGCATCACTTGGGAATGGAGAGGGATTATTTCCAAGGGGCTGAAGGGCCAGAATAAAGGAGCTTTCCACTGCCAGAGGTCAGATAGGACATTGGTGTCCTGGATTGCCAAACAAATTGTTTTCTATTTGCTATCTCTGTGGCAGTTGTCTTCTGTTCATTGGGCAGTTTTCCTTATCTCTTCCACAATCACTCCTCCCTCTGGGGAGACACCTGCTGATAACAGCCATTGAATGTCCCTGCATGGCTGATAAGAACTACAGCATCCCATTGGGAGATGGGAGCCCAGAGGGAGGAGCCAAGCATTCCTGCCTGGATATAATCTGGAGATTCTGGAACACCAGCCAAGCATTCCTGCCTGGATATAATCTGGAGATTCTGGAACACCAGCCAAACATTCCTGCTTGGATACAATCTGGAGATTCTGGAACACCAGCACGGCTTCTCCACTGGATTCCCCAAAGGATTTCCCTCTGCCCCTGGATCTCCAGAGGCAGAGACTGCACCCTTCTCCAGGATCCCTGCTCCAGCAGAACCAGCCCTGACACTGCAGGAGGGCTGAGCCACAATTCCAATGGGACTGCTGCCAACAGCCTGACCCACAGGGTGTCAGGTTGGGTTCTGACTCTGTCACTGTTGTTTTGGTTACTGCATTGTTCATTTAATCTTTTTATTTTCTTCCCTAGTAAAGAACTGTTTTTCCTGCTCCCATATTTTTGCCTGAGAGCCCCTTAATTTAAAATTTATAACAATTTGGAGGCAGGGGATTTGCATTTTTCATTTCAGGGGAGGCTCCTGCCTTCCTTAGCAGACACTTGGCTTTCCAAACCCGGACAATTGGGAAGGAATTCTTCCCTATGAGGGTGGGCAGGCCCTGGCACAGGTGCCCAGAGCAGCTGTGGCTGCCCCTGGATCCCTGGAAGTGCCCAAGGCCAGGCTGGACAGGGCTTGGAGCACCCTGGGATAGTGGAAGGTGTGGATAGGGGATAGAGTGGGATGGCATTTTAGGTCCCTTCCATCCCAAACCATCCCATGATTCTGTGGCAGATTTTGGACAAGATCCCTGCTCTCTGCACCCCTCAGGCACTGTGGAACGTCTCACAATTTTTCAGGCAGCAGATTCCCTCTGTTGTCTCCAGGGAATGTTTCCTCCCTCCCTCCTGTCCAGCAGCAGATTCCCAGCTGGAAATGCAGGGTTAAAGACCTGCCTGGAGCTTCCCTGGGCCAGCAGGTTTCCGGTGTGGAAATAAAAAAGTCATTAAGGGCTGGCACAGACAATGAAATGAAACTTTGTCGTCGTGGATTTGAGCTGAGCAGACGCTGAGGGAGCTGATGAGAGGAAAATTAATTTGCTTTTTCCAAAGGCTCCTGCGTGAGGTTAATAAAAGCAGCATTTTGTGCAGGCTCATGGCTCAGGATGCAGAGATTCACAGTCCTCCTGTCCTCCCAGAGCTCTGCTGAGGGCTCTTTTCTCCTTTGGAAGCAGAGAAAGGAGGAGTTTTTGGATTCCAGAGCTTGGGTGTAATCCCTGGCCAGCAGCTCAGGATGTGTCCTGGCAAAGGGACTCTGGTTTAAGGGGCTCCTCTCTTTGAAATTTCCCTTTTATTCTGGCATTGAATTTGATCCAAATGATTTCCCTGAGCCATCCTTGCCAGGATTGCTGCCCTGATGGTTGGGAGAGTACCTCTCCTGCAGCAAAAACCAATCCCAGGGGGATGGATGTTGAATTTCCTGATGAGGAGCCATAAACCTCCCAAAAAAACCAGCAGCTGCTAATTAGTGGTCAGCAGAGGAGCTGGGGGCTGGCAGGAGCAAATCCTTGGATTCTGGGAGAATCCTGCCCTTGGGCTGTGGCACAGCTCCTGCTGGGCTCTACTCCCACCCTGTCACATTCCTTCAGGATGCAACCTCCTTGCCATTTCCAACATTTTTCCCATTTTTAAAAATTTTTTCCTTCTATATTTTGCACTCCAGGCAGCCATTCCCTCTGGCTCAGAGGAGAATTGGGCAACTGGTCCTGAAATTCCAGCATGAGCAAGCAGGTCATGACCATCCAGATAAATAAAGCTCAAGGAGCCAAAGCTCTCCCTAAAGATTTTTGGCTCCTTTTCCAGCTGAGCACGCCCTTAGCCATAATGGGAGCCCCAAAACTGAGCCCAGAATTTGCTTTTCCTGCTGCTGAGGGAATTATTTGGGAAGGGACAACTGTGCCCTGCCAGGGCTGCGTGGGATGGTGCCAAATTTGTGTTCCCAAGGTTGGCACCAGGATTAATGACATTCCGTGGGCCTTGGGAGCACCCCAGCTTCACCCCCATGGGGCAGGCACATCTGGAAAACCTATTCCTAAAATTTCACAGCCCCCCCAGCCACGGGGTGCTGCCAAAAACTCATTTGAGCGAGAGCAGCCCCTGCCTGACATCTGCCCACACGCATTTGGGAGGCCAGGAGACTTCCTGTGGGCACGGGCAGCCTGACAGGAGTGACCTCAACCCTGCCTTTTTTAGGGTGGGTATTTTTGGGGGTGGTGTTTTGATAACAGGTGGGAGCTCTGCCTGCCTCTCCCTGCCTGTGGGATGGGCAGGTTTGAGGGGAGAGCTCAGAGGTGGGCTCAATTTTCCTGGAGGAAATTGTGTAGTTCTGTTAAAAAAAAAAAAAAAGTGATTCTACATCTGTAAAATGCATTTTATGGCCACTTTATAGGAAATTGGAGGCACCCACTTCCCCCTGCCAGCCTCTCCTGCTGCCTCTCCCCCCATTCCCGTGGTTTCATCTCACATCCAACACATTTCCTCCAGGAGCCTGATCTACCCTGAGCAGCCTCACAAGCACAAACCCACACACGATTCAGCAGACTCCTTTTGAGACACATTTATTATTTAAATATTTAAATAATAACTCTTTTTTAAATTATTTTTACATCACCTTGCCTCACAAGCCACGGAAAAGCCCCAAATCTCGGCACTTTTGGGCTCCCTGAGCAGAGCTGCAGCTTCCAAATGAGATCCCACACTGGGAATTGCACAAATGCCACTGGGTGTGTGGGACGTTCCTCAAATGGGAGCCGCAAGAAAATTCCTCATGGCAGTGGTGGCCTTGGGATGTGGAGCTGGGCGCTCCTCATCCCAGCGGGAACCATCCTGGAGTCCCAAAGAGCAAGAGGAATCCCAGAAAAACAAAATAGTGGTGTTAAAGGATGCTGCCCAACTTCAAAACCTGGATGGTTTTTTGATTTTATTGATTTTTTTTTTGTTTTCTTTTAAATAAATATTCGTCCCAATCAAGGACAAACCCAAACCCCACCAGCAGCACCACCCTGGAGTGGGTGAAGCTCATGGCTGTGGCCATTCCCTGGTCAGGCTCTTTATTCCCTTTGCTGGCTCTTGCAAAGGGAATTTCCAAATGGGTGCTGAGGAGAGGCTGCTTTGCTCCATCACAGCACCAGGGCAGTACCAAAATTTGGCTTTTTTAGTACTTTGGTGCCCCTCAGGGACCCACCAGTGCCTAAAATCTCAGGGCTGTGGCACAGACAGACAGACAGACATGAGTACACAGACCTGGCCCTGAAAAAGTGCATTTCTTTAGGCAACCAGCCTAAAATAATGGGAATTTTTTAATGACACACTGCTCCCTTCCTCTCCTTCCCAATCCTTATGGATGTGGGGGTACAGATGGGTGTTTGCAGCCACCCAGCCCCATCTCCAGGAGCTGCGCATCCCAAAAACCCCACGGAGACCTTGCTGGGCAGCACACCTGGAACCTCTGCTTCACCAACACCCCCCAGCCATGGGGTCACAACAAAACCCCCCAAGATTCACCCCCAACCCTCCCCCAGCAGGGCTGAGCCCTCCTCCAGCCCTGAGGGTGCCAGCAGCACGCAGGGATTGGATTCACCAGCCCTTCCAACCCCAGGGATTCACCAGCCCTTCCAACCCCAGGGACTCACCAGCCCTTCCAACCCTGTCCTGCTGCACTTCTGTCCCTGTGAGAGGCCACAGGGACTTCCCAGGTCACCCCCAGCTGTTCCAGGCTGGCAGAGCTTCACAGAATCACAGAATCACTGGTCTGGGAGAGACCTTCAGGATCATGGAGTCCAACCCAGCCCCAACAGCTCAGCTCAGCCCTGGCACCCAGTGCCACATCCAGGCTTGGTTAAACACACCCAGGGATGGGGACTGCACCACCTCCCCGGGCAGCCATTCCAGAACTTCGTCACTCTTTCTGTAAAAAACTTTTTCCTCATATCCAACTTAAATTTCCATTGGCACAGCTTCAGACTGTGTCCTTTGGTTGTGTCAGTGCTGCTGCAGACAGAGCCCAGCCCCAGCTGAGCACAGGCCCCTTTCAGGAGCTGCAGAGTGATGGGGGCACCCCTGAGTCTCCTTTTCTGCAGGCTGAGCACCCCCAGCTCCCTCAGGGCTTCCTCACAGCGTTTGTGCTCCAACCCCTCTCCAGCCTCATTCCCTCCGGCCGCTCCCCAGCACCTCCACACCCTCCCCACACTGAGGGGCCCAGAACCGCCCATCAGGAGGCTGCATCCCCCCGCACCTACTGCCCACAGAGGTGTGGCCGTGCTGGCAGCTTTGTGACAGCCGGGGACACGGCGTGGCCGCCGGGGGCCGCGGGGCTGAGCTGGCAGCAGAGCACGGAGCGCATGAGGCGCAGCACGGGAGGCCGCAGGATGGCGAACACCCAGGGGTCCACGATGGGGTTGATGGACAGGAAACGCAGGGCCAGCAGGTCCCAGCCGTGGTCGCCCTCGGCCTCGCTGAGCTTGTTCACGTAGGCGCGGATCTGTGGGATCAGGGGGGAAAGGGAGGTTAGAAACGGCCTGGTGTCGGCCTGTTGTTGTGCTGCTAGGCGGGGTTCAGCCAAGGCACATCCAGGGGATTCACGGGATTCACGGGATCGCAGAATCACGGAATTCACAGAATCACAGAATTCTCAGAATGACAGAATTGACAGAATTCTCAGAATGACAGAATTGACAGAATGACAGAATTCACAGAATTCACAGAATCACAGAAGGACAGAATTCAGAGAATCACAGAATTGACGGAATTTGCAGAATCACAAAATTCACAGAATCCACAGAATCAGAGTATGACAGAATCACAGAATTCACAGATTCACAGAATTTACAGAATTCACAGAATCAGAATTCACAGAATCACAGAGTGACAGAATTGAAAGAATTCACAGAATCGCAGCATCACAGAATGCACAGAATTCACAGAATGACAGAATTAACAGAATGATAAAATTGACAGAATTGACAGAATTCACAGAATGACAGAATTCACAGAGTGACTATGACAGAATCCACAGAATCCACAGAATGACAGAATTGACAGAATCCACAGAATGACAGAATCCACAGAATGACAGAATGACAGAATTCACAGAATTCACAGAATCCACAGAATGACAGAATGACAGAATTCACAGAGTGACTATGACAGAATTCACAGAATCACAGAATTTGCAGGATCACAGAATCACAGAATGACAGAATTGACAGAATAAACAGAATTGGCAGAATTCATAGAATCCACAGAATTCATGGAATTCACAGAAGACAGAACTCACAGAATCACAGAATTCACAGAATTCACAGAATTCACAGAATTCACAGAATTACTGGATTGGAAAAGACCTTCAAGATCATCCAGTCCAGCCCATCCCCAGCACCTCAGCTAAACCCTGGCACCCAGTGCCACATCCAGGCTTTGTTAAACACACCCAGGGATGGGGACTGCACCACCTCCCCAGCAGCCATTCCAGAACTTTATCACTCTTTCTGTAAAAAACTTTTTCCTCATATCCAACTTAAATTTCCATTGGCACAGCTTCAGGCTGTGTCCTCTGGTTCTGTCAGTGCTGCCTGGAGGAGGTGCATCCAACCTGGTCTGGAACCCTTCCAGCCACAGCTTCTCTGGACAACCTGGATCAGGGCTTCACCGTCCTCACAGCAAAGAATTTTTTCCCAATTTCCCATCTAAACCTCCTCTCTGTCAGTTTGAATCCATTTCTCCCCGATCCTGTCACTCCAGGCCTTTGTAAAGACTCTCTCTCCATCTTCCCTATTTCTCCTTTCAAGTACTGGAAGGTCATAATTAGGTGACCTCAAATCCTTCTCTTGCCCAGGGTGAGCAATCCCAATTCTCCCAGCAGAGCTGCTCCATCCCTTCCATCAGCTTGGTGCCTCCTCTGGATTTACTCCAACAGCTCCAGGTCTTTGCTGTGCTGGAATGACCCCAGAGCTGGACACAGCCCTGCAGGGGGGTCTCACAATCACCTCCCTCAACCAGGGAGAAATCACAGGGACAAACAATCCCGGGTTTGGTTTCCCAGGATCTGCCCCCCCCCCCAGGCAGCTCTTTTGGGGCAATTTGGGCTGTCACAGCAAATATGCGGATTCTGTGGTGTGGGAATCCATAAAATCAGAGGGGTTTGGGAAAGCTGCAAAAGGCAGGCCCCAGAGACAGCAGAACTGTGATTAGAGCTAAGCAGCAGCCATGGGATAGGTCAGCAGAAAAATTATTTAGAAAGTAGAAAAGCAAGGACAAATAGAACAATGGTCTGTGTACTAACACTTGTCTAGAATAACTCCCTAAGCTACAGAAAACTTTATCTAGTGAGATATTAGGAAGTTTGAAGCTTAATAATGGAGCTCTGTAAGGCTCACAAGCAGATATTGTATTCAAACTAAGCAAGCATTGTTTAACCAAAGGTACCTGTGCTTATAGTGGTTGGATGGAACTGCTGTCAATGTGCTTTTGCTTTGTGGGATTGGTCAAAAAACTTATAAAGTAAGTTTTAACATTAAATTCTGGGATGTGAGCTGAGGGCATCTTCCCATTGTCATAACTGTGAAAAATGTGTATTTTATGATTGGCTTTTCGCAAATATTAAAATGAATATTATATGTGTTGTGTTAGAAAGCAATGCTGTATTCATTTTCTTAAGTACTGTGTTAAATATAGTTTTAGGTTATAAAAATTGTTAAAATAGAAATGATGCTATGTAAGATGCTTTATTTAAAAGAAAGGATTGCAGCTAGATAGCAGCCACAGGACACCTGAATCTTTCAGAGAAAGGGAATTTATGGCCTTCTTATTGGAAGAAACAAACTTCTTCCCACCTTGGAGGCGCTGTTAGGATTAGAGGGGAGAAGTTGATGAAGACCAGACAGAATCCTGTGTTTGAATGGAATTTATGCGTCATGTATGAAGTGTATGATGCAATGAGCTAATGTTCTCAAGGGTTAATCCTTTGTTAACGGGTGTCCTTTTTCAGGCTTGTGATGCCCAGAAAATGGTACCCGGACTGTCTGTAACTCTTTGTTTTTATTGTCTCATATTGTCCTAATTCAATTTGTCCAAATTGTTATTACTCTAATTGTTTTACTATTTTTACAACCATTTTATTACTATTAAACTTCAAAAATTTTAAAAAAACAAGTGATTGGCGTTTTTCACACTAACCATGTAACGAGATGCTGGAAAACAAACCAGCTCAAGGCACGTTCCCAGCAGCCCTGTCCCGTTTGTGACTTGAACATTCACCCCCGGCCGGCGGTGTGTGGGTTTAAATGAACTTTAAATGCAAGCCAGCCCTTCGTTCAGAGGCACGGTCAGACCCGAGCTGCTGGAGGAAGTGGCATCTCTGGTGTCTCTGGTGTCTCTCACCTTGAGACCACACGGCAGCAGAACCGTGGGACGACACGGAGGGAGAGGATGAGCAGGATGAGCGCTGAGACCCCGCCGCTCCTTCCTGCCCTGCCTGCCGACTCATCCCAGCCCGCGGGGCTTCCTGGAAGGTGACTCAGCCCCCCTTACTCACTCGGGTCACCGCCACCCCCTCGCTGGGGCTGGGCACAGCAGTGATGGGGCTGGCAGCATCCCTGCAGCATCCCTGCAGCATCCCTGGAGCATCCCTGCCCTGCGCGGCATCCCCCGGGTACCCCCCTGCAATGGCACCGCACGCAGCATTTCCAGGCTCTGGTGGGGTTTGGGGAAGGAATTCCCGGCCTGAGGGGTTTGTGTGTGCCTGGGCTGCTCCAGGGACAGGAGAGAAAGTGTCACCCCGAGGAGGCGGCTGGGTTTGAGCCGCTGCCAAGCGCGGCCCCACAGGGCGGCGGGGCGGTGGGAAAAGGGAAGCTGGCTCTGGACAAGGCCATATCTGCCCGCACAGGGCCCATGGGAGCCCGGCCAGGGCTGCTTTCCCAGCCCCTCTGCCCCCAGCACGCTCTCAGGGCCCTGCCCAGCCGGGGTTCCGCTCCTCCTGAGCACAGCAGCCAGCCCAGGGCTGTTCTGGGACACGGCAAGGGCTGCCCATCACCTCTGGGGTCACGGTCAGGAGCTGGAGTCTCTCAGGGCGTTGAGGCTCCTGGGATGCTCACGAGCATCTGAACACTATTTCTTTGTTCTAAAACCCTGGCTCGGCCGTATCCTGTGGTTATTTCCTTTTCCCTTAGGGAAAGCAAGGGAGGATGAAGGGAAGGCAGAGTCTATTTAACACCAGGAGTGTGAAATTAGCACTGGCTGTGCTCCCAGCCTTGCTTGGGGTCACTCCTAAAGGGACCAAAGTGATCTCCTGCCCTGGGGGCTCACACACCCAGGCTCTGGAAAAGCACCTGGATGGATGAGAAGTGGCCCTTGGGAGGGCAGAGCCCAGACAGAGGCAGGGCACTCGCTCTCTCCCCTTCTTCACTTGGCTGTTTGGATCCCGGATTTCTGCTGGCAGCCTCGTGCATGGATGGGGCACGGGATGTGGGGACGTCCCTGGGGATGCCACGTGCTGTGGCTGCCGTGCCAGATCTCTGTTCCCAGAAATCTCCCAGCTCTGTGCCAGCGCCTCAGCGCTGCTGCAGAGGAGCAGAAACCTCTGTCTGACAGCGAGGTGGGCACAGCCTCCCTCATCTCCAGCTCCATCCACAGAAATCTGGGATAACTCATCCCACCCAGCACAGATATCCACCGTCTCCAGCCCAGGGCAGCTCCTTCATCCCCTCTCTAGAAGTGCAATTGGTTGTTTTGCCGTCCCTCACACCTCCACCATGAGCTCCTGGATCCTGGGAATCTCAGTGATGATGTGTGGTCCAGGGGACCCTGCCTGAGCCACACGGCCTGGCCTTGGAGCCTCTGTGGGGTGGGAGGCACCTCTGCTCCTGCCACACCATTCTCCTGTCAGACCATCCTCCTGCCATTCCATCCTCCTGTCACATCATTCTCCTTGCCACCCCATTCTCCTGTCGGACCATCCTCCTGCCATTTCATCCTCCTGTCACATCATTCTCCTGCCACATCATTCTTCTGTCCCCCCATTCTCCTGCCACCCCATTCTTCTATCACTCCACCCTCTGCCACCCCATGCTCCTGCCACCGCATCATCCTGCCACTCCATTCTCCTGTCAGACCATCCTCCTGCCCTTCCATTCTCCAATCATCCCATTCTCCTGCCCTTCCATCCTCTGCCACCCCATTCTCCTGCCACACCATCCTCCTGCCAGCCCATTCTTCTGCCCTCCGTGATCCTGACACCCCATCCCATTCTTCTCCTGGCCCTGGGGGCACAGGGAGTGATTCCCACACTCCCCAGATGTGCACACTGCCAAGCTCATGGCTGAACTGTGTTTTCCCAAGCTTTCACCCCAACCCTCGAGGTCTGGCCAGCAGACTTGGGGGATGCTTTGCAAAGGCCAGGACAGAAAAGCGAGTGCTGGGACGAGGGGACACCCAGCGCCACTCACCGTGAAGGGCAGGGAGCAGATGACGAAGGTGATGGTCATGATGGAGAGCAGCAGCAGGTGGTCGATCTCCTCGGCCATGGAGAACATTCGCCGCCCGCAGCCCGCGGCCCCTCGGGGCTGCTCGGGGGCGGCCAGCCTGCGGCTCCTCTGCCCGCGGCGGTGCATGCGGGCCAGGTTCGCCATCACGCTCAGGTTGCACAGCAGCACGGCCACGATCAGCAGCAGCAGCAGCGTGGCGTACAGCAGCGAGAAGGCCACGTCCAGCCCTCGGTGCGGCTCCAGGTGCATCTGGATGAAGCACCAGGTGCCGGGGCAGTACTGCACGTAGCGCCCGAAGCCCAGCAGCGGCAGCGAGCACAGGGCGGCCGAGAAGGTGTAGATGGCCGGCAGGGCCACCAAGCCCGTGCGGGGGCTCAGGAAGCGCTCGTAGAAGTAGGGGCGCCCCAGGGCCAGGCAGCGCTCCAGCGCCATGGTGAAGAGGATGAGCATGGTGGCGAGGCCGAAGAAGCTCATGGCGAAGCCGAAGTAGAGGCAGATGTGCCCTCCGCGGGCCAGGCTGGTCAGGGTGAGGTTTCGGTGGTAGGAGGCCAGCACCACGGGGCTGACGGAGCAGGTGCCCAGCAGGTCGGTGACCACCAGCGCCAGCACCAGGACGTGGAACAGCGCGGGCGGGCGCTGCCGAGCCCCGCGGCGGCCCCGCAGCAGCAGCGCCAGCGCCAGCAGGTTCCCCAGGAGCCCGGCCGAGAACATGAGGGCGCTGACCAGCGGGCGAGCCCCGGCCGGCAGCGCTTCCCCGGCGCTCCCGTCCGCCCCGCCCGTCCCGTTCATCGCCGCACGCCCGACTGCGCTGCCGCCCCCGGCCCCGGCACCGGCACCGCCCGCCCCGACGGCACCGCCCCGCCCGCCCACCGGCCCCGGCACCGCCCCGGGCCCCGGCACCGCCCCGGGCCAGCGCTCTCGGGGATGGACGGAGCGGAGGCGGGCAACGCGCACGGACCGAGCCTGGGCCGACCAGA
The DNA here is from genome assembly GCF_047830755.1 of Zonotrichia albicollis. NCBI lineage: Eukaryota > Metazoa > Chordata > Aves > Passeriformes > Passerellidae > Zonotrichia > Zonotrichia albicollis. Next base: position 61,562,884 of record NC_133824.1, read on the forward strand.
GTCCCGGTACCGGCCTGGGAGACCCGGACACAGCGAGTCCCGTGCGGGTCTGAGAGTCCCGGTACCGGTGTGGGAATTCCGGACATGGCCAGTGACGGTGCGGGTCTGAGAGTCCCGGTACCGGTCTGAGAGCCTCGGACAGGGCCAGTCCCGGTGCGATCCGACAGTCCCGGTACCGGTCTGAGAGCGCTGGACACAGCCAGTGACAGTGCGGATCTGAGAATTACGGTACCGTTCTGAGAGCCCCGGACACGGCCAGTCCCGGTGCCGTCCGAGAGCTCCAGTGCCGGGCCGGGAGTGCTGCGGCGGCCCCGGGATCGCTGGGACAGTCCCGGTGTGACCCAGCCCCGGCTCCGGCAGCCCAGCCCCGCTGCCCGACCGGGAGCGTCTCTTACGATCCTCCCCAGTGCCGGTCCAGGATCCCGGTGCTGGTTCAGGAGCCCCAGTGCGGGTCCAGGAGCCCCGGGCAGACCGGGAGCAGCGCTCAGGGCCGATCCCAGCGCGGCTCCATCAGTCCCGGTGCGGCTCCTGGGATGCCATGGAGCCCCACTCTGTCCCGGTGCCCTCCAGGAGCCCCTCGGTGGTCAGAGAGTCCCGGGGGTGCCCTGGGCCAGCTCCAGTCCTGGTGTAGAACCAACCCCAAACCCCCCGAGCCCAGCAGAGCCCAGGCTGTGCAGGGCAATTCCCATTGTTCCAGAGGAGCCCACGGAGAATTCCCTGCCCCATGGCTGGCACCAGGCCATGTCCCCATTGTCCCCTCTCCTACATGCCATCAGAGGTCCCCAAGGGGTGCACCCTGTCCTTTATACCCATCCATCCCACCCTCTGCCATGGGCACCTTCCACTATCCCAGGCTGCTCCAAGCTCATCCAACCTGGAACACATCCAGGGCTGGGAAATCCTCACGCTCCATCCCAGTGGCCTCAGATGCCCCCTCCATCCTCCAGGACACCAGCCCTCACTCAATCTCCCTTTATTTCTTCACAGGTAACTTCCAGAATAAAAACATCTTTTCCCTCCCGCGGCCCTGGGGCTGTCCTGACAGCTGTAACAATTTAATTTTTGATTTACTCTGTGACAAACGCCAATCACTTGTTTTTGAAACTTTAAAAGTTTAATAGTAAAAAAATGGTGATAGAAATAGTAATATAATTAGAGTAATAATAATTTGGACAATTTGAATTAGAACAATATGAGACAATAGAGACAATGAGTTATGCACGTCCAGGTACCTTTTCTGAGCAGCATGAGTCTGAAAAAGGACCCCCGTTAATAAAGGATTAAGCCTTAAAAGCAATGGCCTGTTGCATATTCGTACACCTCATCCATGATGCATAAATTCCATTCAAACACAGGATTCTGGCTGGGCAGTGTCAGCTTCTTCCTCTGAATCCTGACAGCGCCTTCGAGGCAGGAAGAAGTTCATTTCTCCTGATAATGGAGCAATAAATTCTCTTTCTCTGAAAGATTCAGGTGTCCTGTGGCTGCTATCTCAGTGCAAGTCCTACATAGCACAGTTTCTATTTTAACAATTTTTATAACCTAAAACTCTATTTAACACGCTACTTAAGAGAATTAACACAGCATCACTTTCTAACACAACACATCTGACATTCATTTTAATATTTGCGAAAAGCCAATCATAAAATACCCATTTTTCACAACTCCCTGCCCCTCAGTGGAACACTGCAGCGGGGCAGGGACACAGCAGGTTGCAGCCCCAAGAGCTGCAACAATTCAATATTTAATTAATTCTCTGCGCACCTCAGGAACAGGGCAGAGTCCAGCAGGGACACCGAGCAGGTTGCAGCCACACCGGTGGCTTTGGCTGTTATTTTAAAACCCACGTTTATGTAACAGGAACTTCGCAAAGGAAACTCGGGGCACAACAAGCTCCCGGGCCGGGGGAGCTGCGGTTTGTGGCAGCACCTCCATCTCCGAGCGGCCACTCCCAGGCTGGCTCTGCTCTCACACAGCTCCAAGGGCTCCTCAGAGGGCTGGCGGGGAGCAAAGCCACGGCCCCATGGTCAGATCAATGGTGGGATGGAGGGGATGGTGTTCAGCCATCCCAGACCACCTCACCAGCAGGAAAACACATCCCCGGAGCTCCTTAAACCCTGCTGCCACTCCTGACCCAGCAGAGCACCCCAGCACAGGGACACATCTGCAGGTGGGAGCCATCCTGTTTGATTTCAGAGGGTTGGGTGGCACCTGGCACAGGTTCAGCCGCCTTTGTGCCTCCAAAAACGCCAATCACTTGTTTTTAAAATTTTCAAAGTTTAATAGTAATAGAATGGTTATAAAAATAGTAACACAATAAGAGTAATAACAATTTGGACAAATTGAATTAGGACAATATGAGGCAATAAAAACAAAGAGTTACAGACGTCCGGGTACCTTCTCTGGGCATCACGAGTCCGAAAAAAGACCCCTGCTCACAAAAGATTAACCCTTAAGAACAATAGCCCATTGCATATTCATACATGATGCATAAATTCCATTCAAACACAGGATTCTGTCTGTTCATTGTTAACTTCTCCCTTCTAATCCTAGCAGCGTCACCCAGGCAGGAAGAAGTTCATTTCTTCTGATAAGAAGGCAATAAATTCCTTTCCCTGAAAGATTTAGGTGTTCTGTGGCCGCTATCTGCTGCGAGTGCTTCATTCCTTTATTAGGAAAAAAACCTCACTAGCATAGCTCTTATTTTAACTACAAAAGTTACCTTCTAATTACAAGACTACATCTATTTAAAATGTTAATGCAGCGCTACTAATCAATACATCAAGATACATATTCACCACTACTAATCAATACATCGAAATACATATTCACCACTATTAATCAATGCATCAAGATACATATTCACCACTACTAATCAATACATCGAAATACATATTCACCACTACTAATCAATACATCGAAATACATATTCACTACTACTAATCAATACATCAAAATACATATTCACCACTATTAATCAATACATCAAGATACATATTCACCACTACTAATCAATACATAGAAATACATAGTCACCACTACTAATCAATACATAGAAATACATAGTCACCACTACTAATCAATACATCAAAATACATATTGTAAATATCTGTGTGGAACCATAAATATGCACTTATATCACACAGCTGGGGCTGAGCCCTGCCCTGATCCACGCAGGCAGCTGCAGGATGCCCATCCAGAGCCCTTTCCCAGCAGCAGGCACCCTGTAGGGTGCTCCAAGGCTTTTCCCAGCCTCCCACTCCTTTCTGGCATTCCCTGTCACAGCTCAGGAAGGGGTTTTTGGCTCCTTCTGGAGCTCATTTTCCTGGCAGCCTAATGGAGCCTTAAATACCCTTCTGGGGCTTCAGGCTTCTCCACTGACAGTTGTCTCTGATGGGATTTTTCTGCAATAATAGGAAAATTGCTGGGCTTTTGTTTTTTTTTTTTTGGTTTTTTGTGTTTTTTTTTTTTTTTTTTTTTTTTTTATTCATTCCCCCTTGTGTGCTGGAAACCAGGAACAGGCTGCTTGGTACAATCTGTCCTGCCTTGGGAAGTGTTTGTTTTCTTCCCCTTACTTCCATGTTTAGCTCCAGTCCTGCCTCTAGCGAGGGCCATACCAAATCCTAGAATTATTTAAGTTGGAAAAGCCCTCTAAGGCATGGAGTCCAACCATTCCCCCAGCACTGCCAAAGCCACCACTAACCCATGTCCCCAAGTGCCACACCCTGACAGTTTTTAAATCCCTCCAGGGGTGGGAACTCCATCTGCGGCGGAGAAATTTTCTCCAATATCCAATCTAAACCTCTCCTGGTGCAGCTTGTGGCTGTTTCCCCTTGTCCTGTCCATGTTCCTTGGAGCAGAGCCCGATCCCCCTGGCTGTGCCCTCCTTGTGCAGAGCCACAAGGGCCCCTGAGCCTCCTTTGCTCCAGGTGAGCCCTGCCCAGCTCCTCAGGGATTCTGCAGCCCCTGCCCGGCTCCTCAGGGATTCTGCAGCCCCTTCCAGCTCCCTCAGGGATTCTGAAGCCTCTTCCCAGCTCCCTCAGGGATTCTGCAGCCCCTGCCCAGCTCCTCAGGGATTCTGCAGCCCCTTCCAGCTCCCTCAGGGATTCTGCAGCCCCTGCCCGGCTCCCTCAGGGATTCTGCAGCCCCTGCCCAGCTCCCTCAGGGATTCTGCAGCCCCTGCCCAGCTCCCTCGGGGATTCTGCAGCCCCTGCCCAGCTCCCTCAGCCTCTCCCGGGGCTCCAGACCCTTCCCCAGCTCTGTTCCCTTCCCTGGACACGCTCCAGTCCCTCATATATCCTCTCAAGGTTTGTTGGCATTGTTTTCCCTACAAGATTTCATCCCTTTTTGAACCAAACCTGTTTATGGTGAGTGGATTTCATCCCTTTGGAACCAAACCCCCATCCTGACTTGTGTTTAAGAAATCCACACAACACTTCTCTTCCAAACCTTCCCACCCCTTATCTCATGCACCAGAGCATGGTGAGTGGATTTCACCCCATTTTGAGCCAAACCTGTTTATGGTGAATGGATTTCATCCTTTATGAATCAAACCTGTTTATGGTGAGTGGATTTAATCCCTTTTTGAATGAAAGTGAGTGGATTTAATCCCTTTTTGATCCAAACCTGTTTATGGTGAATGCATTTCATCCCTTTGGAACCAAACCTGTTTGTGGTGAGTGCATTTCATCCCTTTGGAACCAAACCTCTTTATGGTGAGTGGATTTCATCCCTTTTCGAACCAAACCCCCATCCTGACTTGCGTTTAACAAATCCACACAACATTTCTCCTCCAATCCTTCCCACCCTTTATCTCGTGCTCCAGAGCTTCCAGCAGCCTCAGTGCCCACCATGGCCAAGCAGGGCTGAGCACTGGGCCAGGTTTGGGGTGCATGGGTTAAAAACCAGAGGAAGGCACCCCTGGGCTGGCTGCTGGCAGCCCTGGCACTGCTGCCTGCCCAGGCATCTCCCTGCTTCCACAACAGCTGAAAAATGCAGGAGGCAATAAAAAAAAAAAAATAAAAAATGAGCTGTTTGCAAGAGTGAAACAATTTGTCGGGAAATGAGCTTGAGCAAAGTTGTGCCTGGATTTCATGGGCTGAAAAAAAAAAACCCACAAAAAAACAAAACAACAAAACACCGTGAGTGTGATTTATGTCCAGGAAAGGAGCAGGATGAGGGGAGAAGGGATGCTGGTGAAGCAGTGACAGCGTGGGACAGGGCAGGGCTGGAGGGTGACAGGGACATGAAAGAGCCCTCAAAGGGCATCGCTGGTGCGGAGCTGAGCAGCCGCTCTTTATTGTCTCTGTATCATCCCTTTATCGTCTCTTTATCCATTAGCACCAGGTCCAGCCCTTGGGGAACGCCGGGCTGGCTCGGAGGGGTCCCCAGGGCAATGACTGAGCACTGCAGGAGCCTGGGGGAGGATGCAATCAGGGATCAGGGAGAGCTCCACAAAAGTCCCCAGAGCTTTTTCCGCTCCTATTTAGCAACATTTGCAACCAACCCGCGCGTTGTCGGGATTTCTCATTCCAATTCTTATTTAATTTATATTTTCCTTTTATTTTGATCGATCCCAGACTCCGTAAGGAGGGGATCTAAGCTTCCACATAACTCCTGAAGCCCCAAACTGTACGTGTTTTAGGAAAAAAAAATTCACCGAAAGAATAATAAAGCACTGGAATGCTGTTCCTAGGGAGGTGATGGAATCACCATCTCTGGATGTGTTTAAAAACAGACTGGACATGGCACTGGGTGCTGTAGTCTGGGTGAGGTGTGAGGGCACAGGTTGGGCTGGATGATCTCAGAGATCTCTTCTAAGCTCATTATTCTGTGATGCTGTGATTCTGGGATTCAGTGAATTCTGTGATTCTGGGATTCTGTGATTCTGTGAATTCTGTGATTCTGGGATTTTTTGATTCTGTGAATTCTGTGATTCTGGGATTCAGTGAATTCTGTGATTCTGGGATTCTGTGATTCTGTGAATTCTGTGATTCTGGGATTTTTTGATTCTGTGAATTCTGTGATTCTGGGATTCTGTGAGTTCTGTGATTCTGGGATTCAGTGAGTTCTGTGATTCTGGGATTCAGTGAATTCTGTGATTCTGGGATTTTGTGATACTGTGAATTCTGTGATTCTGTGATTCTGGGATTCCATGATTCTGTGAATTCCGTGATTCTGTGAATTCTGTGATTCTGGGATTCCATGATTCTGTGAATTCCGTGATTCTGTGAATTCTGTGTTTCTGTGATTCTGAGTTGAGGCACTGACAAACGGGCTGCCCAAGGGTGCAGCTTGGGGTGCAGAACATCCCTGGGCTCCCGGCTCCTCCTGGCCGGGGACGTGCTGCCATCTCTGGCGAGGACGGGGACACGGCAGCCCCGGGAGCAGCCAGGAACAGCCGGGAGCGAGGATTGATCCTCCTGGAGCCCAACCCTCGCTGGCTGCGGCCGCCGCTTGGCTCGCCCCGAGGCAGCAGCAGCAGCGCCGGGCTGGAGACTCCGAGTCTGCTCCCACAGCAGGAAGGGCAGAATCCCGATTAAAAGCGCTGCTCCAGCCAGGGGAGCGTGTCAAGGTCACTGGGAAATGTGTGGTCCCAGCCAGGGAGCGGGGATGCTGCAGGGATGTGCAGGGATGCTGCAGGGATGGGGAGGTCACTCGTGGCTCCAGGGTTTATTTCCTGAGACGATAAAAGCATGGATGGGTCAGTGATGAGGTGTTTGCATCATCTCAGGGCTCAGGGGGAGTCTATTTTTGCACCTTAATAAAGAACAATGGTTTGGTTTGTGTTGGTTTAATTACTGATTTCCATGGATGGCGGTTACCCTGGGATCCAAACACACACGTCACGGGGCAGGGAATTTCCTGGGAATGGGACTTTTCCTGGACCAGGGCCTCTCCAGGGGTGAATCCTCACAGGCACCAGGGGCAGATGATGCCCTGCACCCCCAGAATGCCCTCACCTTGGAAATCTCATCCCACCTCAGTGACCATTCCATGATCCCACACCAAACTCTCCCAGCCTGGCCGTGCCTACTCTGTCTGTCCCGAGTGGAGCACAGACATTTAGGGGAAGGCGATCCCAGTTTAGAGGGACACAACAAAGTTTTCCAGGGCTGTTATCTCTCCTGGCTGCAGTGGAACAGGTCCCAGGAAAGCCACGGAGCAGGCTGGGAGCTGTTGACTCTGCAGCCCCACGTGAGCCATCTCCGAGTCAATACCATGCCAGTAACATGAAACCAATCCATGAACCAACCCTTGTTTCCTTCTTTCTCCTTGGAAAAACCCAAGGAGAGGCACCCAGCTGGCAGCTCACAGGGGCCCCCAAAACATCCCCAAATGCAGCTCTGCCCTTTTATCCAGCTGGGAGCAACAGCCAGAGCCAAGCCCAGCAGGTCACCTCCAAAAACTCCAAGATATTTTCCCTTCAAAAGCAGAATCTGTTTGGCACCAAGAGCAAACATCACGTGAGGGCAGGCAGGAACACGGCTACACCTTGCAAGGCTTAGCTAAACAGAGGAGAGAAATACCCTCTGTCTCCTCCAAGGGCACTCAACACTTGGTCATCGTGATGTTTTTTGGCCTAAATGGTCACTTAAGGCAAAAATTAGATCCAGTATTTAATTCAACCTGTGCTCGAGAGGAAATGGATCTCCCATTAAAAGGATTGCCCTCTTGCACGCCAGGCTCTGTGTTCTCTCAATTACTGCTCTCATTGAGGCTCAGGACAGCCATAAATACTGAATTTAAATAATTACAGCACAACAGGTACGGCTGAGAGCACAAATGCAACATCAGTGCTCGGAGTTTGCCAGAGGAGAGCGAGATAAGGGCGGACAAACCACAGCCCTGCCTTGGGAATAGGGAAGATCCTGGGCAGAGGTGGAGGGAGGGATTCCAGGGGTGCCAGGGAGGGATTCCACCTGCATCCAGCTCCTCCTCACACCAGCAATTGCTGCTGGAATTTCAGAGTGCCTCCTGCTCCTCACCCAGTCTGGGGACACCCCAAACCCATTCCTTGGCACGGAATGGGATCACGCACAGGCCGAGGTGATGAAACACCGAACCACTTTTATTCCACAGGGACACACCCTCACTTCTCCTGAACCACACTCCAAAGCCCTTCTGCATCCTGGAGCCGGGCTCTCCCCAGCCCCTCCACAAATCGCTGCTGCTCGGAACATCCCCACATCCCAGCAGATCCCGGATCCTCTCTGGGGCAAAACCACAACCTGGGCAGGGCATAGAAACCCTTCACGGCGAGCTGGACGCCGTCCCCACCCTGCCAGCGCTCTGTGGCACCTCGGGATGCTCCAGGGCAGGGCTGGGGGCCGAAGGCTCGCTCCTCATCCTCGCGCGCTGCGCGTGGCGGCGCTGGCTCAGGGGATGCCGGGCGGCGGCGGGGCTGGCCGGTGGGGACAGAAGGGGCTGTCAGCAGCACCCCGGGGGGACAGCGAGGCTCTGCGGGAGCCCAGGCGGCGGCAGACGCGGCGCACGAAGGAGCGGAACACGGAGGTGCGGAAGATGATGAACACCCAGGGGTCCACGATGGAGTTGACGGAGAGGAAGCGCAGCGCGCTCAGGTCGGCGTTCTCGTTGAAATCGGCGGCGAAGGCGCCCATGTAGGCACGGATCTGGGGGGAAAAATAAATAAATATCCACGGAATGGGAGAAGTTAGGGAAGGAAATTAAAGGAGGTCGTGCTGTGGTGGGGGTAAAAATATTGCCAGGGCAGCAAAAGGAGTTTTAACCCCATGGGTGGGATCAGGAGACAAAGGGGGCACAGAGGGGTCCCTCTTGCCGGGGGGATCCCATCCCTGGGGAAGAAGTGAGAGGATTTTGGGGTGGTCACAGGGAGCTGGATCTGCCCAACAGCTTTGGGACATGGGGGTGGAGATGGGGGTTACTGTGGGTTGTGGATGCAGCTGGGAGTGGGGCTGGGTCAGGGATGGTTGTGGCTCAGGGATAGCACATCCTATCAGGAAAAGGAGGTTGGAGGTGGAAATGTGGTCCCAGTGACCAGGAATTCTTCATGGATGAAGGAATCATCCAACAACATCAACAACAGAGCAAGTGCTGCTCTGTCCCCAAGGCTGGGGCACTCCACTTGTGCTGGTCCCCTTGCCATGGAAATGGGATCCAGCATCCATTGGATAACTCAGCAGGGATTCAGCCTGGGTTGGTGACAAAACCAGTTTGAGCCCAGCTGTGCCAGGGCTGTGGGTGGCTGACACCTCATGGGGTGGCTCCAGAGGTGACAGGAAGAGGATGTGGAAATTGTCACCCATGCACAGCTCCCACCCTGACTATGGGGTGGCCCCGCCTGTGGCAACAGCTCTGCCTGCAGAGGGTGATGGAAAGGTGGAAGTGCAAGATCTGAGCCATGGAAAGGTGGAAGTGCAGAACCCCACCCATGGAATGGTGGAAGTGCAGGACCCCACCCATGGAAAGGTGGAACTGAAGGATCCCACTCATGGAAAGGTGGGAGTGCAGAATCTGAGCCATGGAAAGGTGGAAGTGCAGGATCTGACCCATGGAATGGTGGAAGTGCAGAATCTGAGCCATGGAAAGGTGGAAGTGCAGGAACCGCACCCATGGAAAGATGGAAGTGCAGGATCCCACTCATGGAAAGGTGGAAGTGCAGGATCCCACTCATGGAAAGGTGGAAGTGCATGATCTGAGCCACCCAGGAGTGGGGGACAAAGGGGGCACAGAGGGGTCCCTCCTGCCGGGGGTCTCCCATCCCTGGGGCAGAAGTGAAGGATTTTGGGGTGGTCACAGGGAGCTGGATCTGCCCAGCAGCTTTGGGACACGGGGGTGGAGATGGGGGGTTACTGAGAGGGTGATAAGGGTGGGAATGGGGGGCAATTGAGGGGTCTGATAGGCGTGGGAATGGGGAGTTCTGAAGGGTTGATAAGGGTGGAGAGGGGAGATTTTGAAGAGTTGATAAGAGTGGAGATGGGGGATTTTGAAGGGTTGATAAGGGTGGGAATGGAGATTTTGAAGGGTGTGATAAGGGTGGGAATGGGGGGTTTTGAAAGATCTGATAAAGGTGGGAATGGGGATTGTTGAGGGGTCTGATACGGGTGGGAATGGGGATTTTGAAGGGTTGATAAGGGTGGGGACGGGGGGGGGGCTATTGAAGGGTCTGATAAGGGTGGGAATGGGAAGGTTTGAGGGGTCTGATGAGATGGGAATGGGGGATTATTGAGGGGTCTCATGGGGTGGGAATGGAGGTTTTGAAGGCTCTGATAAGGATGGGAATGGGGGTTTTGAAGAGTTGATAAGGGTGGGAATGGGGAGGGGGGCAATTGAGGGGTCTGACAGGGGTGGGAATGGGGGGTTTTGAAGGGTTGATAAGGGGGGGAACAGGAGGTTATTAAGGGGTCTGATGCAAGGAACTGACACCCCCTCCCAAACCTTAAACCCCTCAGAGGAACAGAGGGATGGTGATGGGATAGGGGTGGGTGTAATTCCAATGGAGTTAAAGCAGCAAACTGGGATGGGGAGGGGACACTCAGATAGAATAATTCACTGACCCCTCCAACACCTGGGGCACAGAGAGGTGATGATGGGGGTTGTTTTAAGGGGTTAAACCAATGAGCTGACCCCTGGGGATGTGGTGCTGGCATTGGGTATTCCAGGGAGGGGCAATGGAATGACCCTGCTTGTGACAGAGTGGGATGGGGGGCAAATATTCCCAGGAAATTTGAGCAGTAAATCAACCCCTAGGACAGGGTGGTGGGGTTGTTGGGGTTATTCCAGGAGGATTAAACAATGAATTCATTCCCCCATCCCAGGATGGGTGTTGGACATTATTCCATGGGGGTTAAAGCAACACTCAGATCTCTAGGGTAGGGTGGGGGGACACTCAGAGGGGGGACAAAGTAATTATCTGACATAATCTTTAATTAAAATTGATTGTTTTATTTGATTGTTTGTTATTATTAAATAAATTTAATTTCTTTAATTAATTTCAGTAAATTGAGGACTGGGAATGTGGTGCTTGTGTCGAGGGTGGGGAACCTCCCAGAATGGGAGAGTGGAGCAAGGGGGGATTTCTTCCAAGGGGATTAAAGTCATAACCTGACCCTTGGAGGGGTGGATTACTCACAAAGGACTAAAGCAATGATCTCCTGGCACCCCCAGGAATGGGGGGTGGCTCCAGAGTTTATTCCAAGGGGCTTAAACAGCTCCTGACCCCTGGGAATGGGGGGGGGTGGTGGTGGGGGGGGTTATTCCAAGGAGTTTTAGGCAGTGACCTGGTGCCTGTGGGCAGAGTGGGGCAGGATTTGGAAGCAGGCAAAGCCTTGGCCCCCAGGAGCTGGTGGTGGTGTCAGGGTTTATCCCAAAATCAGAGCTCTGACCTCTCCAGTGAGTGGTGCTGGCGGGGGGGATATTCCAGGGGGCTTTAACAACAGCCTGACCCCCTGGTCAGGGTGGGAGCTATTCCAAAGGGGCCAGATCATCAATCCAATCTCCCTGTGAGAGCATGGTGCTAAGGGATATTTTTCCTAATGGATTAATGCACCGAGCAATGGGGCGTGGGGTGATTCCAGCGTGCTGACCCCCATGGACAGGGTGGGGAACAACTCCAAAGGGGCCAAATCATCAATCCAACCTCCCTGTCAGGAGATGGTGCTAAGAAAGGGTATTTTTCCAAATGGATTAATGCACCAACCACCCGCTGGGGCATGGGGTGATTCCAGCGTGCCTGACCGCTATGGACAGGGTGGGGAACTACTCCAAGGGAGCCAAACCATCAATCCAACCTCCCTGCCACAGCATGGTGCTGCGGACAGGATCCTTCCCAAAGGATTCCACGCACTGACCGACCCAAAGCATCCCCCCCCACCCTCCCTCGCAGGGGCAGCGCGATTCTGCCGGGATTACTCACGATGAGCGGCAGCGAGCAGACGGTGAAGAGCACGGTCATGAGCGCCAGCAGGACGAGGTGATCGAGCTCCTCCATGTGCGGGGCGGCGGGGCCCGGGGCCGTCCCGCGGCGGGGCTGCCTGCGGGCCATGCCGTACAGCTGCCGCATGCTGCTCACGTTGCACGCCACGATGGCCAGCACCAGCAAGCCCATCAGGCTGGCGTAGAGCACGGGGAAGCCCAGGCGGCCCGGGCCGCCGCCGGCCATGCGGATGAAGCACCAGGTGCCCGGGCAGTACTGCATGGGCTCGCCGAAGCCCAGCAGCGGCAGCGCGCAGAACAGCGCGCACAGCCCCGCGGCCGCCGGGCCCAGCGCCGCGCCCAGCCGCCGCGTCAGGTGCCGCCGGTAGAAATAGGGGTGGCCCAGCGACAGCCAGCACTCCAGAGCCATGGCCAGCAGCAGCAGCGTGGGGGCCAGCCCGAAGAAAGCCATGAGGAAGGCGAAGAGCTGGCACAGCACCCCCGGCTGCTCCTCGCCGCGCACGGGCGGCCCCAGCTGGCTGAGGCTGCGGTTGTAGGCGTAGGCTGCCAGCACCATGGGGCTGATCAGGCACTTGCCCAGCAGGTCGGTGACCGCCAGCGCTGTCACCAGCACGTAGAAAGCCGAGACCCGCGGCGGGCGGCCCCCGGGCGAGGAGCGGGAGCGGCGGCGGTGCTGGCCCAGCAGCAGCAGCGCCAGCACGTTCCCCAAAAGGCCGGCGGAGAACAGCACCGAGCTGGGCACGGCCGACTGGCCGCTCTCGATGTGGCGGCTGCTGCGGCAGCGGTAACCCTCGGCCTCCATGGGATTGCCCCGCTCCGGGATGCGCTGCCAGGGATGCCCCGCTCCGCCGGGAATGTCCCCACGCACCGCGATGGGACTGAACCCCGCACCGGGATGGGATGCGATGAACGCGATGGGATGGATGGACGGAGCGCACCGCACCGCGCCGCGGCTGCCCGTGGTGACGGTCCCCGCTCTCGGAGAGAGCAAAGCGGGAGGAGGAGGAGGAGGTGCGGTGCAAGCGGGCACGGCCCCTGGGACAGCCCCTTGTCCCGCCCGGCCCGCCCCGGCCGTCGGAGCTGGGCTGTGGAGCGGGGGGGCCGCGCTGATCCCCCAGGAGGAGGGAGGGGAAGGGCCGGGGTGAGTGCCAGGGTGAGGGTCCCAGAGGGGCTCTGGGAACGGACACGGCACGGAGGGAGCTGGAGCTGAGCCCCTCGGGGTGGGGGTGCGGGAGGGGGACAGGGCTGAGCCCCGAGGGGGTGACGGGTGCGGGGTCCGAGCACCGTGGGCGAGTGACGGGAGAGGGGGGACAGAGCCCCTGGAGGGGTGGCAGCGCCCAGGGCTGGGGCTGAGCCCAGGGAAAGGCGCTGGGGCTGATTCCCTGGGGGTGACAGGGCCCAGGGCTGGGGCTGAGCCCAGAGAAAGGCGCTGGGGCTGATTCCCTGGGGGTGACAGCGCCCAGGACTCGGGCTGAGCCCTCACACAGAACAGGGAAAGGCGCTGGGGCTGATTCCTTGGGGGTGACAGGGCCCAGGGCAGGAGCTGAGCCCTCACACAGACAGGGAAAGGCGCTGGGGCTGATTCCCTGCGGGTATCACAGGCCACAAGCCAAAGCAGTGCTAAGTGTCCCTACCCGCCGCAGCACGAACGGGGTGATCCTTCAGATCCCTTCCAAGCCAAACAATTCTGGGATTTTAGGCTATGAGCAGGTGGCACATCTGCCTGCAGCCCATCCCGCAGGTGTTTCTGATCCCCCAGCCCTGGCAGTGCCCTCTGTGCCAGCGGCAAAGCCCGGGAAAAGTCCCCGGAGCTCCTGTCAGGAAAAGCAGCTCCGACCGCAGCCCCGCGGCTGCAAACACACACACAGCGCCTTGCAGGATGCATGTGATGATGAATAAGCACGAAACCGTGCCTGTCTGCTCTCAGAGAACTCCTTGCTACCCTGGATGAGTGTACTCGAAGGGCAGGGGAGTATCAAGATGACAGCAGGGACGGGAAAGGGGGTTTGAGGGGCCAGACTCAGCACGGCAGGTTTTAGTGGTAGCTCTTGTGATTCCTCCAGCAGTGAGGGCAGGGACTGTTTGTGGCAGAGCAAGGGAAAGTCCCGGGTCCGGAAGAAATCAAGATAAACTCGTTGCAGCTCAGCTCTCACCCACGGTCGGTCGGTGTTGAAGTGCTGCCCTCATTAGGGCTGAGCGCGAACCCAGAGGCCGCTTCCTGCCTGGGGCCCCCGGGGAGAGGAAATTCAGGCTGCCCTGGGAAGCAATCCGAGTGAAACCCTCCAAAATAGCTCCTGGAAAACACCCAGCGCCTTCCCGAGCTGACCCTGCGCTCTGGTCCCTGCGGGAATCCCAGCAGCAGGGAATGGGGGAAGGCAGATGTGATCCCTCAGCTTTTCCCCAGGGTGAAGGTGGGGAAGGAGGGCCCAGCACCTCTGCAGAGCTGATTTAGGGGGAGCACAATGCCTGTCCTGATCCCTGGAGCAGCTGCTGTGATGCTGGAAATGCCAGGGAGGACCCACTGGCACAGGGTGCCCGGAGCAGCTGTGGCTGCCCCTGGATCCCTGGCAGTGCCCAAGGCCAGGCTGGGCAGGGCCTGGAGCAGCCTGGGATGGCGGAAATTGTCCCTGCCATGGCAGGGGGTGGCACTGGATGTCTTTTAAAGATGCTTTCCTACCCAAACCATTCTGGGTCCTGTGACCACCCCAGGGATGGGATCAGCTGAGCTGTGACCCCACACACTCCACATCTGCTCTGAAGGGGAAGAGAATGCAGTCTGGGCTGCTTCCCCAGCATGGGAAAGTCCCTGCACAGCCACCACAAGGCCAAGGTCAGTGGCAATTCCACACTTGCCAAGAGGAGGAGGAAGAACTGAGACCAAACCCAGCCCCTGCTGGAGGTGGGTGCTGCCCCGGGTTGCACCAGCTGGAAACCCCGAAGGATCAGGAGGTGCTGCTGCTCCTTTCCCCCTGCACTGCTCCATGGGGACAGCCTGGGATGGAGAAGGGAATTTTTGGGACCATCAGTGTGGCTCTGATGCCCTGGGAGCAGGCACGGGAGGCACCACCCAGTGCAGGTGAGGCTGGGGATGATTCCACCTGTCTGGATTCCTTCCCCTGCTGCTGAGGATGGCCAAACACATCAAGGGCCTGCTGGAAGCCTGGATGCTGAGAAATTGAGATTTTCTCTGTTAAAAGGCACAAACCCTCAAGAGAACACTGCATTGACCTGAGGTTGTGGAGAAGCTTC
The DNA here is from genome assembly GCF_047830755.1 of Zonotrichia albicollis. Taxonomy (NCBI): domain Eukaryota; kingdom Metazoa; phylum Chordata; class Aves; order Passeriformes; family Passerellidae; genus Zonotrichia; species Zonotrichia albicollis. The sequence goes on from NC_133824.1 coordinate 61,578,049, forward strand.
CAAAATGGAATGACAGAACTGAGTTTATGGGTGGGGAGTTTGAATAGAAGTGTGTAATGCCACAGGGTAGAAAACTTAGAGTTTAAGGGTTTAGAATGTAATAATATGTATAGAGCAAGATAGAGATTTTAGGGAGGCTGATCCTTCTTGCTCTCCTGAGGGTCTGTGCCTTTAAACACAGAAAATCTAAAATTCTCAGGCATGCAGGGCTCCAACAAGTGCCCATCCTTCCCTGTGGACAGGGATGGATCCCTGGAGCCAGGCTCAGGCTGGGAGAGGTGTCCAGCCAGGAATGTAAGCACAGACTCATCTCCCTCCTCCATCTCCGGGCGTGGGCAGCCAGGTCCCATCAAATCCCCATTTAGCTCTTCCCCGGGGGTCATTTGCATAAATTGCGGCTATTAGGAGAGGGGAAAATTATTTGGAGAAAGTCTCATCGCCAAGGATGACGAATCTGCCCCGTGCATTCGTCACTCTTCCGACGTGACCCTCTTCTGGCTGGTCACATTCCTGGAGGAGAGGAGGAGGGAAAAAAAAAAAAAAACCGGAATAAAAACAACCCAAAACGGAAGAAAAAGCAGCCACAAACCCCAGAGACAAATGAGGAGCTGGAAAAACTTGAAGCATCCACAAGGAATTTTAGTTGTTTCGTTTTTTGGTTTTTTCCCAAAACTTTTGTTGACTCCTTCCAGCTTTTCCTTGCCAGATTTTGCTGAGGATCTCCTGCCTTGCTGCTGTACCAAGATTTTTCCAAGCCTGGCTTTTCTTTACAGCTTCTCCCTGCCAGATTTTGGTGAGGATCTCCTGCCCTGCTGCTGTGATGAGTTTTTTCCAAGCCTGGCTTTTCCTTCCAGCTTTTCCTTGCCTGGTTTGGTGAGGATCTCCTGCCTTGCTTCTGTGCTGAGTTTTTTTCCAAGCCTGGCTTTTCCTTCTAGGTTTTCCTTGCCAGATTTTGGTGAAGATCTGCTGCCTTGCGTCTTTACCAAATTTTTCCAAGCCTGGCTTCTCCTTCCAGGTTTTCCTTGCCAGATTCTGGTGAGGAGCTCCTGCCCTGCTGCTGTGATGAGTTTTTCCAAGCCTGGCTTTTCTTTACAGCTTCTCCCTGCCAGATTTTGGTGAGGATCTCCTGCCTTGCTTCTTTACCAATTTTTTCCAAGCCTGGCTTTTCCTTGCCAGATTTTGGTGAGGATTTCCTGCCTTGCTTCTTTACCAAAATTTTCCAAGCCTGGCTTCTCCTTCCAGCTTCTCCCTGCCAGATTTTGGTGAGGAGTTCCTGCCTTGCTTCTGTACTGAGTTTTTTCCAAGCCTGGCTTTTCCTTCCAGCTTTTCCTTGCCAGATTTTGGTGAGGAGCTCCTGCCTTGCTTCTGTACCATATTTTTTCCCAAGCCTGGCTTTTCCTTCCAGTGTCTCTGCTGCCTGCCTGCTCTTTGTCAGGAGCACGGGATTCTCTCCTTTCACTCAGCTCTCCCTTTGGAAGTGTTTATCCTGGTGTCTGGAAACCCTCATTTAGATCCCCAGGAGGGTTTTGGAGGGCTGGAACTGAGGCTTTGGCAGCTCCTGCTGGACATTCCCAGGCTGGGAAAAGCTTTTTCCTTGCCTGGGAGCCTCTCCCTGGTGCTTCCAGCCCCATCCCGGGGACCCTCCTGGGCTCCTTCCCCAGCTCTGCTTCCCCCAGACTGAACAGGATTTCAGATTTTCACTCTTTCCAGGTGGCAGGATTTGGGGATTTGGGGGTATGAGGATTTGGGGGTTTGGGAATTTGGGGGTTTGGGAATTTGGGAGTTTGGGGGTTTGGGGGTTTGAGGATTTGGGGGTTTGGGGATTTGGGGGTTTGGGAATTTGGGAGTTTGGGGGTTTGGGGGTTTGAGGATTTGGGGGTTTGGGGATTCGGGGATTTGGGAATTCGGGGGTTTGGGGATTTGGGAGTTTGGGGATTTGGGAGTTTGGGGATTTGAGGATTTGGGGATTTGGGAGTTTGGGAGTTTGAGGATTTGGGGGTTTGAGGATTTGGGGATTTGGGGGTTTGGGAATTCAGGGATTTGGGAATTTGGGGGTTTGGGGATTTGGGAGTTTGGGGGTTTGAGGATTTGGGGATTCGGGGGTTTGGGGATTTGGGGATTTGGGGGTTTGGGGATTTGAGGGTTTGGGGGTTGGGGGATTTGAGGGTTTGGGGGTTTGGGAGTTTGGGAATTTGGGAGTTTGGGGATTTGGGAGTTTGGGGATTTGGGGGTTTGGGGATTCCCAGCTCCCTGATGGAGGCAGGAGTTGCCAAAAGGATGTGCTGAGAGCTCGGGGTGGCACCCAGGGATGGGGGCACAAAGATGGGGAACCCTCACCCTGGGGACATGCTGGGGTTTTTCATCCCTCAGAACAGTGGGGTTTGGGTTGGGTTTTTTTTTGGTTAATTTGGTTTTTTTTTTAAATTTATTTACTTTTGTTTGTCTGTTTGGTTTTCTTTGTTTTTTGGGGGGTTTTTTGATTTTTTTTTTTGTTGGTTTGTTTTGTTGGAGGGTTTTTTGTTGTTGTTTTTGGGGTTTTGTTTTTGGTTTTGGGGTTTTATTTTAGATGGGGTTTTTTGGTTTTTGGGATTTTTTTCTTTTGGTTTTATTTGGAATTTTTTTGGGGGTTTTTTTTTGGTTTTTTTTTGTTTTGGTTTTATTTTGGGTGTGTTTTTTTGGTTTTTTGAGGGTTTTTTTGGTATTGGTTTTGGGGTTTCATTTTTGTTTGGGGCTTTTTTGTTCCTTTTTTTTGTTTTGTTTTTGGGTTTTTTTGTTCCTTTTAAGTTTTTTTGTTCTTTTTCTCCTTTGTTTTGTTTTTGGGGTTTTTGTTTGTTTGTTTGGGTTTTTGTTTGGTTTTTGATTTTTTATTGTTGTTTTGGTTTTATTTTGGGTGTGTTTTTTGGTTTTTTTGAGTTTTTTTTTGGTATTGGTTTTGGGGTTTCTTTTTTGTTTGGGGCTTTTTTGTTCCTTTTCTCCTTTGTTTTGTTTTGGGGGTTTCTTTGTTTAAAAGGAACAGGGTCTTAAAATTCTTTTTCTTCTTTGTTTTCTTTGCTGAGGTTTTTTGTTTGGTTTGGTTTTTTGGGGTTTTTGTTTGGTTTGGTTTTTTGGGGTGTTTTTGGGGTTCTTTAAAGTGTTTTTATTTGTTTTTTTTTTCTGGGAACACGCACCGAGCACCTTATACAAGCCCAAACCTCCCCGATTTAATTTGATAAACGCATCCAGCGCTTCCCCCCATCCTGCCTGTGGCGGCGTCGCCAGCAGAGGGGACTTTGGGACTTTGGGACTTTGGGATTTTCGCTCCTCTTGGGGACGGCGCCATCCCCGCCCTGAGCCGGCGGCTGCGGCCCCGCCGATTGTTCCCAGCTGCGGGCAGGTCCGGGGGAGGATAAAAACCCCGGGAAATCGGGAGTTGTGTTGGGAATTGCGCCCTGGGAGGGTCCGGGGGCTGCCGGCATCGCATCCCATCCCATCCCATCCCATCCCATCCCATCCCATCCCATCCCATCCCATCCCATCCCATCCCATCCCATCCCATCCCATCCCATCCCATCAGGAACAGAGGGGAGGGAGATGGAGCAACGCTGTGCCGGGCATTGCACAAGGGTTTGTCCCGGGCCAGGCACGGCCGGGAAGGGGAAGGAAAGCGGGTTTGGGATCGGGGGAGTTTCCAGCACAACCGAGGGGGAGCCACGGGCAGGGGGAGCCGGGCAGGGCTGGGAGGGACCTGGAAATGCGGGGGGAGAACAGGGAGGGATCGGGCCGGGAATGGGGAGGGACGGGGTGGGGGGGGGGAGAAAGGCGGGGAGGAAAGAGAGGGAGGAAGGGAATTAGAAAAGAAAGAAAAGGGGAAGGGAAGGGAAGGAAAAAGGAAAGGAAAGGAAAAAGAAAAATAAAGGAAAGGAAAGGAAAAAGGGGGAAGGAAATGAGAGAAAATGAAAGTAAAAAGGAAAGGAAAAAGAAAAGGGGGGAAGGAAATGAGAGAAAATGAAAGGAAAAAGGAAAGGAAAAAGAAAAGGGGGGAAGGAAATGAGAGAAAATGAAAGGAAAAAGGAAAGGAAAAAGAAAAGGGGGGAAGGAAATGAGAGAAAATGAAAGGAAAAAGGAAAGGAAAAAGAAAAGGGGGGAAGGAAATGAGAGAAAATGAAAGGAAAAAGGAAAGGAAAAAGAAAAGGGGGGAAGGAAATGAGAGAAAATGAAAGGAAAAAGGAAAGGAAAAAGAAAAGGGGGGAAGGAAATGAGAGAAAATGAAAGGAAAAAGGAAAGGAAAAAGAAAAGGGGGGAAGGAAATGAGAGAAAATGAAAGGAAAAAGGAAAGGAAAAAGAAAAGGGGGGAAGGAAATGAGAGAAAATGAAAGGAGAAAGGAAAGGAAAAAGGAAAGGAAAAAGGGGGAAGGAAAGGAGAGAAAATGAAAGGGGAAAGGAAAGGAAAAAGAAAAGGAAAAGGGGGGAAGGAAAGGAGAGAAAATGAAAGGGGAAAGGAAAGGAAAAAGAAAAGGAAAAGGGGAGAAGGAAATGAGAGAAAATGAAAGGAGAAAGGAGAAGAAAAAGAAAAGGAAAAGGGGGGAAGGAAATGAGAGAAAATGAAAGGAGAAAGGAAAGGAAAAAGAAAAGGAAAAGGGGGGAAGGAAATGAGAGAAAATGAAAGGAGAAAGGAAAGGAAAAAGAAAAGGAAAAGGGGGGAAGGAAATGAGAGAAAATGAAAGGAGAAAGGAAAGGAAAAAGAAAAGGAAAAGGGGGGAAGGAAATGAGAGAAAATGAAAGCGGAAAGGAAAGGAAAGGAAAGGGAAAAAGAGGGAAGGAAATGAGAGAAAATAAAAGGAAAAAGGAAAAGAAAAAGAAAAGGAAAAAGGGGGAAGGAAATGAGAGAAAATGAAAGGAAAAAGGAGAAGAAAGGAGAAGGAAAAGGAAAAAGGAGGAAGGAAGGAAGGGAAAAAGAGGAGAGGGAGAGGAAAAGGAAAAAGGGGGAAGGAAGGGAAGAGGAGAGGGGAAAGGAAAGGGGGAAAAGAAAAGGAAAAAGGGAGAAAGAAAATGAAAAAAGGGGAAAGGCGAACAGAAGGAAGGCACCTGTTGGGCCCCGGTGTGTCCCGGGTGCAGCTCTGACCATCCCCTGTGTCCCGGCTGTGCCACCCCGGGGAGTGTGAGGGGGGCGCTTGTCCTGAGCAGGGACCAGCGGGGCTGGGGGGGCACAGCGAGGGGTCCCGCGGGTCCGTGTGTCCTTCCGTGGGTCCGTGTGTCCGTCCCGCGGGTCCGTGTGTCCCATCGGCGCGGGCTGCGCGTCCCGCTGCGGGCGGCAGGCGGCGGCAGCGCCCGGGATCACCGGGTTTTGTTGGGATTACCGGGATTTCTGGGCTCACCGGGACCGGCCCCGCTCCCCGCCCCACCCCGCTCCTTTTCCTCCCCTCCCTGCCGTGCCCAGCGCCACCCGGCCCATCCCATCCCACCCAAAGTGCTGCCCCCAGCATCAGAGGGACCTGGAGCGGCTCCAAGGGCTGGAGCCAGGCTGGGAGAGCTGGGAATGTTCCCCTGGAGAGGAGAAGGCTCCAGGGAGAGCTCAGAGCCCCTGACAGGGCCTGAAGGGGCTCCAGGAGAGCTGGAGAGGGACTGGGGACAAGGGATGGAGGGACAGGAGCCAGGGAATGGCTCCCAGTGCCAGAGGGCAGGGATGGATGGGAGATTGGGAATTGGGAATTCCTGGCTGGGCTGGAATTGCCAGAGCAGCTGTGGCTGCCCCTGGATCCCTGGCAGTGCCCAAGGCCAGGCTGGACAGGGCTTGGAGCAGCCTGGGATGGTAGAAGGTGTCCCTGCCCATAGCACAGGGTGGAACGGGATGATTTTTAAGATCCCTTTCAACCCAAATCCATCCTTCCTTCTCTCCATCCCTTTTTCCCTCCATCTCTCTTTTCCTTCCTTCACGAGCAGCCCAAACCTCCTTGGGGAAAAAAAAAATCCCCAAAAGATTTCAATCTCAGTTTAAGGGGAGAAAAATCCTGAAGTAAAAAATAAAATAAAACCTCAAGAAACATAATAATTAAATCCAAGCAGGCTGGCTGATTGCTTTAGGCACGGAAAGGCTGTGAACCCCACACATGGGAGGATTTCCATCCCTCTGGATGTCCGTGTGTCCCTGTGGGAGCACAGCCCGTCCTGGGCGGAGCAGGCAGCTCCCAAATGTGCTGCCCATGTGTGCCGCGATTTCCCATTGAATTTCCAGCTCCCCCAATCCCTCTGTCCCCATTTAGCCGGGATCACTCAGCCCTAAAATCCCTTTTAGCCTGCAATGCCGCCGGCGCTGCATTCGTCTCCAATTTACAGAACAAATCCATCCTCCTGCAGCCCGGGCGGGCCCTGCTGACCCTGGCACTGCTGGCGCTGGATTTTGGTCACAGAGGATGCAGGGGACACGTGTCGAGGGGCAATAACCTCCTCACCCAGCGGGACAAAGGCTGGCGGGGCAGATGGGGCCGGGGAAATGCGGCCGGGAGAGGATTTGCTGCTCCCAGGAGCTGTCAGGGGCAGACAAAGGCAGGAAGCGGATAAATGCAGGGAACGAGGCTAATTGCTGGGATTAGTCACCCCCCCGAGCCCTCCGGGGCTGCAGGGTCAGGGATGGAGGCCCCAGGAGGTCAGGAGAGGAGAGATGAGCTGGAAAGAGGTTTTGGGGAGAGATTTGGGTTTGTTAGTGTTGAAAATCGGTTAGAAACTGCTGTTAAATAGTTGACAGATAGTTATGCGTGTGCCGTTGATTTGGTTATGTTTTGGTTTGGAAAGACGGGAGTCTGCTAAGGAAGGCAGGAGCCTCCCCTGAAATGGAGAATGTGAACCCTCCCCACCCCTCTGAATTGCCATAAATTTTAAATTAAGGGGCTCGCAGGCAAAAATATATGGGAGCAGAAATAACAGTTCTTTAATAGGGAAAGGAGAAAAATAAAAGGATAAAAAGATAAACAATGCAGTACACTAGAACAACCCTGACAGAGTCAGAACCCAGCCTGACACCCTGTGGGTCAGGCTGTTGGCAGCAGTGCCATTGGAATTGTGGCTCAGCCCTCCTGCAGTGTCAGGGCTGGTTCTGCTGGAGCAGGGATCCTGTAGAGAAGGATGTATTCTGCCTGTGGAGATCCAGGGGAGGAGGCAAATCCTCTGGGGAATCCAGTGGAGAAGCCGTGCTGGTGTTCCAGAATCTCCAGATTGTATCCAGGCAGGAATGCTTGGCTGGTGTTCCAGAATCTCCGGATTATATCCAGGCAGGAATGCTTGGCTGGTGTTCCAGAATCCCCAGATTGTATCCAGGCAGGAATGCTTGGCTGGTGTTCCAGAATCTCCGGATTATACCCAGGTAGGAATGCTTGGCTGGTGTTCCAGAATCCCCAGATTGTATCCAGGCAGGAATGCTTGGCTCCTCCCTCTGGGCTCCCATCTCCCAATGGGATGCTGTAGTTCTTATCAGCCACGCAGGGACATTCAATGGCTGTTATCAGCAGATGTTCCCTCCCGAGGGAGGAGTGGGTGTGATCACTCAAAGAGAGAGATAAGGCAAACTGCCCACTTGGCAAAGGTAATCTGCCATACAGATGGTAATGGAAAACATCTTGCATTGCAATCTGGAACAGTTATTATATTGTAAAAGGGGTTAAAAGGGGAGTTATGAGAAATCAGGTACTCAAGGTACCATAACACAGCTCAGTAAAGTGCAGCACCCCCAAGGTACCCCCAAGGCAAATGAGTCAGCCTGCACAGAACTGCAATGGGCCAATCAAGAGCCTTAAACCTTCATGCAAATGAAGGATCCAAAAATAAACCAATCCAAAGGGACAAAAACAGGACAAAAAGGGGCTTCTGACCCACTGAATTGTGCTGCTCTACCTGAAACATCAGGGCCATCGCTGCTGAGCAGCCCCAGCGCCGGCACTGCTTCATCCTTGATGTCCCCAATGGAGTGGCACAGCTTCCCTGCGTCAAAAGCTCCTTTTTATCCTCTTTTTTGTCCCTTTGGATTGGTTTCCTTTTGGATCCTTCATTTGCATGAAGGTTTAAGGCACTTGATTGGCACATTACAGCTCTGTCCAGTCTGGGGTGTGCTGCACTTTACTGAGCTGTGTTATGTTACCTTGAGTACCTGATTTCTCATAACTCCCCTTTTAACCCCTTCTACAATCTAATAACCAAATGAACAGTACATGCTTAACCATCTATCAACTATTTAACGACAGTTTCTAAGCTATTTTTAACATTAGGGCTGTGGGAAGGGCTGAACCCCATCTCTGATGGTGCCCCCGGGGCAGGCTGTGGGATCCCAGCTTCCCCAGGAGGAAAGGACCTTAAATCCCACCTCATTTCATGGGCATGTGTCCCTGCCCATGAAACTAGATGGGATTTAAGGTCCTTTCCAACCCAAACCATTCTGGGATTCCCTGTTCACTCCCAGCTGGGGACAAGCTGGCCAGATTCCAGGGGCGCCTAATCCATGCAACAAATAAAGCCTAATTCTGCAGCAAACTCTTGATTTGGGGTATAAACACCCGAGGAAGGGTCTCAAAGCTGCAGCAGCTCAGCCCAGCACGTGCTGGGGGCAGAGGCCTGGGATGGGGCAGGATCAGACCTGTGCAGGGGAGGGTTTGGGTTGGATTTCAGGAAAATTTTCTTTCCCCAGAGGGTGCTGGCACTGCCCAGGCTCCCCAGGGAATGGTGACATTCCCGAGGCTGCCAGAGCTCCAGGAGCTGCCAGGGATGCCCAGGGTGGGATTATTGGGGGTCTGTGCAGGGCCAGGAGCTGGGCTCTGATCCTTGGGGGCAGTTCCAGCTCAGGGAATTCTGTGATTCTGCTCTGGAGAGTGATGGGGACAGGCAGTGTGTGTCTGCTCTGTGCTGCAGGGACAAACAGAGACTCCCTGGAAACACCCCTGATTTTATCCCTGCTCTGAGCTCTGATTTTCTCCCTCTCTGGGCCCTGATTGTATCTCTGCTCTGAGTCCTGATTGTATCTCTCCTCTGGGCTCTGATTTTCTCTCTCTCTAAACCCTGATTTTATCCCTGCTCTGAGCTCTGATTTTCTCCCTGCTCTGAGCCCTGATTTTCTCCCTGCTCTGAACCCCGATTTTCTCCCTGCTCTGAACCTCGATTTTCTCTCTGCTCTGAGCCCTGATTTTCTCCCTGCTCTGAACCCCAATTTTCTCCCTGTTTTGAGCCCTGATTTTCTCCCTGTTTTGAGCCCTGATTTCCCCTCTGCTCTGGGCTCTGATTTTCTCTCTCTCCGAGCCCTGATTTTCTCCCTGCTCTGAGCCCGATTTTTCTCTGAGCCCCGATTTTCACTCTGCTCTGAGTTCTGATTTTCTCTCTGCTCTGAGCCCTCTCCCTCCTGGATGCCCCAGCACAAACCCATCTGTGCTGCTCATTTCCCTGCAATCCCCTCTGCCAGGGAATTTGCTGGAGCCTGGACCAAATAAGGAGCTCCTGGCCAATCTTGGGGAGCAGGAATCAGAGTCAGGCAGGGCTGGGAGCTCCCTGCGAGCTCTGTGCCTCTCAGGGCTCCTCACGCTCATCCGGCAGCTGCCGGAGCAAAAACAGCTTTGCTGCAATATTTAGAGAGAGGAAGGAAGGAAGGAAGAAAGGAGAGCCCCAGAGGTTTAAATTAAAAAAAAAAAAAAAAACAACTTTTCTTTACCTTTCTGTCTTAAAATACATTGTAAAACCTGGAGTGTTTCTTGGGCTGGGGCTCAGATGGCTCAGGGAGTTTTTTCCGTGTTTTTCCATCCTGTGAGTTTTCAGCTCCTCGGGATGTTGGGAGAGCTGAGCTCCCACTGAATCCTCCCAGCTGCATAATCCTGGAATCCCAGAAGGGTTTGGGTTGGAAGGGACCTTAAATCCCATCCCATTCCAGCCCCTGCCATGGGCAGGGACAGCTCCCACCAGACCTGGTGGCTCTGAGCTTCATCCAGCTTGGTTTTCCTCTCTCCATGCACTGAAACCTCTTCCCACATTTCTGCTCCAGCCAGATTGCCAAGAATCCCTCTTTTTATAAAAATCTTGTTCTGGACCCCATAATTCCAACTCTCCATAGGGAAAACCTCTCTCCCACAACAGCTGTGATGTCCTGGGCAGAAAGATCTGTGCTGGGTCACAGCTGGAGAGTGGGAAATCTCTGCAGCATGGATGGCTGTCCTTGGGCAAATCCTGGATCCACTGGGAACTGAATCCATGCCTGGATCCTTTGGGAATTAAATTCATCCCTGGATCCACTGGGAACTGAATCCATGCCTGGATCCTTTGGGAAGTGAATCCATCCCTAGATCCTTTGGGAATCCATCCCTAGATCCTTTGGGAAGTGAATCCATCCCTAGATCCTTTGGGACGTGAATCCATCCCTGAATCTGCTGAGAAGTAAATCCATCTCTGCATCCATTGGGAAGAGAATCCATCCCTGGATCCTTTGGGAAGTGAATCCATCCTTGAATCCTTTGGGAATCCATCCCTGGATCCTTTGGGAAGTGAATCCATCCCTAGATCCGCTGAGAAGTAAATCCATCTCTGCATCCATTGGGAAGTGAATCCATCCCTGGATCCTTTGGGAAGAGAATCCATCCCTGGATCCTTTGGGAATTAAATTCATCCCTGGATCCACTGGGAACTGAATCCATGTCTGGATCCTTTGGGAAGTGAATCCATCCCTGAATCCTTTGGGAATCCATCCCTGGATCCTTTGGGACGTGAATCCATCCCTGAATTCCGCTGAGAAGTAAATCCATCTCTGCATCCATTGGGAAGAGAATCCATGCCTGGATCCTTTGGGAAGTGAATCCATCCCTGAATCCTTTGGGAATCCATCCCTGGATCCTTTGGGAAGTGAATCCACCCCTAGATCCTTTGGGAAGTGAATCCATCCCTGAATCCACTGAGAAGTAAATCCATCTCTGCATCCATTGGGAAGAGAATCCATCCCTGGATCCTTTGGGAAGTGAATCCATGCCTGGATCCTTTGGGAATTGTGTCCCTGCAGCAGGCCAGGGCCAGGAGCTGCTGAGTCACGAGGCGAAGCTGAGTCAAGGAATCGGGAGGAAAATGGATGAGGAGTGTTCCCAAAAATGGAGATGTGGAGAGCTGGGGGGACCTGCCCTGCTCCCAGGAAAGGAAACAGCCCCAGGGAAGGCAGGGAGAGGGAGAAACCCCCCAGGATGGCCTGAGGGACATAGAGCCACCCCACAGGAGGGCACAGCCACCCAGAGAGTGTCCCTCTGTCCCTGGCACAGCTCAGAGCTCGTTCCTGCTGCTGGAATGGGGCTCCAGATGGGGGTTCCCAGATGGCTCCTGAGGGATGAGCTCAAAGCCAGGGCTGTGCCAGGAGACCTTCCTGGGCCAGGGGCAGCTGATGGGGCCTGGGTTTGTTCTCTCTGCTTTTCCAGAGCCCCAGAAATGCTGCTGTCACATTTGGCTGGTGTTATCCAGCAGATTCCACTTATTAAGGATGGAGGAATTTTCTTTCTATCATTCCATGAAAGGAGAGGACAGCCAAGTGTGGGTCAGGCTGTGCCCCCAGGGAACAGCGACAGGAAAGAGGAAACAGCCTCAAGCTGTGCCAGGGGAGGTTTGGATTGGATATTGAGAAAAATTCTTCACAAAAAATGTTCATCCAGCTCTGGCACAGCTGCCCAGGGCAGTGATGGATTCCCCATCCTGGAGGGATTTTAAATCCATGTGGATGTGGCACCTGGCGACAGGGTCAGTGCTGGGGGAAGGTTGGACTGGACGATCTTAGAGGGCTTTTCCAACCTCAGCAATTCCATGATTCCATAAGGGAGGTCCCCAGAGATTTCTCCTTTTCTTAGGACATGAGGCCAAAACCCTTTTTGGTGCTGCCTGAGGGAGCTCAGGGTGCAGAGCCCTGTCCAAGGCAGGAGTTCCCGGCCCTTCCTGCCTTGAGCAGGGCTGGTTTCCCACATCCAGGGGCAGAAATGCTCCAAGGGCTTTGCTGCAGTGACCCACTAACCCAGCTGGCAGCGGGACCCTGCTGTTTGAGCCGTGCCAGCACTGCTGAATCCCTGCCCTCATCCCAGCCCTGCAGACATCCCAAATCCCCCATCGGCATCCTGAGAGCCTCTGCTGCTGCTGCCCCGCTCCCAGCGCCGGGAATGGCGCTTCCCTTCCCTTCCCTTCCCTTCCCTTCCCTTCCCTTCCCTTCCCTTCCCTTCCCTTCCCTTCCCTTCCCTTCCCTTCCCTTCCCTTCCCTTCCCTTCCCTTCCCTTCCCTTCCCTTCCCTTCCCTTCCCTTCCCTTCCCTTCCCTTCCCTTCCCTTCCCTTCCCTTCCCTTCCCTTCCCTTCCCTTCCCTTCCCTTCCCTTCCCTTCCCTTCCCTTCCCTTCCCTTCCCTTCCCTTCCCTTCCCTTCCCTTCCCTTCCTTTCCCTTCCTGCCCTCTCGGGAGAGGTGAGGGTTTCCTGCTGCTGCTGCCCTTATCTCTGCTCAGCAATTCCAGCGCTGCCAGGCTCGGGGGGGACAGAGCCTGCCAGGATTTCCTGCCCCGGGATTCCTCTGCTTCTCCTGCTCCTGGCTGGAGCCCAGGGGAAGGTGAGGCTTGGGCAGGACAGGGAGGTGCCAGCCCAGCCCAGCAGCCACATCTGGCAGGAGAGTGAGCACAGCCTTGTCCTGGTGCTCCCAGTTTAGCACAGGGAATTTCAGCACACTCCAGCTGGGAGTGGCTGCTGGGTGGGGACAGATCCATCCTCAGCCCCATCCCAGATTTCCCCCCGTTTCCATAATGTCAGCACATCTGTTTCTGCCCAAAATGCCTCCCAGGAAACGGCTCTGGATTGTTTTTATGCCCAAGCTGAGAGAAGGGATGGACCCTGCAGCCAGAGGCTGTGCTGAGGCACATGGAAGTGATTACAGGGTCCCTGTGCCACCACCTCCCTTCCCAGCACGGGGTGTGGGCGAGCACAGCCTGTCCCTGTCCTTGTCCCTGTCCCCATCCATGTCCTGTCCCCAGCCTCATCCTTGTCCCCATCTTCATCCTCATCCCTATCCCCAATCCCATCTACATCCCAAAACCTATTCCTGTGCCCATCCACATCCCCATCCTTGCCTCTTTCCTCACCTTCCTCTCCATTCCGTATTGCCCCTCCTCATCCTTGTCTTATCCCCATCCATATCCCCGTTCCCATCCTTGTCTCCATCTTTATCCCTGTTCCCATCCCTGTCCCCATCCCAATGCCCATCCCTGTCTCTGTCCATCCCTATCCCCATCCCTACCCATTCCCATCTCCCCATCCCAATCCTTGTCCCCATCCCAATGTCCCTGTTTCTGTCCCATCCCCGTTTCTGTCCCATTCCCACCTCCCCATCCTCATCCTTGATCCCATCCCCATCATGGTCCCCACCCTTATCCTCATCTTGTCTCCTCATCCCCTTTCTTGTCTCCATCCTCTTCCTCATCCCTATCCCAATCCCTGTTCCCACCCTCTCTAAGGCTCCCAAAGCCCCAGGGGTGCCCACACCAGCAGGATTCCGCTCCCAAGGCCAGGACAGACTCCAGCTCTTCCCATTTTTTAACTGACTGGTGCCAGTCTGGCTCAGGGAGTTGGGAAAATTCACTTTGTAGCATCCTAAAGGCTACAGGAAGCCTGGCAGCTCCTCCTTCCCTGAAAGGATTCTCAGGGCCCATGATTTGGATTTTCAACAGATCTCGTGGAGCAGCAAGGCTTTCCCTCCTTTCCCTCTGCCCATTGCCACCTCTGAGGTGCCACCAAATGCCACCATTCCCCATGGGAGTGCCATCCCAGCTGGGATCTACCCAGGCAGAGGAGCTGCTGGCCCCCTGCACCTCCCGATTTCCCTGGAGAGCCATGGAGGTGTCTGAGCTTCAAAGAAAAGCCACATTTTGGCACATTTGGGGAGCTCCTCAGAGGCTGCAGATCGTGTCCAGCTGGCCTGGACCCTGCTCAGAGTCCTAATGGTTTTCCATGGCCAGGCAAAGGACTCCTTCCAGGGGCTGGAGCCAGCCAGCTGCTGCAGCCAAGCGGCAGGGGCTCCTCCAGATGTGGCCCCAGAGCAGTGACACCCCTGGAACAGCCAGGCTTCCCTCCCAGCACCAGTGGGAGCTGCTTTCCAGCGTGAGCAGTGGGTTACACCCTGCTAGGATGGGACACAGTGACAAATCCCTGTCACTGCATAGGGTGGTGGGTGTCCAGCTGCTTCCCGTGTGAGGATTCCTGTCGGGAATGCCATGAATGTGTCCCTGATTTATTTCTCTCGACAGCCTAACGGGGGTTTGACACTTCCCCCCTTGTTATCAGGCATTCCTGGGGCATGGCCGTGCCTCGGGACAGCTGCAGCCTCCAGGCCAGGGAAAAGGGGAAACGCTCCAGGAAGCTGCAGCAGAGCTTTGGGCTGCTCCCAGCCCGGATTTCCAGGAGCACTCATGGAGCGCAGCTGGCGGGATTTGAGCTCTTCCTGCCCTCCACCGCCACCGTGGGCGCTCCCACCCCGGCCCATAGCAGGGAATTGGGAATTCTCCTGGATCGCTGCAGATCTGGACATGATGGATGGTGGCACGGAGGAAGGATAAACAGCGCTGACCCTGCATGCGTGGGGGCCGCTCGCTGACCCGGCCGAGCGCAGATTTTGGCCGGGGGCTGCCGGGTGCTCCCCCCGCGGCTCCCGGGGGATGAGGATCACGTTCCTGCCCGCCTCGGGGGAGCGGGGAGCGGCCGGAGCCTCCCGCCCAAACCGCGACCCCGGCCCCGACCCCGGCTGGACGCGGGGGCGCTGGGGCGAACCGGGGGGAATGGGGGGCTCCAAGAGGAGGGGGCTGCAAGATGGGGGTCTCCAAGAGAGAGGGGTTCCAAAATGGGGGTCTCCAAGGCGGGGGGGCTCCAAGAGAGAGGAGTTCCAAGATGGGGGGGCTCCAAGATGGGGGGGGTCTCCAAGAAGGGGGGGGCTCCAAAATGGGGGGCTCCAAGATAGGGGTCTCCAAGTGGGGGGGGGGGGGGGCTCCAAGATGAGGGTCTCCAAAAAGGGGGGACTCCAGGATGGGGGGAGCTCCAAGATGGGGGTCTCCAAGAGAGAGGGGTTCCAAGATGGGGGTCTCCAAAATGGGGGTCTCCAAGAGGGGAGGGCTGCATGATGAGGGTCTCCAAGATGGGGGTCTCCAGGAGGGGTTTCCCCCCCCTCATTCCCGGGATGCCCCCTCGGGACACCCCCGCTCCCCCCGGGATGCCGTTACCGGGGGAGGGGGGTGGGGGCCTCAGCCCTGGCCGGATTTTGGGTAAGATCTGATTGGCCCAAGCCGGGGCCGGCCGCTGTTGGGCCCCGCCCCCCGGGCTGCTCGCTGTCCCGCCCCGCGGGGCCGGGGTCGCCCCGTCCGCTCCGTCCGGCTGCGCTCGGCTCCTCCCGCTCGGCTGCTCCCGCTCGGGGCTCCCGTGGCCGCCGCGGGGATGCGGGCGGCGGCGGCGCTGCTGGCGGCGGTCCTGGCGCTGGGGGCGGCCCTGCCCCGCCCGGGGCTGCTCCCGCACGGCCCGGCCCGCGGCGATGCCCGGCTCCGGCCCGGCGACGACGAGAGCTCCCCGGGGCTGCTGCTCCGCCGCGCCCTGCGCCTCTACGGCCGCGCCGCCCGCCGCCTCTACGTGAGTGCCGCTGGCCCCGCTCCCCTCGCCCTCCCTGCCCTCCTTCCTTCCCCCCGGCCGCTCTGCCCCTGCCCTGCTTCCTCCTCTCCAGCATCTCCTTCTGTCCCTCCGTCTTCACTCCGTCCATCTCTCCACCCTCTGTCCTTCCATCTTCACTCCGTCCATCTCTCCACACTGTGTCCTTCCCTCCTTCCAGCCCTGTCTCTCTCCGTCTTCCCACTCTGCTCCCCTCCATCCTCCTTCCCTCTGGCTTTTCACCCCTCCGTCTTTCCATCTTTCCTCCTACTCGCCTCCTTCCTCTCGCCTTTACACCCCCTCCTTCTCCTCCTGCCCGCCCCTGCCCCTCCATGTGCACCTTCGCTGTCCCGCCGCGCGTGTTTTCCCCATCCATCCATCCATCCATCCATCCATCCATCCATCCATCCATCCATCCATCCATCCCTCCATCCCTCCATTTCCCCCTTCCCGCGGTCTCCTGCCCCGTGTCTCCTGAGGAACAAGAGGGCTTTCTCCTCGGCTTTCTCCCCCGCAGCTGTTCCCCTGCCGCAGCTGGGATGGCCCCCGTGCTGCAGCTCCCTGGGGGATGCAGAAGCCCGAGGTCTTTGTTTTCTGCCCGGCCCGGATGGGGCCACGCGGCCTCGGGGCTCTCCCTGCACCGAGCAGGGGGAACAGGGCCAGGGGACAGCAGTGGTGGCACCTCTGCCGTGGTGTGGTGGCACCTCTGCAGCCCCTGAGCGCCCTGCACCGCTCTCCCTGCAGGTGGGGACCAACGGGGTCATCTCCAGCCAGGATTTCCCCAGGGAGACCCAGTACGTGGATGACGATTTCCCCACGGACTTCCCGGTCATCGCCCCCTTCCTGGCCGACCTGGACACCTCTGGGGACAGAGGGAACATCTACTATCGCCAGGATGACTCCAGGGACGTGCTGGAGCAGGCTCTGGGATACATCCAGGCCGGCTTTCCCCGCTCTGCTGCCACCTTCGTGCCCACCAATGCCTTCATTGCCACCTGGGAGGAGGTGGGCGCCTACCAGGAGCTCTCCCAGGACACCGAGCCCTCCACAAAGGTGAGGCCCAGGGGCTGAGCTTGGTTCCCATCCTACACATCACTGGAGGATGAGTTTCTCTTGTGTGGCACCTAAAATTTCTTTCAGAGCAGCTGAGTGTTGGCTCCATCCATCCATCCATCCTTGGGTGAGCACCAGGAGGAAGGTGGAGCTTTCCCCCTCTGCTCAGAGCTCTGGCAGTGGTGGGGCTGTTGGCCACCAGAGGTTTAGATGTTGCCTTCATGGCTGGAGGTGCTTGAGCAAGGACATGGAGTGACAGGACAAGGGGGAATGGCTCCACATTGCTTGGATCAGATGTTAGGAAGGAATTCTTGGCTGTGAGGGTGGGCAGGCCCTGGCACAGGGTGCCCAGAGCAGCTGTGGCTGCCCCTGATCCCTGGCGGTGCCCAAGGCCCGGCTGGACAGGGCTTGGAGCAGCCTGGGACAGTGGAAGGTGTCCCTGCCATGACAGAGGGTGGAATGAGATGAGTTTTAAGATCTCAACCCAAACCATTCCATGATTCTGATTCTTTTCAGACAAAGCTTTCCAGTGCTGGCTGCTCTGGCTTTGTAGGGCAGAGGGTGGCTGGGGGCACCCTTGTTTAGGTCACCCATTGTGCTCCTGACCTTTACTGGTGGCTCAGGGTTGATCTTTCCTCCTGCCCTGCGCTGATTGCGCTGCTGGTGAGCAACCAGCTCTGGAATTTCCACCGTGGGCTGGTTTTGTGCCTGGAAAACAGGCTCAGAGGTGGCCTGCCAGCTCGGGGGGTGACCTGTGCTCTCCACCCATGGGGCTGATAGGGCTCCTGCGTGGGTGGACCTCCAGCACTGCCTGTCCCTGTCACATCGGGCTGATGATGTGCTGAGGAGGTGACAGCGATGCTCTGCCAGCTGCAGGGACTCCAGCAGGGCTGAAAAGAGGAAAACTCTGGTGATGGGCACCCAGAGCTGGGTGAGGGGTGCTGGGCTCTCCCCCAAAGCCCAGCAGCTGCCACCAGATCCCCAAGAGCCACCAGGAGCCATCCAGGGCCCTTCGGCAGTGCCTCGCTGAGAGGGAAGCCAAGCAAGGCAAGAGGCTGAGGTTTGGAAGGAGACAAGGCACATTTTTTCCTCTCATTTAAAAGCTGGGAAAGCAGCTGAAGAGATGCCATCAGGGGCCTCACAGCGACCTCGTGGCCATCGAAAACGCAGCCTCCTCTTCTTTGCTCTTCCCGGTTGTGGTTTTTCCCCGCTCTGAGAAGTTTTGGATCAGGCCTTAAAATGAAACCGGTCCTGTTTGGAAACGAGGAGCTCCAGGGAAAGCTCCTGAAATGCAGCTTGTGTCTGTGCTTTGCTGAGCTCCCCCTTCACCAAAACTGCTAAAAATCTCCCCAAACACCACTTTTTTTTTTTTTTTTTTTTTTTTTTTTTTTATCCCTGACCAAATGTGGTGTTTATGGAAACGCTGCCCTCCTGCTGCTCAGAACCAGGACTGACTCCAAAACATTTCCCCCTGCCCTGGAAAGTCACAGCTCTACTTTTTGAGCCCCAAACTGGGTTAGGATGGGGAGCAGAGGATCCCCAGACCCCCTTTTTGGGGGTCCTGCCTGGCTGGGAGGTGGCAGTGCCGTGTCCCCTCCATCTCCTTGGGACATTCTCCTGCTCCCTGCAGTGACATTTTCCCGGGCTGCACAACGGGACAAGGCTGACTCTGCTTCTCTGGGATCAAAACTTGCCCTTTTGGGCTGGAATTTGCCCTTTGCAGCTCTTTGCTGGGGGCTTTCCCCCCCTCCTTCCCTTCACCCCGCAGTGCCAGCACATCGATGTCACCCGGCGTGTCCCCCCTGCCACCCACCCCAGCCCTGCAGCTGCTGCTGCTGCGATTTGGCTGCGTGGGGGAGGAATCCAGCCCCGGGGGGGTTATTCCACCCCCCTTTCGGGGTCTCTGAATGCCCGAGTGTGTGACAGGCACAACAAGGCTCTTTATATCCCGCAGGGCCGCCAGGAAACCTAGTGATGCTCTGGGGGCCCTGCGCCCCAAAATCAGAGCGGGGGGAGCTCCCCAGCCTCACTCCCTCCCTCTGTTCCAGGGGGTGAAACTGGGAATTCAATCACTTTTCCTTCGCCCCAAAATCAGAGCAGGGGGAGCTCCCCAGCCTCCCTCCCTCCCTCTGCTCTGGAGGGTAAAACTGGGAATTCAGTCACTTTTCCTTCGCCCCAAAATCAGAGCAGGGGGAGCTCCCCAGCCTCGCTCCCTCCCTCTGCTCTGGAGGGTAAAACTGGGAATTCAGTCACTTTTCCTTCGCCCCAAAATCAGAGCAGGGGGAGCTCCCCAGCCTCGCTCCCTCCCTCTGTTCCAGGGGGTGAAACTGGGAATTCAGTCACTTTTCCTTCGCCCCAAAATCAGAGCGGGGGGAGCTCCCCAGCCTCGCTCCCTCCCTCTGCTCCGGGGTGTGAAACTGGAAATTTAAGGGAATTCAATCACTTTTCCTTCGCTCGGGCGCCGTTCCCGGTGGGAAGGGCTGCTGCTCCCTGCTCGGCGCAGGAGCTCTGTGGGGTTGGTTTTTGGGAGATTGGGATGCCGGGTGGCTCAGGAGGAATGAGGCAGGAGGAGCAGGATGTCTGTGGAGTTGGATTCTCGGTGTTTTTGGGAGATTCAGTGCAGGAGGAGCAGGAGCTCTGTGGGATTGGTTTCTCAGTGTTTTTGGGAGATTGGGATGCTGGGGGTTCACCACGGCTGTGCAGGAGGAGCAGGAGCTCTGTGGGGTTGGTTTCTCGGTGTTTTTGGAGCAGGTGGGATGTAGTGGAGTTGGTTTTTTGGTGTTTTTGGAGCAGTGGGATGCCGGGTGGCTCAGCAGGGCGCAGCAAGAGCTCTTTGGGGGTTCGTTTCTTGGCGTTTTTAGGAGATTGGGTGCAGGAGGAGCAGGAACTCTTTGGGGTTGGTTTCTTGATGTTTTTGGGAGATTGGGATGTGGGGTGGCTCAGCAGGGCTGTGCAGGAGGAGCAGGAGCTGTCTGGAGTTGGTTTCTTGATGTTTTTGGGAGATTGGGATGCCGGGTAATTCACCAGGGCTGTGCAGGAGAAGCGGGAACTCTGTGGGGTTGGTGTCTCGGTGATTTTGGAAGATTGGAATGCCGGGTGGTGCAGGAGGAGCAGGAGCTCTTTGGGGGTTGGTTTCTCCATGTTTTTGGGAGATTGGAATGTCATGGGGTTGACCAGGGCTGTGTAGGAGCAGGAGCTCTTTGGGGTTGGTTTTTGGTGCATTGGGATATTGGGTGGCTCAGCAGGATGGTGCAGGAGGAGCAGGAGATCTTTGGGATTGGTTTCTCGGTGATTTTGGGAGATTGGGATGTCAGGGGGTTCACCAGGGCGGTGCAGGAGGAGCAGGAGCTCTGTGGGGTTGATTTTTGGGAGATTGGGATGCCGGTGGCGCAGCAGGGCTGTGCAGGAGGAGCGGGAGCTGTCTAGGATTGGTCTCTCGTTGTTTTTGGGAGATTGGGATGCCGAGTGGCTCAGCAGGAGGAGCAAGAGGAGCAGGAGCTCTTTGAGGTTGGTTTCTCGTTGTTTTTGGGAGATTGGGATGCCGGGTGGCTCAGCAGGAGGAGCAGGAGCTCTTTGGGGGTTGGTTTCTCGGTGTTTTTTGGAGATTGGGATGTTGGATGGCTCAGCAGAGCTGTGCAGGAGGAGCAGGAAGAACAGGAGCAGGAGCAACTCTGTGGGGGTTGGTTTCTCGTTGTTTTTGGGACATGGGGATGCCAGGTGGCTCAGCAGGGCTGTGCAGGAGCTCTCTGGGGTTGGGTTCTCGGTGTTTTTGGGGTGGGTGGGATGTCGTGGGGTTGTTTTCTTGGTGTTTTTGGATCAGGATGGGATGCTGGGTGTCTCAGCAGGGCTGTGCCGGCTCCGGAGCTGCCCCGTCCGGGGGCTGTGCCCGCGGTGCCCCTGCCTGGCACGGCCCCAAGGCTCGCAGGGCTGGCAGGGCAGGCAGCCAGCCCACCTATAGCGGGATGTATGGGAAGCTGGGATGTTTTTTCCGCAGGAAACCGAGCTAAAATTGTTCTCAGGGACGAGCGGGGGTGTGGGCTTTCCTCTGGAGCAGGGGGTGTCGGTGGGAGGACAGGAGTGAGGGGCTCCCAGTGCAGGGGTTGCATGGCCAGGGATGCTCCTGGGACAGCCTTGCCCTGAGGGGTGGCCTGGCTGTGCCATGGGCTCCTGGGAGGATGCTGAGCACCTTCCCAGGATGTGGCATTGGGGTTTGGCTGGGCATGAGCAGCCCCAGCTCCTGTGCTTCCCCAGGAGGCCTCTGCATGATCATGGAATGGTTTGGGTTGGAAGGGCCTTAAAGAACATCCAGTGCCACCCCTGCCATGGCAGGGACACCTTCCACTGTCCCAGGGTGCTCCAAGCCCTGTCCAGCCTGGCCTTGGGCACTGCCAGGGATCCAGGGGCAGCCACAGCTGCTCTGGCAATTCCAGCCCAGCCAGGAATTCCCAAATCCCAGTCTCCCATCCATCCCTGCCCTCTGGCACTGGGAGCCATTCCCTGGCTCCTGTCCCTCCATCCCTTGTCCCCAGCCCCTCTCCAGCTCTCCTGGAACCCCTTCAGGCCCTGCCAGGGGCTCTGAGCTCTCCCTGGAGCCTTCTCCTCTCCAGGGGAACATTCCCAGCTCTCCAGCCTGGCTCCATGGAGGTGCTCTCTGTCTCAGGGCCCTTTTGGGGTGTTTGCACGCCCTGTGGTGTGTGTGGGGCTGCCTCTCACATCCCTGCTCCCCTTCCTTCACTCCTCCGCTGTGTTCCTGCCCCTCAGTGCCATCCATCTGCTCTCCCTTTGGCAGCTCAACACCTTCCAGGCAGTCATAGCCTACAACCATGAGGACACCTACAGCATCTTCCTGTACCCCGAGGGTGGCCTCCAGTTCCTGGGGACGCGGCCCAAGGAGTCCTACAACGTCCAGCTGGAGCTGCCAGCCAGGGTGGGCTTCAGCTGGGGGGACAGCGACGACCCCAAGAGGGACGGGCTCTTCCACAGCCTGGCCAGCAGCGAGCGGGCTCTGAGGGGCCTGGAGAGGTGGGTGCAACCTGGGGGGCCCTGCTGTGGGCAGGGGGAGCAGCATCACCTTCCCCCAGCCCTGGAGCCTTTCAGAGCCTGGAAAAACCTGGGGAGTGACCTTGGGGTTCTGGGCTGCACCAGGGGCTCAGCCCCACGTGCACAGGGGCTGTATTGGGGTGCTGCCACCTTTGGGGTGGCTTTTCCAGCATGGCTGTGGTGACGTTTGTGTGTGCTGTGTCCACAGGGAGAGCAACACGGGGATCCCCGGCGTGTGGGTTTTCCACGTGGGCAGCACGGAGCACGTGGAGCCGGGGGGTGGCCAGGGAGCTGCTCCTGCTGTGCCTCAGAGCCCCCCTGAGCCCCCCAACCCTGGCACCGCCAGCTACCCCCACCGTGCCTCCAGCCACACTGCCATGGCCCAGCGTCCCAGCCACGGTGGCCCGGTGCTCCTGGGCTTTGTCCCTGCCAGGAGGGACACCCAGGAGCCCAGAGGGGACGGTGGCACCGGGCAGAGCTTCTCTGCCAACCCCTCCTCCTACAGCTCGGGCCAGCACGGCGTGGGCGTGGAGGAGGACGTGCATTTCAACCCTGATGGTGAGTGGGAACAATGACCCAGTGGGGACAGTGACCACAAAAAAAGGCCCCTGGCTGGAATTTCACCCCAAGGACTGGTGCTCTAGGAGGAGCTGCTCCTGCAAAGCTGCTGCCCTTGCAGCTTCTCCTCTCAGCCCCATCCCACTGCCAAGGGAGCCACACAGCCCTGCCTGCTGGGCATGCCAAGGGGAAAGAGGGAGGTCTGGAGCTTGGGATGGGGTGGGAAGCTCAGGGGACAGGTCCCAGAATTGGCCTTGCCACCCTCCCCGCCACCAGGCCAGCTGTGGGGCCACCGTGGCACGTGCCTGGGGGAGCAGAGCCCTGTCCCAGCCAACTGCCTCCCAAAAATACCGCCAGGAATTTGATCTCGTGCCCTCTGTCAGATCCGTCTGAAATCAGGCAGCAGGTTCCAAACCCTCCACCCCCCTCAGCATCCCGGGTGACTCCCTTGGGAACCGCCACCTCCAGCTGGCTCCTTCCCAGGCGCTGCTTTCAGTGCCAAGACGGCAAAACACCCACCCCATGTGAAGGGTGGCTTTGTCACCGCGTCCCCAAGCTTCTCCCCTTGTCCCCAGTGTTCACCTACAGTGCAGCCAGCAGGGAGACGTGCGCCCAGCACCACGGGCAGTGCTCCCCTCACGCCTTCTGCACCGACTACGCCGCCGGCTTCTGCTGCCACTGCCGGGCCTCCTTCTACGGGAACGGGCGGCAGTGCCTGCCCGAAGGTACGCGGGGCGGACGGCGGGCACGGGCGGCCCCTGTGCCCCCCTGCCCGCTGCCAGGGGTGCCCATCTCCCCACCCAGGCGCCGTGCATCGCCTCAACGGCAAGGTGAGCGGGAGCCTGAGGGTGGGACGGGCGTCCGTCCGCTTCCAGGACATGGATCTGCACGCCTACATTGTGGGCAGCGACGGCAGAGCCTACACGGCCATCAGCGGCGTGCCCCAGCCCGCTGCCCGCGCCCTGCTGCCCCTGCTGCCCCTCGGCGGGCTCTTTGCCTGGCTCTTCGCCCTGGAGGAGCCTGGCTCTGAGAACGGCTTCAGCATCACTGGTGAGAGGGGATTTGGGAGGGGTGTGGCTGCTTGGGGTGGGTGGGGGATCAAGGTTTGGGGCAGCTCTGTGGTTTCTCCAGTCCCACTCACCTCTTGCTGTGACCCCCCATGCTGGAGTAGCTGGGAAGGACACTTTGGGGTTAGTTTGGGGTTTGGGGTTGTCCCTACAAATGGTGCCCGTTCCCTTTTCCTGCCCAGGTGCTGAGTTCACCCAGAACCTGGAGGTGGTGTTTTACCCCGGTGGGGAGACAGTCCAGGTCACTCAGACAGCCGAGGGCCTGGGGCCAGACAATTATTTAAGCCTCAGGACACACATCCAGGGTGAGGTGCCATTCCTGCCAGAGAACGTCACCGTCCACATCACTCCCTACGAGGAGCTCTACTCCTACTCCAGCTCGGGTAAGACCTGTGCCCACCTGCCTTCAGCCCCCTGCACACACACCCAAAAACACCCGAGCCACATCAATGCTGACACCGTTTCTCCCACATCCCTGGGGTTCTCCGTGCCATCGGGCAGCCGTGACATCCTCAGGCCATCGGGAGTACGTGGTGGCGGCGGGCACTGCCAACCAGACCCTGTCCTACCGCCTGCGCCAGAACATCACGGTGGCGGGGTGCCCGCACGCGCGGCCGCCGGCGCGGCAGCGGCTCTCGGTGGCGCGCGCCTTCGCCCTCTTCGACAGCCACGAGCACGTCCTGCGCTACGCCCTGGCCGCCCGCATCGGCCCCGCACCAGGTGAGCTCCAGCACCCACCCCCGGGTGCCAATCTGTGTGCCAACCCAGGCTGCCAGCCCTCAGAGGGGTGCTGCCATCTCCCAGTGCTGTGGTGTGCTGGCTTTGCCCAAAATCAGCCCAAAAAGAAGGGTTTTCCGAGCAGTTTGAGTGCAGCACTGCTGGCACTGGGTGGCACGGCCATGGTTGCCTGCTTGGGACAACGGTGCTGCAACACATGGGGTGTAAGTGGGGATGGTCACTCCCTGTGTCTCCCAGGTCTTTTATTCCCCCCAACATCCCTGTGTGCCTGTAAGAGCATCAGGGGTTTGCATGGTTGGGACAGACGGAGAACAGAGATCTCTGAAGCCAGGTTGTGGAAATTGGGGATTATTGCACAGGGCCTGGGTGCAGGGCCCTGCTGGGATTTGGGGTTTATTGCACAGGGCCTGGGTGCAGGGCCCTGCTGGGATTTGGGGTTTATTGCAAAGGGCCTGGGTGCAGGGCCCTGCTGGGATTTGGGGTTCATTGCAAAGGGCCTGGGTGCAGGGCCCTGCTGGGATTTGGGGTTCATTGCAAAGGGCCTGGGTGCAGGGCCCTGCTGGGATTTGGGGTTTATTGCAGAGGGCCTGGGTGCAGGGCCCTGCTGGGATTTGGGGTTTATTGCAAAGGGCCTGGGTGCAGAGGCCTTTTGGGATTTGGGGTTTATTGCAAAGGGCCTGGGTGCAGGGCCCTGCTGGGATTTGGGGTTTATTGCAAAGGGCCTGGGTGCAGAGGCCTTTTGGGATTTGGGGTTTATTGCACAGGGCCTGGGTGCAGGGCCCTGCTGGGATTTGGGGTTTATTGCAAAGGGCCTGGGTGCAGGGCCCTGCTGGGAGCTGCAGCCACAGCTGGAGCAGGCTCGAGAAAAGAGAGGGATAGAGAGGATGAGAGGGTAAGAGAGTAAAAGAGGCAAGAGAGCCAAAGCATAAGAGAGTAAAAAAGGTGAAACAGTAAAAGGCAAGAGCTAAGAGAGCAAAGTTCCTGTTACAGTACAATAAATCATCTTCTGTATTGAATATTCTGATTCTCACGAACCATTCTAATACAATATACAAATCCTATAGCATTTCCATACAGCCTATAAGAATCACTGCATCGCCATACTGTGTTACATTTTAAACCCTAAAAACTCCTCTTTGGACCCCTTCTGCCAAGCTGGCGGGGTCTGCTTGGACCCTTGGACCTGCCTGCAAGCAGAGGGTGTTGTTTCATCATGTTTCGTCAAAAGGGGATTACCATTGCTTTCCCGTTGTTCAGGGATCTCAAAGCTTGCTTTCATTTCAATCTCACTTATAGCTTCTATATTCTCAAAATCTTTTGCCAGGCAATCATATTGATCAGGCTTTCCTGTTCCATTTTCCCCAACATGTTCCCGCAGACGATGCCGAGAATCCTGGGGCGAGCCCGTGCCACGATGGCAGCCACGCGTGCGAGGCGCCGGCACGCTGCCAGCCCGGCGTGGGCACCGAGTACACGTGCGAGTGCCCAGCTGGGTACCGTGGAGATGGACGGGGCTGCCGAGGTCAGCAGGGCTGGGGTTGGGTGCTGCGGGGCAGCTCTGGTACCCACAGAGCCACAGGTCCCTGGGGAAATGCTCCAGGAGCAGACAAAAATAGGAGGGAAAAAGGAGATACAGGAGAAAAGCAAAACCAGTTGAAAAATAATTCCTGCGTTTCATAAATCCAGCCAGCTTTGTTGTTGCTCTCCTATCACTCCAAAACTCCATGTGGCAAATTTATCTTCCAATTTTAGAGTCTCTTTCTACAAGAAGCTGCCCAGTGCCTGTGAATTGCACTGCACAGTGATGATGGCGAGGAATTTGAGGATCCTGCCTTTCAATAAGGAGCAGGTTTCCCTCTCCTAAAATCCCAGGTTAAGTGACCAATCTCATCACTTAATTTCAGGAGAAGGAAACCAAGTTTTAAACCACAAATACTTGAGAACATTGGTGTGCCTTGAACAAACGCTTCTTTGTCACAACCCTACACCAAAAGCGATCTTGCTCTTTTTTTCCCCTCCTATTTCGAGCTGATTAGAAAGTTAATTCCGTAGCTGATTAGGTTTGGGATGGGCAGCATGGGGCAGGATATTCCCTGTCACACCACGAGCAGCCAGACCATGAGGATGGGGGTGTCCCACCAGCATCGGGGTGCCTGGTGTCTCCTCTTTTCCCCAGATGTGGATGAGTGCAGCGAGGGCCTGAGCCAGTGCGGGCCCTTCTCCGTGTGCCTGAACGAGCCAGGCAGTTACCGCTGCGAGTGCCGCGGCGGGTACCAGCCGGCGGGGGACGGGCAGGCGTGTGTGCGTAAGTGCTGGCCCCACCCGGGTGTGCCCCACTCCCGTGCCCTGTGGATGTGCCCTGAGCACCCCTCCCGTGTCCCCACAGCGCTGGCACCGCCGAGTGACCCCTGCGAGGCCGGGCGGCACCGCTGTGCCCCGGGGGACCGGGCGCGGTGCCTGTCCCGCGGCGATGGCCACGCCACCTGTGAGTGCCTGCCCGGCTACACCGGCGATGGCATCCACTGCTCTGGTAAGGCGGGCACGGGAGGGACCCCACACTCAGCTGTTGGGGTGTCCCTGTCCCTGCTGATCCTGTTTTCCCCTGCACAGACGTGGATGAGTGTGCTGAGAGCCCGTGTCACCCGGCCGCCATCTGCTACAACACCCCCGGCTCCTTCTCCTGCCGCTGCCGGCCCGGCTACGCGGGCGACGGCTTCCAGTGCACGTACGGTGAGATGCCCGCCCAGCCCTGTGCCCTCTCTGCCTGGCACAGCTTCCCCACTCAGCCCTGTGCCCTCCCTGACTGGCACAGCTTCCCCACTCAGCCCCGTGCCCTCTCTGCCTGGCACAGCTTCCCCACTCAGCCCTGTGCTCTCCATGCCTGGCACAGCTTCCCCAGCCAGCCCCATGCCCTCTCTGCCTGGCACAGCTTCCCCAGCTTCATTCCCCACTCAGCCCCGTGCCCTCCCTGCCTGGCACAGCTTCCCCACTCAGCCCTGTGCCCTCCTTGCCTGGCACAGCTTCCCCACTCACCCCACTGCCCTCCCTGCCTGGCACAGCTTCCCCGCTCAGCCCCGTGCTCTCCATGCCTGGCACAGCTTCCCCACTCAGCCCCGTGCCCTCCCTGCCTGGCACAGCTTCCCCAGCCTCATTCCCCACTCAGCCCCGTGCCCTCCTTGCCTGGCACAGCTTCTCCACTCAGCCTCGTGCTCTCCATGCCTGGCACAGCTTCCCCAGCCAGCCCCGTGCCCTCTCTGCCTGGCACAGCTTCCCCGCTCAGCCCTGTGCTCTCCATGCCTGGCACAGCTTCCCCAGCCAGCCCCGTGCCCTCTCTGCCTGACACAGCTTCCCCACTCAGCCCTGTGCTCTCCATGCCTGGCACAGCTTCCCCAGCCAGCCCCGTGCCCTCTCTGCCTGGCACAGCTTCCCCAGCTTCATTCCCCACTCAGCCCCGTGCCCTCTCTGCCTGGCACAGCCTCCCCAGCCTCACTGTCCCCTTTTCTTGTTTTCCAGCAGCAGAGGGGAACCCGCAGCGCCTCACGCCGTGCCAGCACGAGCGGATGTACCCGCGGGAGGTGCCACCCCTGGGCGACGGCCACGTGCCCCAGTGTGACGAGCAGGGCCGGTACCGGCCCCTGCAGTGCCACAGCAGCTCCGGGCACTGCTGGTGTGTGGATGCTGCAGGGCAGGAGATCGCTGGCACCCGGACAGCGCCGGGCACCACCCCACCTCGCTGTGGGAGCCCAGGTCAGTGACACCCTCTGGGGCTGGGTCCTTGGGCATCTGGGTGGTGTCCCAGTGGCTCCCCACTTTGGCCCAGCCACCAGCAGTGTGGGGACAATGAGGCCACTGAATGCAAGGGAGTCATAAACTAAACAGCCATAAACTAAAACTTGAGGGGTTTCATCTCAGCTTGAGGGAGAATTTCCTAATGCTGAGGGTGGCAGAGCCCTGGAAAAGTTGCCCAGGGAGAGTGTGGAGTATCCCTCTCTGGAGATATTTCAAACCCACCTGGACACATTCCTGTGTCACCTTCTCCAGGTGACCCTGCCTTGGCAGGCAGGTTGGACTGGAGGATCTCCAGAGGTCCCTCCCTTCCAACCCTAAGGATTCTGTGACTCTGTGACCCTCTGCTCAGTCACTCTTCTGAGGCTTCACTGTGGGCAGGATGCTGCCAAGTGGGTGCATTGAGGGGCTCCTGGGTGTTTAGGGTGCCCTGGCCCATTGGGTTACAGTGTTTGTGGCCATTGGGCCACCTCCTGTGTCAACTTATGATGGAGGCAACAGCTGTGGGGTATTGAGGGGGCTGGAGTGGGGCAGGCACTGGTAGACAGGGGACAAGTGATGCCAAGGTGGCTCTAGAGGAGCTGGTGGCACCCCCTGAAGCCGGGCTGGGGGCGTTTGCTGCCAGCAGAGTCCATCCAGCAGCTGACGCCATGCGAGCACGCGCGGATGTACCCGCGGGAGGTGCCACCGGGGCCGTCCCCCGTGGGCGATGGCCACGTGCCCCAGTGTGACGAGCAGGGCCGGTACCGGCCCCTGCAGTGCCACAGCAGCTCCGGGCACTGCTGGTGCGTGGACGCTGCCGGACAGGAGATCGCCGGCACCCGGACAGCACCGGGCACCACCCCACCTCGCTGCGGGAGCCCAGGTCAGTGACACCCAGGGGGGACAGGGGGACACAGGGCTCTGCAACGCCCCGAGTCACCCAAATAGCGTGGTGACTGTCACCCTCGCTTTGCAGAGCCCACCGAGCGGCCCCCCAGCATGTGCGAGCGCTGGCGGCAGAGCCTGCTGGAGCACTACGGGGGCAGCCCCCGCGGGGACCAGTACGTGCCGCAGTGTGAGCCCAGCGGGGACTTTGCCCCGCTGCAGTGCCACGGCGACAGCGGCTACTGCTGGTGCGTGGAGCAGAGCGGCCGCGAGATCCCGGGGACGCGCTCCGAGCCCGGCACCACGCCGCCCTGTAAGCGCCCCAAAGGCACCCTGGGCACCCCCAGCTCTGGCGTGGAGCCGAGGGGGTGACCCTGAGCCGTCTGTGTCCCTTCTGACACGCCAGGTCTGCCCAGTGTGGCCCCACCCAGCGTGCGGCCCGAGCCCCGGCCCGACGTGTCCCCTCCGGCCTCAGGGACGTTCCTGCTCTACGCGCAGGGCCAGCAGATCGGGTACCTGCCCCTGAACGGCACCCGGCTGCACAAAGAGGCCGCCAAGACCCTGCTGTCCCTGCATGTACGGTACCCGTGGGGTGGGCAGGGGGCGCAGCAGCACCCAGGGGGCTGGGACAGGCTGGGGCCCTGGTTTCACCTCTGTCTGAAGCGCTTGTCAGGGTTTGAGGGGTCACCTCTTGGGGACATTGGCTGTGCTGGATGCCTTGGTGGCACTTTGGATGAGTGACAGGATGAGGAGGCTTGGCTTCCCAATGACGGAGGTTATTGGGATGTAATTATTGACTGGGGGGTTGGGGAGGCCCTGGCAGAGGGTGCCCAGAGAAACTGTGGCTGCCCCAATCCCTGCAAGTGTCCAAGACCTGGTTGGAGCAGCCTGGAACAGTGGAAGGTGTCCCTGCCCATGGCTGGGGTGGAACTGAATGTTCTTTAAGGTCCCTTCCAACCCAAGCCATTCTGGGATTCTGTGGGTTCTATTTTCACCTTCCTCCAGCCATCCCCAGTAGAGGGACAGGTCTCAGACCAGTCCCAGACCTGGAACTGCTCACAAAGATGCTCCCAGAGCTCCCCAGGGCTGGTTTTAGCCTGGATTTCCAGCTGCAGGGCTGGCCTTTTTTCCTTCCTTGGACTCCCCTTGGAGCGTGGCCACGTGCCTCTGCAGCCAGGCCAGAGCAAGGCAGAGGAATGCTGAAATCTGGGCCAGGACCCTCCCTGCTCCCTGGGGAAGTGAAGGATCTTGCCAAGTATTCCCTCTCCCCATCCTGAATGTCATTCCCCGGGCTGGCTTCACTCTTGGAGCACCCTCTCCTTCAAATCCATCTGGATGTGGGTGTGAGCTGGCCTAAAATCCTCTGCTGAGGGGTTCAGCTGGGAGGGTGCAGTGGGCACAGAGCAGAGTCTTGCTGGGGAAATGGGATTTGAGTGTCATTCCCACTTTCAGCATGTCCCAGGCAGCTCTCAGTGCCAGCTGATGGGCTGAGGTTCCTCCCTGAGCCTCCTGGCAGGATCTCACCCCGTTTTTCCATCCCCTCCTGACCCTGGCAGGGCTCCATCGTGGTGGGCATTGACTATGACTGCCGGGACAGGATGATCTACTGGACTGACGTGGCTGGACGGAGCATCAGCCGAGCTGGGCTGGAGCCGGGCTCAGAGCCAGAGACCATCATCAGCTCAGGTGGGCTCCTGTCCCCAGGATTTGTTAAAAAATATGGATATTGATCTAGGACTGATATCCAACTGTGACGGACAAAAACTCTCTAACAGTTTAGAGTCAGAAAGTGTGTGTTCATTGTGGGATAGCTCCCAAATACACACCTCAATTTACAGCTGGTTCCAGAGCCCTTTTATCTGTACAAGTGTTGAGTACCCAAAATACAAATCCATATTCATAACTTTGGTACATCCCATTCCCAGTATGGATATTGATCTAGTACTGATATCCAAAAACTCTCTAACAGTTTAGAGTTAGAAAGTGTGTTATTGAGGAATAACTCCCAAATACACACTGCAATTTGCAGGTGATTCTAGAGTCCTTTTATCTGTAAGTATATAAAAGTATCTATATAAGAGTATCTACAAGTATATAAGAGTATTGAATACTCAAAATATAAATACATATTCATAACTTTGGTACATCCCATTCCCAATATGGATATTAATCTAGTACCGATACCCAAAAACTCTCTAACAGTTTAGAGTTAGAAAGTGTGTGTTTATTGTGGGATAGCTCCCAAATACACACTGCAATTCACAGAGCCCTTTTATCTATATACTCTTATATACTCTTATATACTTATAGATAGTCTTATATACTCTTATATAGTCTTATATACGCTTATATGCTCTTATATACTCTTATATACTCTTATATACTCTTATATAGTCTTATATAGTCTTATATACTCTTATATACAAGAGTATATAAGACTATCTATAAGTATATAAGAGTATCTAAGAGTATCTATAGGTATATAAGAATATTGAATACCCAAAATACAACTCCATATTCATAACTTTGGTACATCCCATTCCCTGCTCCATATGGTAATTAGTTCAAAAGCCATTAAACATGTGCAGTTTGTTCCTTGAAATGGGTGGGTGGTCCCTTTCATGGGGAGGGGGTCCCAAAATGAGGAAGTAAATGAAGTCTTCCTCGTTCTGACCTTTCTGCCTTTTCAATACAAATCTGACAAATGAACCCTTGGTAGAATTCCCATTTCCCATCTTCAGTTGGTTCAGAACAGAGGACGCCACAATTGTCTTATCTTCCTAAAAGCAATTTATCAGTTTCTATATTCTATAAAAGCTATTTATCAGTTTCTATATTCTTCATTATAAACCCAGTTCACCAAACATTGTGCTGACAAGCAATCAATTATTAGTTAACTACTAAGTTCATCAAGGCCTACCCATTTATTTTAATTAACTCCAATAAAGTTATCTCTAAGTAATATCTTAGCTCCTCTAAAATCTCTAAATTCCTTAAGTTTATGTCTCACCCAGTGTCACCTGCCCAGAGCCACATCTGCTCTTCCCATCCCAGCTCCAAGCTCCTCCCATTGGTGCCTTTTTGGGCTACCTAAAAACAGAGCCCAGGCAAAATTTAGGCAATAAAAAGCGGTTATATTTATATTTATTGAAGAGCCTTCAGGTACATTTTGGGCAGACAAAGCCCATCCAGGGGCTACACCCAAAAATGGACAGTTTTCACACTTTTATAAGTTTGGTCCATTTGCATATTGGGGGTTAATCTTCCAATTGCAGCTTCAGGTAATGAAGTCATTTATTGGAATGTGCCCTTTGTTGATGGAGTGGCAAAACTTTAAAAAGGAAATAAGTCTAGAAGTTTCTGTCCTCAATGAGGTGAAAAGCCATCTCATAGGCCTGGGGGACTTCACCTCAAACTTAAGGATGGCTAATGGGACAGAAGCCAAAAAGTCCAGCCTGGGCAATTTACTAGAAAAAGAAGAGAACAAAGAAACAAATCACTTTTGTGAGGTGTTTTACCAGGAGCAAGGACCTTTTGCACCTGGCTTGGTTTTTGTCTGTAAAGAGCTTTGTCATTTTGCCTTTTATTGAAACTTTTCTGTTTCCAACACTGCAACAGAAGCCATCGTGCTGATTTTATGCCTTCTAAGGTGGCTGAGCTCCCTTGGGTGGGAAATAGATCTCCAAGGGCTTAATGATACCTGGCTTGAGGAGACCCATATTTCATGATTTACCCCAAGTGTTGAATTTGTGGGCATCCCTGACATGGGAAGAGATGAGAATCTTGACTCTATGTTTCAGAAGGCTGATTTATTACTTTATGATATATATTATATTAAAAGAAAAGATATCTTAAAACTATACTAAAAGAATAGAAGAAAGGATTTCATCCTGCTAGCAAGGAATAGAAAGGAATGATAATAAAATCTTGTGACTGACCAGAGAGTCTGAGCCAGCTGGACTGTGATTGGCCATTAATTAAAAACAACCACATGAGACCAATCACAGATGCACCTGTTGTATTCCACAGCAGGAGATAATCATTATTACATTTTGTTCTTGAGGCCTCTCAGCTTCCCAGGAGAAAAGATCCTAACAAAAGGATTTTTCAGAAAATATGTCCGTGACACCCAGGTTTGCTCCCTCCCCAGCTCCCTTTTGTTTAAATCTCTCAGGGCCTGAGTCAATGAAGTGTCCTTGAGGAATTGTGTCTGACCAAAATGGGAAAGCAGCAGCTCACACTGTATATGTAGTTTAGAGTTTATGTGTCGTATATACACCAAAGAATTACAAGATTACAAGTATGTCACAGACATCTTTTATGAAAAATCCTTTCCTTAGGATTTTTCCTCCTGAGAAACTGAGAGGCCTCAGGAACGAAATGCAAACATCGGTTATCTGCTGCTGTGGAATGCAACAGGTGAATCTTTGATTGGCCAGTGTTGGATGTTTCTAATTAACGGCCAATCACAGCCCAGCTGGCTTGGACAGAGTCCAAGACAGAGCCTTTGTTATAATTCTTTGCTATTCTATTCTTAGCCAGCCTTGTGAAATCCTTTCTTCTATTCTTTTAGTATAGTTGTAATGTAATATATATCATAAAATAATAAATCAGCCTTCTAAAACATGGAGTCAGATCCTCGTCTCTTCCCTCAACCTGAGACCCCTGTGAACACGGTCACACAAGTACATGAAATATTTAAAAGTTAAAACCTTAAGGCATCACCATCCTCCACCTTTGGGCTGGCGATGCCTGAGGGCTCCCGGAGCAGGATTTCCCCACCCTGAGCGTTTCCCCCCCATCTCCCAGCAGGGCTGATCAGCCCCGAGGGCCTGGCCGTGGACCACCTGCGCCGGGCCGTGTTCTGGACGGACAGCGGGCTGGACAGGATCGAGCGGGCGCGGCTGGACGGCTCCGAGCGCCGCGTGCTCTTCGACAGCGACCTTGTCAACCCCCGCGCCATCGCCGTGGACCCTGTCCGAGGGTGAGCACCACAAATTCCCTACAGGGAGCTTGGGGTTTGGGCTTTGTCTTGGTTTGCCATGCCAGGTGTTTGCTAAGGAAGGCAGGAGGCTCCCCTGAAATGGAAAATGTAAAACCCCCAACCTGTGATGGTGTTCACAGGGGTCTTAGACCCTCATCTCTTCCCTCATCCTGACTCCATGTTTCAGAAGGTTTGATTTATTATTTTATTATGTATATTATATTAAAACTATACTGAGAGAATAGAAGAAAGGATTTCATCAGAAGGCTGGCTAAGAATGGAAAAAGAAGGAATGATAACAAAAGCTTGTGTCTTGGACAGAGAGTCTGAGCCAGCTGACTGTGATTGGCCAGTAATTAAAAACAACCACATGAGACCAATCCCAGATGCACCTGTTGCATCCCACAGCAGCAGATAATCATTGTTTACATTTTGTTCTTGAGGCCTCTCGGCTTCTCAGGAGGAAAAATCCTAAGGAAAGGATTTTTCAGAAAAAATCATGGCTACACCCCTCTTTTTCCAAATTGCTATAAATTTTAAATTTAAATATGGGAACAGAAATAACATTTCTTTAATGGGGAAGAAAATAAAAAGATAAACAATGCAGTAAACTAAAGCAACACTGACAGAGTCAGAACACAACCTGACACGCTGTGGGTCAGGCTGTTAGCAGCAGTCCCATTGGAATTGTGGCTCAGCCCTCCTGCAGTGTCAGGGCTGGTTCTGCTGGAGCAGGGATCCTGTAGAGAAGGATGTATTCTGCCTATGGAGATCCAGGGGAAGAGGGAAATCCTCTGGGGAATCCAGTGGAGAAGCCGTGCTGGTGTTCCAGAATCTCCAGATTATATCCAGGCAGGAATGCTTGGCTGGTGTTCCAGAATCTCCAGATTATATCCAGGCAGGAATGCTTGGCTGGTGTTCCAGAATCTCCAGATTATATCCAGGCAGGAATGCTTGGCTCCTCCCTCTGGGCTCACATCTCCCAGTGGGATGCTGTAGTTCTTATCAGCCATGCAGGGATATTCAATAGCTTTTATCAGCAGGTGTCTCCCTGTGGTGGTGTTTGTAGGGGTCTCAGGATGAGGGAAGAGATGAGAATCTTGACTCCATGTTTCAGAACGCTGATTTATTATTTTATGATATATTCAAAGAAAATGATATCTTAAAACTATACTAAAAGAATAGAAGAAAGGATTTCATCAGAAGGCTAGCAAGGAATAGAAAGGAATGATAATAAAATCTTGTGACTGACTAAAGAGTCTGAGACAGCTGGACTTCGACTGGCCATTAATTAAAAACAACTACATGAGACAAATCAAAAATGCACTTGTTACATTCTACAGCAGCAGATAATTACTGTTTACATTTAGTTTCTAAAGTTTCTCAGCTTCTCAGGAGGAAAACCTTAGGACAAAGACTTTTCATAAAATATGTCTGTGACATCTCCCCAGTTGTGGAAGAGATAAGGAAAACTGCCACTTAGCAGAAGACAACTGCCATACAGATGGCAAATGGAAAACAATTTGCTTGGCAATCCAGGACAAAGGTGCAGAACTTGACCGTGCCAAGGCTCCTGTGGACGCCCTGGGGGGGCATTCCCTGGTTTTGGGAGACACAAGAAGTGATGTGACCAGAGGCTGGGTTTTGGGGTATTGTTTCTTATCAGTAAAACAGTCTCACTACTGTGAGTTCTGCAGCTTTTCATTAGAAGGCACAAAATGGCCAACAATCTCTTGGCACAAGGTCTTTTAAGACTAAACCATCCAATTAAGATCTGATCCCTATATTATTTTCCCTTTTAACCCAATAACTGATCCCACAGAGCCCACAATGTGTATTTTTCCACCCAATTACAAAATGTCACCCAAACCCATGAAGAAGCATGAAGAAGCAGCATGAAGAAGAAACCCTGTGCCCTCCATCTTGCTTCCATCCCCAACATACTAAAAATCCCAGAGCCTCAATTTCTCACCCAGTGATACACCTACACTGCTCTCTATAATCTATTTCACACTTTTGTGGGTTCCAGTCTACCTTGAAGTGTAGGAAACTTTCTCCATGGATGAGGGTCAAAGTCAGTGCTCCCCTGGGAGTCAGAGCACCCCAGAGCAGACAGAAAAATATTTCCAGTGCCCTGGGTTTCCATATCTTCCCTATTCCCTGCCTGGCCCTCATGTTTGTACTGCCCCAGGCCCCTGGGCAGAGAGTAACTCAGACTCTCCATGTGTGGTTGCTGGGGCCTGATCATCTCACCACGGGGCTGAATTAAACATCTGTGGATGTTATGCAAAGTTCCTTTTTGCTTCCTTACCCTGGACTGTGTTAGCAGCAGTTCAGCCTGCTGCAGGCCCCGTCCTGACCTTGTCCTGTAGGAGGGATTGGCTCTGCTCCCCAGCCCCTCTTTTTATTGAATTATTTGAGATCTGGATAAAGCTGCTGTTCCAGTATCAGGATGTAGATTATTTTGAAGAGCTGTGCCTCCAGGGTGCTGTTGGGATACAGAATGTGCTGCTCCTCAGACTCGCCCTCATCGAGGAGCCGCAGTTTGGGTCATAAACATGTCTGATATCGTTCTGCTTTGTTTGGAGAGGTTTTTTTCCTAATCAAATAAAGATGGTTCAGGCACTGATAAGGGAAAAACCAGGCCTTGCTCCTGGCAAGAACCAGGATAATCTCCCACCACTCCTTACTGTTGTGTGCCCTGTTTGTGCATTATTTCCCAAGCAACCTTTACTGGACGGACTGGAATCGCGAAGCTCCCAAAATCGAAACTTCCACTGTCAATGGAGCCAACAGGAGGGTTCTGGTGCACACAGACATTGGTTTGCCCAATGGCCTGACTTTTGACCCCTTCTCCAAGCTGCTGTGCTGGGCAGACGCAGGTAATGTCCCCAAGGATGGATCAGAGAAGGTCACACTGGGTCTCAGAGGAAAATCCTGGGTGTCTTCAGCCCAGTGATACCTGTGGGCTCCATTGTTGTGCCAGATTGGATTTTAGGAAATATTTCTTCATGGAAAATGTTGTTGCTCAGGGCAGTGGTGGAGTCCTTGTCCTTGGAGGGATTTAAGAGCTGTGTGGATGTGGCACGTGGGGACATGGAGCAGTGGTGGCCTTGGCAGTGCTGGGAATGGCTGGAGTTGGTCTTAGGGAGTTTTTCCAGCCCTGAATTTTATGATTCTACATCTTCAGGCTGAAAAGCTGTTTCAAAATGTAATAAATCAGGAAAGGCTCTTCCCTCAGAGGGTGCTGGCACTGCTCAGGCTTGCCAGGGAATGGGCACAGCCCCGAGGCTGCCAGAGCTGCAGGAGCTGCCAGGGATGCCCAGGGTGGGATTGTTGGGGTGTGCTGTGATCCTTGTGACTCTGTGGAATACCAGGAACATATTTGGAGTGGCATTTCCAGTGGGATGGGGAATATTTTGCGTTGGAACAGGCACCAAGCACCTGGAATGCACATTCCCGGACGGCACCGGCCGGCGCGTCATCCAGAGCAACCTCAACTACCCCTTCAGCATCGTCAGCTACGCCAACCACTTCTACCACACGGACTGGAGACGGTGAGCAGGGAAAACCCCACCCCCTGTACCAAGGAATGCTCAGCTCCCCTCCCTGGGAGGAATCCCAGCCTGCTCCCAACCCCTGGAGCGTCCCCAGAGCTCTCCTGGATCTCCGAGCGCGGCTCCAGCAACACCTGCTTGTAAATCTCAGCACGGAGGAGTTGTTTAGACACAAGCCCAGCTCCCTGGGAGGGATAGAAACAGTGGTTTGGGGGTTTTTTTATTTTTTTTTTTTTTGAACTGAAACTTGGCTGCAGTCTCTGGATGTAGATGAGGTCCAAGGAAAGATCCTGTCCTCAGCCGTTCCCTCCAGCAGCAGGAACTCGCCTCTCTTCCCACTCCAGCTGGAAGCTCTCACAGCTCCCAGCCAGTCTTGGGTTACAACAAACACTTCAGGGCTTGCCACGCTTGGAGGAGACTCTCAGGGAGATAATCTCTCCTTGGAAGGCTCTTTTCTGTGGCTGCATCACCACACAGAAATGCACTGACCGAGCTGGAGGAGGATTTTACCGAGCAGATTTCTTTCCACTTGTCCCGCAGGTGTTCAGAGCAAGATTTTCAGCTGCCTGTTCTAAATATGGGAAAAAACCCCTCATGTTTCATAGGTGAATAAAACACTTCTTCCCCTTTTTTTTTCACCAGGGATGGGGTGATAGCTGTAAATAAAGAAACAGGCTCCTTTACTGATGAGTATCTCCCAGAGCAGCGATCCCACCTCTATGGAATCACAGCTGTTTATCCCTACTGCCCTGGAGGTAAAAACCCACCCAAACCCCATCCCCTTGTGAATTCTGATGGCCTGAAAAATCTCCACACTAAAAATCTCCATTTCTCCCCACAGCCAGGAAATAGTAACTCCATTTTCAAGGGAACGAGGAGGATCTTTGCACCCAGAGGAATTTCAGACCCAGAGAACTGTCACTGCATACGAGGGGGAGAAGTCCCTCACCGAGGCCAATGAAGTGCCCTGCTTTCCTGCAAAAGATTTTCAAGTATTTTTTATAGTTATACCTCAAGACTTTACTACTGTATTTTTGTACCAAATGGAAAATGTTGAGATATCACCAAAAAAAAAAAAAAAAAACCTGGGAAGCTCAAGCCATGACTCAAACTCTTGCTCATGCAAGATTTAAAATGTAGCTTTTTTTTTTTTTTACTCCAATGTTTTATTTTATTTTATTGGAAGAACAATGGATTCATTTTTCATAGTTTTGACAATCTGACCAAGAGGTCTTTTTATCCAAAAATAAGAATTAAGTGCCTATGGGAAGCTGTGGATGCAGTTAATTACTGGGTCTAATTAACAAACAGCCCTGAAGACAGAGACTGTGTGTGCTCCAAAATCCTGCAGAACAGGGATGGGATGTGGCAAAGGCATTGAAGATTTTCCAGAGGATGATTCTGTGTTTTCACCACTGCCTCCATGCATGTCTTTTAGTATTTATATTAGAAGAATATGCTAGAATTGATCTGTTCATGCTTGTTGGGTCTCCCAAGTGCCTTCCTAGACCTACCCAGTGTAGACCAATACATGTTCAGAAATACCAGTTACGTTGTAATGCTTCACTTTTTCTAAGTTACTTCAATAATTGAATAAAAAAGGTTGGGTTTAAGTTGCCCTTTGGATTCAGTTTTTCGCTATTTCAGTTGTAGGGGAATATTTCAGCAAGCAAGCCAGGAGCAAGCTGTTCCTAGGGCAGGACCTCAGGAAAAGAAGATTTTATGTAACATTTCCCTCAACACAAAGCCAAACACAATGAGAAAGAGACACACACAAAAAAAAGTGCTATTTGCCAACTCAGAGCTCACCAGAACAATCTGTTTCCCTCGATTTCATTTATTTCAAGAAAAAAAAATCTGGTAATTCATCAGAATTCAATTTCCTGTTTTCTTTCCCAAACAGGCAAATTAATCCCGTTCCAAGCTGCATGTGCCAGAGCGGAGCTGTCCCTAATTGCACTAACACACGGGGGATGGGGGCTGGAAGCTTTTCTCCCTTCATCTGCCCACTTTGCCCAGTCTGTGGTCAGTCTTGGGGTCAGCAATGATGGCCTGCACGGCCACGATGGCTTCGTTGATCTTGGTCTGCAGCTCGCGGAGCTCCTCGATGTGCAGCAGGCGCAGGATCTGCGCGGCCTCGTTGATGACGGCATCTGGGGAGGGCACACAGAGGGAAATGCAGTTATCCAGAATTTTATTTGGGTTTTTATGCATCGTTTTCAGCTCACAGGAGGGATTGAAGGGAGTTTTGGTGGTGGTGCTGCTGGTGGTTTCCAGGGTGGAAATACGGAATAATTTTCGGTGCTGCTGGAGAGGGATGGGGTGGCTTCCAAAGCTTCCCCACCATCCTGCAGCCCAGGGGCAGGGAATGAGGGAAATCATAAAAATAATTTTTTTTAATATAAAAAAAACCAAAAACCAAGTCAAAACCAACAACCAAAAAAAAAAACAAAATTAAAAAAAAAACTCAAAAAAAAACCCAAAAAACCCCCCAAAAAAACCCCAAACAAAAACGCCCAAACAAAACAAAACAAAAAAACCCCCACCAAAACAAAAAACAAACAAAAAACCCAACCCCCCAAAAAACCTTTCATAAACACAAAAAATTTAATTCACAACCTCTAAAAACTTAAATATAACAATAAAATATATTTAATAAAATAAACTGAATAAAATGAAAATAAAATCTAATTAATATAAAAATAAATATATATTTTAAAATTTAAAACTTTTTAAAATAATAAACTTGTATTTCTATAATTAGAAATAAAAATATACATTAAATAAAAAAGATATCTTACTATAATAAAAATTATAACAGAAATATGATATAAATAAAATTCATAGCATAAAATTATATAAAATAAGAGTTTGAATATTATAATAAAATTTATAATATAAAAATACAATTATATAAAATAAGATTGTAAATACTGCAATAAAATCAAATAAATTAAAATTTCAGATATTATAAAAATATATACATATCATAAGAACTTATTAAAATATCCACATTACAATAAAAAAATAACAAAAATAATAAATTAAAAACACAAAAGGCTGGAAGGACCTTAATGATCCTCTCATTCCAACCTCCCTCTCCAAGGCTGCTGTGACACATTCCAAGCAGTGATTTAAGTCATGTGAAGCACAAGTGAATGCTGTCGAGTCCCAGCTCCCCTGGCTGGCTGTTCCTTACCAATAACCCATCAGGTTTATCAATAACCCATCAGGTTTATCAATAACCCCTCAGGTGCTGCCCAGCTGAGGTGCCTGGGTGGGATTTGAGGAAAGAGGAGGCAGCCACAGTGCACGGAGCAGCACAGCTGTCCTCTGCTGGCAGCAGCAGGATTTACCAACAGCAGGATGCATTCAAAGCTGGTATTTCAACAGATTCCAAACAGACTGGATTGAGGCTTTGCTGTTCCAAACCCAAAATGCTCAGGGATGCTCATAAATAACCAGCTGGGAGGGAGGAATTCTTTCCACTGCAGGGTTTTTTACTGCCCACATCAGCTCTGGGTCTGACAGTAATAACTCTGTCAAAGGCAAACGTTTCCCATTTAAAAGTCACATTAAGGGGCAGTGCTCACCTCCCGTGTCAAATCCAAGAATGTGCTTTTCCAGAGCAACAGGCAGACCCTGGAAATGGAAAACAAAAAAAGTGTTAAAAATGTCATTTAAATGTCTGGTAAATCAAATCAACTACTACAGCAGGTATTAAGGAGAAAATATGGGTTTTGCTTAGACAAAAATGGGTGAAAAGTTTGAAAAGTTGATCAAACAACTCCCTTTGTGTCCTGAAACACCAAACCCTGAGCATTATAACAGAAAAATCTTGCTGCTGAAGAATCCCTCAGTGGATACACAGGGCCTGCATTCAATCCTTAAAAGGCCAACAGCAGGACTGGGAGCCATCACCCAACCCTGCAGCTTCCCAGGAAAACAGAACTGAGCTTTCTTAGAAACTCCTGCCTTTCAACAGCTGCCAGCCTTGGAGCAGGGGCTGCCTGCAAAGAGCTGCAGAAATTCTCTGTAATCAACTTTTGCTGAGCTCACAGCATCTGCTCAAGTGTTAAGTTTAGGAATAAAGGGAAATATTCCATTTTCTGGACATTTTATCTATTAAAACACTCCAAGGCAAAATTTACTGGTGGTCATTTCTGAGCATTGCTGTGTTTGCTTTGTGCAGCTGCAGAGGAGTGGTCACACTAAATCTTTACTCAGGGAGCTTCAACATGCACTTAAAATTAGATTTAAACATTCCAAATGCCAGAATTTGCTTTTATTACCCTCAGCAAGTTTTTTTTTCAACATTTGCCAAAAGCCTTGCATTTTGCACAACAAAAACATCAGAGTTCAATACCATTAATTTCTGCAGGGATGGGGCTGTAAAGCTTTTAGACAGTGAAAATTTCCTTTAAAGGCTTTTACACACATGGGAAAAAAAGAAAAAGAATCTGAGCTGATCAAAACACAAATTAAACACAAACTGGTGGCTGCAACTCATCTGCAAAAAGTGGGGTTTTTCCATGGCCTTTATAGTAAAATCCATGTTTTACTGCAATCTTAAAAATCCGTCTCCACTCTTAAAATTGGTGATCAAAATGCCACTAAAGCCACTTCAGAAAGATTCCAGAAATATCAGACTTCCTACAAGGATTTTTTTTTTTTTTTTAAGAACTGAGGTTTGTACTTAAGGTTCCTGCCAGCCTGGGGGTTTTTGAGGAAAAAAATGTCATTTTTGGTCTTTTTTTCTCTCACAGTTCTTTGTGGGTGAACTCCCCAAGGTTCCTCCAGTGTCACTTGGTAGCAGGGAATTCCTCACCCTCCCTGCTTCCCACATTTTGGAGTCTGATCCTTTTTAGGGAACTCCCTTTGGAATCCTACAACAAGCTCAAGATCCTTCAAACAGGGAATGAACTCAAAAAATAGCACTTATACATCAGGAACTACACACACAACTCCATTTCCAGCCTCATTCCCTACAAATCTGATTTATCAATGCTGCACAAAAATGTGGCCATTTACAAATCACTCAAAACCTGAAGAATAAATCTAATTTTCCTTTTTTTTTTTTTATTTTTTAAGACGTTGATGGTCCCTCCTTGCACAGATTTTCCTGCTTCTCACCACTCCCTTTTCTCCACACCCCTTGGAATGTGGCATTCCTAAGGAAAAAAACACTCCCAGGTTATCTCCCAGACAGAGACCTCTCAGCCCTGCTGATGCTTTGGAGATCTATCAAAAATGAACAATTCCCTGAGATAAAAAAAAAAAAAAGAAAATCCCATTTTGATCCCAGCTGTGCAGCTATGAAAACAACAACTAAAAGCTGCTTTTTATTAACATTACAGAACCTTAAAATGAAGACAACAGGCTCAGCTGTTTTCCAATTTTCCTGCTCTTTGATCTTTCCTGCTCTTTATGGATTTGCAGGTCCAAAGCTTTGATCAATAAATAAAGAAATAAATAAATAATGGATTGTTGTGAGCAGCTGCCAACAAAAATGAAGGAATTTGGGTTCTTTGAGCAGATGCAGCTGCTTTAGCAGGGACATTCACACTCATACACCTGCAGGGCAGGTGAGGCTGCCTTTCCCAAATTCTGGAGAGATCTGGAATGATGAGGAAATCCCAAACTAAAAACCCACAGTCATCCCCTGGAACATCTTCCCAA
Organism: Zonotrichia albicollis; assembly: GCF_047830755.1. Classification (NCBI taxonomy): domain Eukaryota; kingdom Metazoa; phylum Chordata; class Aves; order Passeriformes; family Passerellidae; genus Zonotrichia; species Zonotrichia albicollis. The sequence continues at coordinate 61,621,001 of NC_133824.1, forward strand.
CAGCCAGCTCGTGGTTAGCAAAGAATTGTGCAAAAATCTGATTTTAAGGGCAGCAATTTCCTTCACTGCTCATTTTTTGGGGGGGGAGAGGAGAGAGGAGCTGCATTTCCATTCCTTGAACAAATATGAGGTGTCCATATGAAAAAAATCACTCCAAACAAGGAATATTTCAATTTCTTTACGTAGCCAACACTCCTAATTCCAAGGAAAAGCCAGGCCATGCATTTCTCCTCACCCTATAGGCCAGTCAGCACAATCCTGTGGAAAATAACTCAGGGAAGAGCTTTTCCATGATTTCTCTCAGGTGTGTTTGTATTGACATGGAACAAACCCAGCTTTGTGTCCTGCCCTCCACAATCCCCCAGATCTGCTGGAACCAGCGTGGTTGGGATAAATGAATCTGCCACCACCCTCCTAAATGAAGTGTTGGAACAGAAATGGTTTTGACTGAGGGGAAAAGAGCTTTATCTTCATTAATTAGCAGGGAATAATTAATTCTGGCCATGGGTACAAACCTCCTTGGACTGGCTGGCTTTGGCTATGGCATCCTGTGTCAGGCGCTCCTGAACCAGAATCCGAATTGCCTGGGAAAAACATGGAAAGGGAACAGGAATTAATTCATGTCCTGAGGCATTTCTCAGTAATTCCAAGGGAAAACAAGCCAAAATTATAACATCAAACCCAGTTTTGTGACAGGTTTCTTTTTAAATATTTTTCCAGCCCTTAAACCTTTCCATTTCGGAATAATCGTGGCAGGTAGGATCTCACCCAGGTGACAGAACCAGAAGTGACAAGGACATTGATTTCACACCATTAATTCCTGCCCTTCCTGGGACAGAAGATGCAAAATACAAGGAACAGCCTGGGAATCTTGGGATTTTTAGCCTGGAGCAAGGGAGGCTCAGGAGGGTGACAGGAGTGAGGAGCCAGGTGTGAGCTGGGATCTCCTGACAGGGAACGAGGGACAGGACACGAGGAAATGGCCTCAAGCTGGGCCAGGGGAGGTTTAGGTTGGATATCAGGGAAAATTTCTTCCTGGGAAAGAAAGGTGGACAGGTATTGGAAAGGGTTTCCCAGTGGTGGAATCCCCATCCCTGCAGGGATTTATTTCAAAGCTGGGTGCATGTGGCCCTCGGGGACAGGTGGCAGTGCTGGCAATGGTTGGGCTCGATGATTTCAAGGTCTTTTCCAAGCTAAACAATTCCATGATTCCAAAATGAGCTGGTCACAGCCCCAAAGCAGCAGCACCAATCTGCTTTTCCTGAGTTCTCACATCTTTAACTCTGCAGCAATGCAGCTCCTCTGGGAAGGAAATGCTGCCTGGGGACGGAAATGCTGAATTGGGATGGAAATGCTGAATTGGGATGGAAATCTTATCTTAGAAAGGAAATCCTGTCTTAGGAAGGAAATACTGCCTTGGAAAGGAAATGCTGAATTGGGAAGGAAATCTTATCTTAGAAAGGAAATCCTGTCTTAGGAAGGAAATGCTGCCTTGGGATGGAAATCCTGCCTTGGGAAGGAAATGCTGCCTTGGGATGGAAATCCTGCCTTGGGATGGAATCCTGAATTAGGAAGGAAATGCTGCCTAGGGATGGAAATGCTGCATTGGGAAGGAAATCCTGAATTAGGAAGGAAATGCTGCCTAGGGATGGAAATCCTGCCTTGGGAAGGAAATCCTGAATTAGGAAGGAAATGCTGCCTAGGGATGGAAATCCTGCCTTGGGAAGGAAATCCTGAATTAGGAAGGAAATGCTGCCTAGGGATGGAAATGTTGCCCTGGGAAGGAAACACTGCCTTGGAAAGGAAATGCTGAATTGGAAAGAAAATGCTGCCTTGAGATGAAATTCCTGCCTGGGATGGAAATGCTGCCTTGGGAAGGAAATGCTGCCTTGGGAAGGAAATCCTGAATTAGGAAGGAAATCCTGTCTAGGGATGGAAATGCTGAATTGGGATGGAAATGCTGAATTGGGAAGGAAATCTTATCTTAGAAAGGAAATCCTGTCTTAGAAAGGAAATGCTGCCTTGGGAAGGAAATGCTGCCTTGGGATGGAAATGATGAATTGAGATGGAAATGCTGAATTGGGAGGGAAATGCTGAATTGGGATGGAAATGCTGAATTGCGAAGGAAATGCTGAATTGGGAAGAAAATGCTGCCTTGGGATGGAAATGCTGCCTTGGGAAGGAAATGCTGCCTTGGGATGGAAATGCTGCCTTGGGAAGGAAATCCTGCTGCCAGCATCTTTTGGAGGTGCTGAACCTCCTCCCACATGCAAAACAACCTAGAGCAAGGCTTCCCAGGCAGGCTTGGAAAAGACTGAGAGCAGAAAGAAATGAATGTTTGAGAGCAGAAAGGAATCAATTTTGGCCTTGGGAACAAGAGCAGCCCTGACTTTGACAATCCTGGTGCTCCTCCTGGTTTTCCCTGGCTCCAGCACATGAGGTGAAATCTTATCAGAGCTATCAGTGACTGAAACCTCCAGCTCCAAATGCCTCCAAAAATAACTGCAGGCACACCATGCAGGCAGATTTCCACAGGAAAGGAGAACTGGCTCTGTCAAACACATTGCTCACACTCTCCCTGATGAGCAGCCAAAAGTGACAGAAGCAGCTCTGTGTTTCTCCCCCAGGATTTCTCCCAGTTTTGGTCATGATTAAAGTTGAACTGATACCAGAAAGTTGTCACTTAAATACTTGTAGAAATCTGTCACTGAAGGAAGTGGCCTGGACAAAGGAGTGGTTGGATGGGGAGTTTCATTCCAGCAGTGAAACCAGACCTTGGTGGGAGAGAATTCCAAGTGCTTTTGGCATTAGGAAATACCCAACTGTGTCCCACAGATGCTTTCTGATCCACTTGCCAGGTTTAAATGGGATCTCAATCTCTGGCCAGATGTCTGTGCTGTGCCTGCACCCTCTGGCTCTCCCAAAAATCCACTCCTGAGTGTCCAAGCCTGGACAGGGATCAGAAATTCCCTGCAAACCTGCTGATTGTGGGGGAGAATTAAAGATTGAAACCTTCTGATATCATCATCTCAACCCCAAAAAGCAGCTTTGCATTGCTCCTGGAATGGGGATTTTTCACTGCAGGATTCCACTCTTGCTGGAATTAAAAGCAAGAAAATTCGGGCTGGTTTTGCCCAAATCTGTCTGAAAAAAAGAGATGTGGAAATACAAAGACATTTATGCAGAATTATACACCCAGTAAAGTTTGCTTTGCTTGGTGTGTAATTCAGCATAAATTTATTTACGCAGAATTATAAATTCTCTAAAGTTTCTTCCAAAGAAGGTCTGAAGGAATTTTGATAAGAGCTGAGCTCATTCAAGCTGCAAATCCTCAATATCACCACACCCAGAGTCTCCTCTCCCTACCTGATTCCCTTTTCACTGGTTTTTGGGGGGTTTTGAGTGGTTTTTGGTTGGAGGTATGATTTCTCCATTCTCCTTAAAGATTGAAGAAAAATATTTTGGGAAGGGAAAGTAGGAAACCATACTGGAGACAAGGGGAAAAAAATGGATGGAATAACTGCAGGCTGAGAATTCCTTAAAAAACCAGATTATCATTTCCAAGAGTTACAGACTAACACTAAATAAACCTCAATACCCACAGCTTTTGGCTTCTCCAAAATAACTTCAGCAAATATCACAACTATTGTCATGAACAGAATTTTATGGGTTTTTTTTTTAAGTTAAATGCTTTTATTTTTATTCCAAACCAAACAAAGTTTGTTCCCATAGTATGACATGATCAAGTAGGAACTTGGGATTTTACACTCTCATCAATAATGTATTTTTTATTTTAATCCCAAATCCATAAAGTTCCACCAGAAAATCAGAAGATTTCTTAAAGACATAAAAAAGATGGTTTAGAAAATGAATCAGCTTATTTGGTGCACTTAAAAGCACTAATTAATTATAAAAACTAAATTAAATTAAATAATGAAAAGGAGTAAACAGTTCATAGGACCAAAGGAAAAAGGAAATTTCTAACTGTCGTTCCTTCCTTGGATGTTGTTTTAAAACATCTCTGTCATCATTAACTTTTAAATTTTCAAGTTTCTCTTAATTTCTAGCACTGAACAGAATTTTCTCCTTTGAGGATGTTCCTTAGGGAACTCAGCTAAAATTGTTTAGCAGGATAATTCTCCCTGCATCAATTTCTATGAATTGTGTTTTTATCTGCTTGAAAAGACACAGAAATGTTTTTTTTTTTTCTTCCTATCTTTGCCTAAAAATTCATATTTATCAGTCACTGCACCTCAAGCTATGAACACACACCAGGCACTGGGGAAAAGAAGGAAAAAACAGAGGTGGGAAAAGTGTGAAACTCACCTTGAGCATCACCAGGTAATCATCATGTCTCTGGATCTGAAGCAGATTAGCCAAAGCCATCACTCCAGCCTTGAAATCAGGATTATTCACTGGAAAAAAGAAGGATTATTGGAAAAAAAAATAAGGATTATCATTAAAAAAAATATGATAATTTATTTTGGTTTCACTGATTCCAGCAGGCAGAATTGTCTCCCTGACTCCATGGCATTGGATGGCTCTTCAGGATGGACAAGGGAAATTCCTCAGCACCCTTGAAGTGTTCAAAAAACAAGGATGTGGCACCTGGGGACATTATTAATTATTTATTAATTATTTAGTGCTGAATGTGGCAGTGCTGGGTTCATTGCTGGGCTCTGTGATCTTAGAGGGCTTTTCCAACCTTAATTCCATAATTCCAAGCAGTGAGGAAACAATTTGGCTGCAGAGGAATCAGCACTGGGCTACACAGCCAGGTAAAGTGTTTGAAAATAAAGCAAATTATGGGCAGATATTCTCTTCTGTAAATTATTTGTACATTTTTATTATTTTGTATCTTTTTATCCCTGCTGGTGAGGGCAGGATCAATCCCTGCCTTTTTTGGAGATGGAGGAATGGAAGAATATTTGGAAGATTTAGGATTGATTTTAGCAGCTTTTTCCTACAACTTCCATTTACTGTGATTGTGCCTAGCAAGGAAAAAAAAAATAAAATTATGAAGACAGAACAGCTGGGGAAGACTGAGCCAAGATGAAATCCCTGACAGCATGGAAGTAACCAGCCTGCCACCATGTTTCCTTGGAAATTTTTACTTTTTAAGACATCCTGCTACTTCTCCCTCACTTAAAATAAATAATTATGATTTACAGAGCAAAGCTGTTCATGTAAACGTTCAGATCTGCATTCCTAAAGCTTTAAAAAAATCCACAACATAGGATTAACCAGCTGAGGAAGAGCCAGGCCATGGAGCACATCCCCACCCAGGAGCTTGGGGCACACTCACCATCCAGGTTAATCAGGGGCTCTGCATTTTTGGCTGTGTTGTCTGCATTTTTAGCACCATCAGGGGTGGAATCCTTGTATTTATCAGCTGCAAAATGAGGAGGCAAACAAAAAAATCATCAGCATTAATGGCAAAAAGAAATGACTCCAAGTTTAGCGAGGAGCTGTGGTGTTACAGATGGATTTTTGGGATGTTGTGGCTACCCAAGAGCCTTGTGGGATTATAAACTGAGATTTCTGCCTTTATAAACTGAGGTTTCTGGGCTTATAAACTGGGATTTTGGAGCTCCCCATTAATGATAGCAAAAGCTGCCACTCCTGTGAGCTCCCAGCCTCAGAGCCTGCTCCAGGCTTTCATTTAGGGCAGGATCCTCTTCATTACAGCCTCACCCCAGAAGGCTGAACAAGTGCTGGAACCCTGGGAATTGCTGAGAATTTCATATTTCTGTGCTGCCAGGCTCTGACCCCCAGGAGAACCCTGCACTGACCTGAGGCCGTGGAGAAGCTTCCAGAATGGAATGACAGAGCTGGGATTGTGGGTGTGGGGTTTGGATAGAAGTGTGTGGTATCACAGAGTGGGAAACTCAGAGTTTAAAGGTTTAGAATACAGTAATATAAACAAAGCAAGATGGAGGTTATAGGTGGAGGCTGCTCCTTCTTCTTCACCATCTCTGTGGGTTTGGGTGGTTTTGTGTAATTGGATAAAAAGTCCCCATTGCAGCCATGAGTGATTGGATATTGGGTTAAAAGTGAAAATAATTCAGGTGGCATTTCTTAACTGGACACCTAAATTAATTGGACACTTAAGAATTAAGTTTATCCTTAAAAGGCCTTGGAGAGAGAGAGCTGGGGCTCCATTTTAAGTTTGTTGGAGTGAAGTGCTGCAGAACTCAGGGTCTGTGAGACTGGGAGAGAGATAAGAACTGATAAACACCTGAGTCCCTACAGGAAATATCATGGTGCCTTGTGCAGGCTGCCCTAGAGCAGAGGCTGGATGGAGCTCCAGAATAAAGCAGGGATTTACTCAAAGCATCTCCTCCATGGATCCACCTTGGGCAGCACCAGAGCCCAGCCAGGGCTGCACCCAAGATCAACCAAAATGGCCCCAAAATGCACGGCCGGGCACGGGCTCTGTCCCTGGGATCAGTTCTGCTCCATTTGCACCTTGCAGTTCATTGTCCCATTCCAGCTTTAGCCCAGGCAGTCCCACCCTGCTTGTTTTTCTCTCTCCAGCCCACGGGGTTTGTGCTCCTGGGCTGAGATTTGGGTCATTTGTCCTTGGTGCCCAGCTGGAGCAGGAATTGTTTTGTCTCCCTGCTCTGTGCACAGAGCTCAGAACTGCCCCTCATCAGAACCATCCCCTGATATGGAGCCCAGACCCTCACACTAAAGCAGCACAGAATCTGAAAAATACAAAATCTAAAACCTGAGGCATCACTGTCCTGCAATTTAATCCTAACCCTGGCAAAAAAAGAAGCAAAAATTTAGCAAAAAAGCTGCATCTCCCAGATCTGCCCTTCTAAAATCCATCAGTTCCTCTGCCTTGAGCAGGGATCAAGAATTAAGAGATGATTTTGGTCCTGATGAGTAAATAAAACATTTCCAGCTCAGGGTTTGTTTCCCATCCCACACTGAGGATTTCCAAGCCTTTGGAGGATGGAATCTCCTGAACTCCTCCTTTTTCACACAATCCCAAGGCCCAGGCAGCTCATTTTGCCCATCACGAGGGACTGAGGATCACAGCACAGGTATTTGTACCCCATCCCTGCAGGAATTACAGGAAATGGAAAAGCAACAATTTGGTTGTTGTTATTTTGCCACCAGTAATTACATTTGTATTCCCACTCCCTCCATAAGGAAATGGAACTGCTGTGGCTTGGGGAAGATTTAACTCCACTTTTCCATAACTTTGTCCTAGTTCCCAAGGCCTCCACATCCACTCCTTGTTAAAAACAAAAAAAAGGGGGTCTAAGAATAACTTCTCTGAATAAATTCAGTACTAAATATAATGCACTTAATACCCTTCAGAGGAAGTTCTCATCAAGGCAATCCCACAGGGAGAAAAGGGGGTAAATATCTACAATGGGATTGGCTCTATCCAGAAATAAAATAAAATAAAATAAAATAAAATAAAGTAAAGTAAAGTAAAGTAAAGTAAAATAAAATAAAATAAAATAAAATATGCAATTATGCTGCTCCAGTCCCACGGGAGCTGAAAAGAAACAGTTCCTCTGAGCAGGGGGTGCAAACAAACCCACAAAATTTTGGTTTATTTTTTAAAGAAGTGAAATATCCTCTTGACACTGCCTGATTTTGATGAAAACCTGAAGCCATGCAGGGGAAGGTGTCCCTGCCTGTGAAACCTGGCGTGCGCAAGGGCACTGTGACATCACAGCCCATTTGGTGGCACTGTGGGGGTGCCAACTCCCGTCCCCAGGGTGCAGAGCTGCAGGTGCCACCCAGGGATGGCCTGAGCAGGACCCCAGAGGGATGGCCAGCCTGGAGGAGCTCCTGCTGGTGGCCTTTGGGTTCAGCTGCTTCTACCCCAGCAGCACATCCCGCTCGTGCCCGCCCTCATGGGCCACCCTGGTGTGGGATGTGCCCCAGCTGGAGAAGGGCACTGCCCCCAAGGGCACCACCATGGCAGAGGTGCTTTGCTGGAGCATCCCAGCCCTGTGCCTGCTGCTCCTGCTGCTTTTCCTCAGCAGGACCTACTGGAGGAAGGTGAGGGAAGGGCTGGTGCCACAGGCCAGGAGCCCATGGGGACAAGGCAAGGCCTTCCCTGAGTGTGCCCAGCCCCTGTGGAGAAAACCAGGACAGGCTCAACATTGCTGGGGACTGGAATGAGGTGGGGTTTAAGGGACCTTCTGCAGAGAGGGGCATATGTGGCCCGAAGTTTAGAGTCCGACTAGCTGAGGGCGAAAGGCCGACGCCCCTCTGCAATTCCTGGCCAGCGCCCTTCGGCGTCTGAGGGCCTCGGGCTGTGCTGGCTGCGGACTGGCTCACACCGCTGGTATAGGGGAGGAACGGAGCTGACCATTTCCCGGGGGTTAAACATCGGTTTATTGAAGGTGTTGCGGGATCCAAACGCGGGGAAACCAACCGGGAAAAAGTTTTTCCATAGGGGGTGAAACAGGATTATAAAGGAGGGGGGTGGGTACAGGCGGAACCAATCGGGAAAGGTGAGGGGATGAACTTCACAGAACTGACACTCCATGGAGACCAATAATCAAAAGGTAAAGGAGGTGTCCTGGGACCCCAGCCAGCCACCATCTCCAGAGAGGAGAAGGTTCTCGATACCTGGGAGGAGAAGGGGGTGATTGACTGGGCCCAGGGAGGAAACAACTTTCACTTATAAGGGAAACCAGGGGAGGAGCAATTACATATCGGCAACTATGAATAGCGGTTACTATAGCACCTTAGCTGACAGGCTAGCACTGGCGGGAAAAACTGGGGGAACGAAACCATTTTACACATAATAGGGGAGAACAATACATAAAGTGGGGGAATAACACAAGAAACTTAACAACACACTACAACAACCTTCCAAGCCACACCATTCCATGATTCCCACACAAGCTGCTCCATAGGGCAGCCCTGAGGTGTCCCTGTCCCCCTGTCCCTTCCAGAGATGTGGCAGGAAGACTGGGTGCTCCTGCAAGACCTCCAAGCTGCTCTCCAAGCTGAAGGAAGATCCTGACTTGCTGAAGCTCTACCTGAAGCACCTGCAGAGGTGCAGGACATCTTTTGTGGAAGTGTTCCAGGTTGGGCTGGATGGGGCTGGGAGCAACCTGGCCTGCCCAGTGGGGTTGGACTGGGAGATCTTTACAGCTTCCTTTCAATCCAAATTTCTTTGTGATTCCCCAGAAAAACCAGCAAGAATTTACAGGAGGGCTTCGAGGAGGAGGAGAAGACACACCTGGCTGTTTGCCAATAAATTCCCAGCTGTAGCAAGGATCTCAGGAAAGCTGGGCAGTGGATGGAGCTGTCCCAAAGCACAGGGACAGCACAGCTTTGCAATAAAGGTTGCAGGTGAAATTGTCTCCAAGGTTAATGGAACATGGAATGGATGCAAGGAACACAGGGAGTGACCTCACACTGGGAATGCTGCAAAGTTCCTCCAAACCAAAGTTCCTCCAAACCAAAAATTCCTGGCTGAGACAGAATTCCCAGAGCAGCTGTGGCTGCCCCTGGATCCCTGGAAGTGCCCAAGGCCAGGCTGGATGGGGTTTGGAGCAGCCTGGGGTAGTGGAAGGTGTCCCTGCCCATGGATCCTTGAGGTCCCTTCCAACCCAAACCATGTGAATTTCACACAGGATTGTGTGAAATGAATCAGAATCCCCCACTCCCCATCCACTTTGAGATATTAAATAGATTTCCTCATACCATTATCTCCATACTCCAGCCTCACAGCCAAGCCAAGCAGCCAATCCACAGTTTCCTGTCGTTCCTGTATTTTGAAGGGACAGTTCACATCTTTCATGTACTGGGGAGCAAAAAAAAAAAGAGAAAAAAAAATTATTTTAGTGGATGAATCATTGGGAGCACAGAACTGTTGTCACTTTCCCACAGGCCTCACAGAAAATATTAATTAACAAGAGGTGTCACACTGTGAAATTCCTGCTGTGGCATCTGATCCGTGCTGGAGTGTCCCAAAGCACCCCCAGCTCAAGTCTGACACCTGAGAATGGAATTTTATTTTTAATGAATGTTTTTTTATTGCCAGACTGTACCAAAATGCCCTTGCTTCACTCTCTGCTCATGTCACAGAGCAGATGGAACAAGGGAAGGGGGAAAAAATTGGAACAAAGCTTTCCCACCTGGAATGGAGCCACCTAAGGCTTCCACACACCAGAGCATTCCCTGCAGCAGCAGAA